>NW_004444044.1:1780345-1816515 GCF_000243295.1 Trichechus manatus latirostris
TTATACCAGTCATTTATTTCCTTATATCTCCTTGACTTCCTCTCCATATGAAAAATCTATGTGTACATTTTTTAAGTCCTTCTTTTTTGTTTTAGTGTTGTCATCTTTTACATATTGACATCTGTTTCCCTATTTTCAGTGTTTTAGCTTTAATTTACTTTTGTGACTTCCCTATCTGGGTTGATATCTGGTTACTCTGTCCTGTGTTCTAGTCTTGTGTTGTTATCTGATGTTATTAATTTTCTAACCGGAGAACTCCTTTCAGTATTTCTTATAATTTTGGTTTGGTTTTTGCAAATTCCCTAAACTTTTGTTTATCCCAAAATGCCCTAATTTCACCATCATATTTGAGAGACAGTTTTGCTGGATATATAATATTTGGCTGGCAGTTTTTTTTCCTTCAAGGCTCTATGTATGTCATCCCATTGCCTTCTTGCCTGCATGGTTTCTGCTGAGTAGTCCGAGCTTATTCTTATTGACTCTCCTTTGTAGATCACTTTTTGTTTATCCCTAGCCGCTCTTAAAATTCTCTCTTTATCTCTGGTTTTGGCAAGTTTGATTATAATACGTCTTGGTGACTTTCTTTTGGGATCTACCTTATGTGGTGTTCGATGAGCATCTTGGATAGATATGTTGTCATCTTTCACGGTATCAGGGAAGTTTTCTGCCAACAAATCTTGAACGATTCTCTCTGTTTTCTGTTATCCCAACCTGTTCTGTATTCCAGTCACTCATAGGTTATTCCTCTTGATAGAGTCCCACATAATTATTAGGGTTTCTTCATTTTTTTAAATCCTTTTATCTGATTTTTCCTCAGATATGTTGGCGTCAAGTGCTTTATCTTCAATCTCACTAATTCTGACTTCCATTGCCTCAATTCTGCTCCTATGGCTTTCTATTGATTTGTCTAATTCTGACATTTTATTATTAATCTTCTGGATTTCTGATTGCTGTCTCTCTATGGATTCTTGCAGCCTGTTAAATTTGTCATGATACTCTTCTCTAATCTTTTTAATTTCCTCTATTGTGTATTCTGCATTTTGCTTAATTTCCTTCCTAATTTCTGGAAGAGTTCTGTATGTTAATCTTTTGTACTCTGCCTCCAGTAATTCCAGGAAATTTTCCTCCTCTGGAAAATTTCTAGATTCTTTTTTTTGGGAGCTTGATGAAGCCATCATAGATTGTGTCTTTATGTGATTTGATATTGACTGTTGTCTCCGAGCCGTCAGTAAGTTATTATATTTATTTATTTTATGTTTGCTTACTGTGTCCTAGTTTCTTGTTTTGTTTTGATATGCCCAAATAGGCTGCTCGTGTGAGTTAATTTGATTATTGGCACCTTTGAAGCTCTAATGTCCTGTCATCAGGTGGTTAGATCTGATGTGAGCTCAGGAGTCCGCCCACTCCTCCTGTATGGATTCAGCTCAGGTACCCAGGTAGATAGCCACCAAATGTGTAGTGTAGGCTCTCACAGTCCTAGCCAAGCATGGGCGATTGGTGTAGGCACAGGCATCTGGCTGCAGCAGGGGCACACACTCTAAGCAAGGCAGGGGCTCACGGTCATTCCTGAGTGTCCAGGAGGATGGCGTGTCCCTGTACCTAGAGCACAGAGATGGGTGGGTTTTGCAGCCAGACTATGAGCACCTAATGCTGTTGGCTATAGGGACTAGGGGGCACCTCTTATTCATGGGCCTCTATCGCAGGTGGCTAGGTGGCGTGGTTGGAGCCACCAGTCCTCAGGTCTCTGATATGGATAGGTGAAGAACCTGCTTAATGGGCCAAGCAGTGTCAAATGTCATGAACCTGCCATTTCACAGCTGAAGCAGTTGAAGTTAGACTTCAGGTGTATACCCTGTTGTACTGTGGTAATGAGGGCCTATGCTGTTGAAATGTGCCCACACAAGTCTATGCAGGGGGAAAGACACTCAAAGTCCGTGGATCCCTTATGCCTGTGCCAAGGCAAAGGAGCTGTGCTTACCCTCGGTTCCTGGCTTAGGAGAGCCGGCAATTTATTTTTTCCCCTGTTTGTTAATTTGTTCACTCTCCAAGGCAGGGACAATGGCTCCAGGCATGTGACGGATCCTACTTCTGGCCCAGGTGACTCGGCAATTGCTGAAGCCGGTCTGGGACCCAGTGCAAAGCAGGGAGAGGGGAGGTAAATGGGAGAGAGATTTTTCACTAAGGGGGTTGTTTTTGATCTGCACAGTAAGCCATATGCAAGTACTTATCATTGGTGGAGGGCTGCTTCTCACTGGTTCCGGCTGGCTGTGTAGAGTGTCTGGTGCTGGGTCTTTCCTGGTACAGATAACATGCCTCCGGAGCACAGATGTTTGCCTGTCTCACTGCTCACCCCTGAGCTGATCAGACCTGAAGGGTTCAGGCTCTTGCCAGGTCAGGTCTGGCAACTCCTTGCTGCTTTTGAACTGTCTCTTCCTCCCCCTACCACTCAGTCTGGTTCTTCAACTCTACGTTTGATGTTCAGGTCTCCCAGATTTCCATGTATAATAGAATCACTTGTTTTTCCAGTCTTTGTCGTAAGAGGGTCCACTGGAAGTGTCTGACTACTCTGCCATCTTGGCCTTGCCCTGTATTTAATAGCTTTTTGACCTTGTTTAAGTTACTTCATTTCTCTGGACTCTATTTTTTGTCATCTCTAGAATGAAGGGATAACTGTACCTACCTCTTAAGTTTGTTGATAGGATTAAATGAGGTCATATGGTAAAAGATGGCCTGGCACATAACATAGTGGGTTCTCAAATCTTAGCCACCATCGTTGTTAATACCACCATGATTTCACTTAATTCCCTTTAATTCTCACAACAACATTACTTTTTCCATGTGAGACGTGTTCTAAGTGCTCTACATTTATTACCTCACTTCATGCCCATAACGTATGTGGTGGGCATTGCTCTCATCCCTATGTTACAGGTAAGGATACTGAGGTGGTGCTGGAATGCAGAAAGTCTCCTCTCTTAATCACTACATTAAGACTCATAGATACTGTAAGCAGTCATTCCAACCTCAGACATCTAGAAAGGGCCAGAGTTAAAATTCAGACTAGTATTGTCCCAGTATAAGTCTAGACTTTGATTTTTTTTCTTTTTTTGGTATAATTTGGGGATTGAAGAGAGTTAAAGAATTAAAATCAAGACTTTCCCTAACAATCAGAGATGTGCTAACATTGCATGCCAAATACCAACATAGGGATACCTGCTCATTTTGTCAAAGTCTAATTTTCTGGAAAGGAAGAACTAAATTTATAATTAAAAAAATTAGCAAATAAACTACTAGATACAAGCAAGATGATGGATTATATTAATGAAATACAATAAAATAACAGAATGGATCAAAGGAAATTTAAACAGAGGCAGCTCCTCAAATCTAAATCCAAGCTCATTTTAGCATGGTAAAACAAAATGAGAAGCAAAATAATTGAATTCGGTGCGGGATATGCTTGCTTGCTATTTGCTTATTGTTATACCCGTTGCTGTTGAGTTGATTCCCACTCACAGAGAACCTATAGGATGGAGTAGAACTGCTCCACAGGGTTTCAAGGCTGTAATCTTTATGGACACATACTGTCTCATCTTTCTCCTTCAGAACCGCTGGTGGGTTCAAACTGCTAACCTTTTGGTTAGCAATTGAGCACTCAACGACTGTGCTATCAGGGCTCCTTCCTCAAGTAGAGTGGCTGCAAAAACTAACATATGGAAAAGATGGATGATCCTATTACCCCCAGATTTCTGCCTCCCTTTCTTTGTTCCTCACTCCCCAACGAAACCAGGAAAGACTTATTCATTAGTTCTTTTGCCTTTCATTGTTCTGGGTGCTGGGAAATGAAGTGGTAAAAAAACAAAGACAGATAAAAGTCCCTGTGATCCTAAAATGAAGGAGAAAAATATAACACTGAAAAATTGTGTCTAAATATAAGAAAATAAAGAAAAGTGTTTGTAGTCACCTTTATAATACTGCAACTACTACTGAAAATAATAACAATAATAAATCATGGTAACCCATTAAAAAACCAAACCTGTTGCTATTGAGTTGATTCTGAACATTTATTGAGGACTTACTTCAGCAAGCAGTTCAGTGGTAGAATTCTTACCTTCCATGGGGGAGACCTGGGTTTAATTCCTGGCCAGTACATCTCATGCACAGCCACCATCCATCAGTGGAGGCTGGAGTATTGCTCTGATGCTAAACAAGTTTCAAGGGAATTTCCAGACTAAGATGAACTAGGAAGAAAGGCCTGCTTATCTAGTTTTGAAAATCAGCCAGTGAAAACCCTATGGATCACAACAGTCTGATCCACAGCCAATCATAGGGATGGCACAGGACCTGGTAGTGTTTCATTCCATTGTGCATGCGGTTGCCATGAATTGGGGGGGGGGGATAATTCAGCAGAAGTTAAAAGCAACTCCAGCAAAGTACAATGCTAAGCACTTTGTATACATTATAGCTTTGAATATTCAAAACTGCATTGAATTAAGTATAATTATTATCCTCAATTTACAGAAGAGAAAACCGAGGCTCAAGGAAGTTAAATAACTTGCTCAAAGTCATACAGATAGAGTGGCAGAGATGGGATTTAAATCCAGGTCAACCTGATGGAAAAATTCTTACTTTTATTTTCTACCTCCCTGATCTGAGATGAAGTAGTCCCAAGAATCTTTCTCTCTAGCAAAAGCACTTGAATGAGGATCTTGAACAATGCTGTTACTGTTATATTTACAAGATAATGTGCAGATGTGCTTCATGGGGTTAAATGGGATCTATGTTGGGAAATATTGGGAAATGAGGATGGCTAATTTGATTCAAAAGAGCCCTGGTGACACAATTGGTAAGCACTCAGCTGCTAACCGAAAGGTTGGTGGTTCGAACCCACCCTGGAGCTTGCTGGAAGATAGACCTGGTGATCAGCTTCCATAAAGATTACAGCCTAGAAAACCCTATGGGGCAGTCTACTCTGTCACATGGGGTTGCTATCCGTCAGAATCGACTCAAGGGCATCTAACAAAAACAACAATTGCATTCAGGCCAGTACAAGAGCCTTGAAAGTTAAGCAGAGGCTCTTGGTCGCCAAGAGAAAGAGCTACTACAAGCTTCTTAAACCAAGGAGATAACTGGTGAGATAGCATTTAGGATAGACTGGAGGGAAGAAATAATAGGTGTAAGAAGCAACTACATGGGTGAGTCTCAAAATTCTAATTACAAAACAATAAGCCTTTTGGACTCAGGAGCTGGAAGTAAAGATGGAGAGAAAAGATATTTTTGAAGGAAGAAGTGATAAATTCATTTATTCAGCAAGTATTTATTGAAAGCCTACATTGCCGGGCCCTCTTCTTGGAGTTGGGCTTTCATCAGTGAACAAAATAAAGTCTGCACACTGCTGGAGTTTATACTCTGCTACCAATGTTGTTGTTAGTTGCCTGTGGGTCAATTCTGACTCATGGCAACCCCATCCATGGGTGAAGAGTAGAACTGCTCCATAGGGTTTTCAAGGCTGTGACCTTTCAGAAGTAGATCACCAGGCCTGTCTTCCAAGGCACCTCTGGGTGGGTTTGAACCACTAAACTTTCAGCTAATAGTTGAGTGCTTACCTGTTTGTGCTATTCAGGGACTTCTGAGACTAATACGTAGAGAAAAAATGATACCAAGTTTTGTGATCAGGCAAGCTGAACCCATTGTGAAGTCAAGGACAGAAGTGCAGCACTGGGACAGGAAGTTAATCTAGGGAAAAGATGAGGAGGTCAGTTTCAAATATTGAATTTGAATTTATAGCAGATTATCCAAATAGAAATGCTCTGTGGCCATTTGTAAATAGGGGAGGGGACAGATAGGTGAGAACTGGAGATGGAGACTTGGTAATCACCTCCTCAGAGGTGATAATTGAAGCAATGGAGAGAAATGAGAGAAATGTGTGAAGGGCAAAGAACAAGAAAGGGCTGGAATGATAAATAGGAGTTATCTAAGAAAAGAGAGAAAGAGCAATTAGAGAACAGGAAGAAACCAGGATAGTCCAAATGTAGCAGAAAGTTCAAGAGTAGTGAAGAGATGAAAACATCTTTTTTTTTTTTTTTGGCAAGAAAATAGCTGCTGGTAAAAATCAAAAGAGCACTTTAAGAAGAGAGGAAGCAAAAACAGTTACAGAGGTCAAATGCAAGAGATGGAAGGGTGTGGGAGGCAGAAAATGGAGGCAGCAAATACAAGGAAGTCGAGACAGAACAATAGCTAGAACGGGTAGCAGAGTAAATTCCTAGGACACTTTGGCTGCCCCAATAACTGTTAAGGCAGAAATTGATGTTACTTCAGGGAAGGAATTCTTATGAAATATTCAAAATAACATTTTTGTATGCAGAGTTTGACTTTCAGAATACACCCACACTCCTAGAAAAGACCTCAATATCAGTTCTTGAATACAAACAAGAATATCTGTGCCCTCCAAAGTGAAAGCTTTATTTTCCCACGTCTCTTTGCATACAGATTTATTTTGCTGTCAGTCAGAAGGGAAAATTCTCCCCAGGTAGGTAATAGGGTTTGCAGCAGGGGAGAAAATGATACATACTCTGTCACAAAGTTGCATTTGTATTAGGAAAATATCATTCTGGCAGAGAGACAGTGTAATTTTTCAAGAAGATTAATCTCGGGAATGGAAAGTCCCAATCAAACAGTGAAAACTATAATATATCTCTTGGATGGATAGGTTGGCCGCCACCCTGCTAGTGTAAAGAGACCCAAACAATCTGCAAGAATCTAATGGATGGAAATCATGATAAATTTCGAGAATCTATATAATTAGATTTGTTCAGCTTTGGCCTGTTTCCATCTCTGGCAATGCAGCAGAACAAGTAGAAAATGCTGATTTACAGAGCAGACTACGTATAATACAAAAACACTCCTTTATATCAATAGGTTGTTAATAGCTAGAAAAGTAGAGAAATAACCAGAATTTTGTTTTCTCTTTTACTCTAATTACATTTGTTGTATTTTCAAAATAAGCAGAAAGGAATTGATAGCGAGGCAGTTAAAAACAACACACGAGAGCTTAGAATTTGTCCTCAAACCTTTAAGTGACGTTCCAGTTGAAACTATATTTAATGTCAAGCTCATTCTAATTATACTCAGAAATTCTTGTCTCATTAGGAGGTCCTTCAGGATATATTTGTTTATTTACTGATGGATCCTTAAAGACTAGGCTTTGAATACTGGCACTTCTTGTATTTAATTACCAAAAATGGTGGTACAGCTAAGTGTCTCTAGGATACTGGGATATTTGGCTTCAATGAATTTCATTTTATTAGTTGAAGGTGAGTATCGACTTCTGCATATCCCTCATGACATTAGCAGAGTGCTTTATGTGTAGTAAGCAGTCATAAAGCATAGTTCAGCATATGAACACAAAGAATTTTGTCATCTTTTCAACCATAGTAAAACAGTTCAGAAAACCCATTAACAACAGACCAATTAGGTAGAACTTATGAGCTCAGTACTTATTGCTAATTACAAAATAGTCATTACCCAAATTCATACTTATTGATGATTGGAGAATCTTAATTACAATTTAGAATATAGACAGATTTTATCTAGTATTTCCAGCTCACCACAGTTAGAAAATTTGCCCTTTTTGAGTAATGGAGTCTCTGGGGGGGCCAGTGGACGGAAACACAGTACATATGGCTGGGTGTTGCCTAAAATGTACATAAACTGCCACTACTCTATCAAATTGTAATATCTCTCCTTTCAAAATCTTAGACAGCTTATGCACACCATCTGCTCTTTGTCTGTATCCCTCATGTGCTTTTCTTAATCTAGAAGAATGGTTCTTGAAATTCTTACAGGACTCTTTAAAACGTTTGCCACATATTTTGAGAAGTATCTGGTTGGAAGAAGTCCCGCTTTCTGTATTTGTTCCCAGTTGTCTGGTGTGTGCCATGTTTCTTGTGAATTTAGTTTTGTTAACTTTTGGGGTAAATGCTTTTGCATTTGCTTTGGTACATATTTATGGTGAGACTAATAGCCCAAAGCAAGTTGCTAAGAGTTGTATAAAAGAAGGACTCAGTGTTGGGAAAACTGGATTAATTTACCTGCCATCTAATTTGCACAAGATTACCTGGAAATTGGTGTTTGTTTCTTTTGCTTGATGAGTTCAAGATGGATCTTGTCCCTTTAAGGAATCCTGGATACCTTGAATACTTACTCAGCATCTGCTCTGGCTTCATCAGGGAAACTTTGGGATAGCTATAATTCACATAGCTTTCCTTCAGCAAACAAGGCACCTTACCTGTTAGTAAGACAAATTTCCTAAACAGCTGAAAAATGGAGAGTGTTATAAAGGAGCTCTGAATCTTGATGGGGACGGAACTTTCAGTTCAGCCAGCTATGGAAGGTTGTCTGTTGCTGGTCACTTATTGTTATTATTTTCAGTTTTTTTTGTATTAGATTTTTAAATTAACACATGCGCGTGCTAAGAAGTTGGACTCTCAAATGTATTAAGAAGAAAATAAACATCATACATGATGTCCAGAGATAATCATCACTTCTGTGGTGCTTACTATGAAACAGGCAGTGTTCCAAGTGCTTTACTTATATTAATGCTTTTAACTCAATCACTTTAATGAGAGAGATACTATCATTGTCTTCATTATATAGATAAGGAAAGTGAGATAAGTAACAGGTTAAGTTACTTACCCAAAGTCACTTGTCTAATAGTTGGCATGGCCGGTATTCAAATGCAGGCAGTCAAGTTCCAGAGTCTACCTCTTAACTGCTACGCTAAGCCATCACACTTATTTACCACTATTAACATTTCCAAGGATTTCCTTCCAGACTGCTTTCTACCAAGCTTTTAAAACAAAGTTGAGTGCACCCAGAGGCACCTTGGAAGAAATGCCTGGTGATGTACTTCCAAAAAATCAGCCATTGAAAACCATGTGGAGCACAGCTCAACTCTGACACACATGGGGTCTCCATGAGTCAGCATCAGCTCAACGGCATTTTTTTTTTTTTTTTTTGCAATCATACAAACAACAACAACCTGTCATCATTGAGTCAATCCCAACTCATAGTGACCCTATAGGACAGATTAAAACTGCTTCATAGGGTTTCCAAGGCTGTATATCTTCACAGAAGCAGACTGCCAGACCTTTCTCCCATGGAGCAGCTGGTGGGTTTGAACTGTGGACCTTTCGGTTAGCAGTGGAGTGCTTAACCACGAGGCCACCAGGGCAGCTTTTTAAAGATCGTAGAGTGTGTTTAATTATTTGTATTAATTTTGTTTATTTAACTTTGTAACAAGGTTTCTCCCATATTATTTACAAACCCTTGGTAAGAATCTACAAAGATATTTAATTCAGTAGAGCTACCCATGTATGCTGCTTGCTGTAACATCTATTTACAAAAACTTGTATTGCCTTGGGAGCACCAACATACTGTAGAAGAGAGTTCAGGGTGCTAAGTTAGAAAGGACGAGTGAGTCTGAGTGAATTACCTTATGTGAATCCCTTACCCTCCATCTCTAAATCCCTAAGTCTCAATTTTCTCATCTGTAAAGTAGAGGTAATGATATTGAAGACCTATTGAAGAATACATGATTGATGGTGGTGGATGCACTGAAATAAGAAATCAGCATATATAAGATTTCCATGTATTTCTTTCCAGATTTTTTTCTATCAGTGTTTTGAACTTCTCCTTTGTCTCCTTAACAAACTTCGATAAATCAAATGCTTGCATTTTCTTTCCTTTTTAACTTGTTGCGTGCCCATTCACACCTCATTTCTCCCCTTTTCACTTGTTCATCTAGTTTCTCACTTTTATCATCTTCTCTTCCCTTCTCCACTGTCATCAGTGTATGAAGTTCTTCTGTTTGTTGACAAACCAGGTTTTGAGTTAGGGACTGGAGTCCTTCAGTAGCCTTTTGAAAGGTGCCAGTCAATTCCTGTTCTTGGCCCTCGCACAAGATCACACTCATGCAGTTTAGGGTACACAAGCATGGGTACTTGTTCTGGAGGCCTGCAGGGAAGTAGGTTCTGGTCCTCTGCTCCCACAGTACTGCTGCATGAAGCCTCTGACCACACGAGTCACCTCGATTAAATGCACTGCTTTCTAACTGACTTGGCTTAACCACTTGAGGAGATAATATTCAAAATGCTCATAAAATTACAAAGAGGATTAATTATTTTTTAATTTCCATTTCTTTCTGAAATTGGTTGAAAATATCTATATAAATTGAACTGACAACATTTTCTATGAAACGTTCTTCGTTGATTCTTTGTCTTTTGCCATCTCTGGATATCGTCGGTGGTAGCTCAGTACATACTGACATGTTTTTGTATTTGCTTTTAATTTGCGGCTTGGCGCTTGCATTAGAAATCCTAGCAAGACTGAATGACATATCCAACAGAGGTGAAATGCCTGTCTTGTAAATCTGTTACAGAGATATCCTTACATATTCAAGAGAACCTATACTCTGAGAAGATATCATCAGTCCCTGTCCACCTCTTTGAATCCTTGTGGCTCCACTCTGGAGAATGTGGTATAGAAAATCCTGCATGGGTAAGTCTAGACAAAATATTTTTGGATGCTTTGAGCATGTCCCTCCGGATTAAACACTGTTGCCAAGGGGTTAATTGGACTCAAAGATTCCTCCCCATGAGGTTTGAGAGTCTGCAATATAAATTCCATGTGTTTCTTAAAGCAGTTTATGGGTTTGGCAATATGATGCGTTGGCCTGACAATTGTTTAAAAAATCTTTTTTAGCCGATACAGGTATAATTTTTTTTATAGTATCCAGATTTATTTTCTTCAACAGCTAATTTTAAATAAAAAACCACTCCAGCCCTCTGTCTGGGATACCAAATTTGTTCTCAATGGTAGTACTGCATAACCATCTCCTCACCAAAGAGGTATAACTTTCATACTATAGTGAAGAAGTAGAAAAAATTTCCCCTAATTTTGATGCTATGGGAATTGGAATGTTAAAAACAATGAAAGTCAGTCCTACACTATTTCTTGACTATACCTTCTTTGCTTCAAGGAATTGCCTAAGGGCTGTCTTCAGTGGATTAAAATATTGGCAGTGTTCTCTAGGTTTAGGTAGACAGTGTGAACTCATTTCTCCAAGGATAACTTTCATATACGTAAATCCAGGATCAAAACAAAACCAACAACAGTAACAAAACAAAACAAAAACAAAAAAAGCAAAGACAGCTTTAAAGGGAAAAAAGGAGGAAAAGTTATCCTGAGAGAGGGTGAAATTGGGAAAAGAGAAGAAGTAGTGCCTTCTTTGCTTTAGTGATGGAATGGAAGGATCTGCTTCCACCTGGCCTTTCAGCACCCACAATCCTGGCTTTGAATTTTACAGTAGAGCTTGTTGTTGTTTTTAGCTGCCATTGACTCAGCCTCTGACTCATGATGAGCCTATGCACAATGAAACTAAACCCGATCCTCTACCATCTCTCTGATCAATTACAAATCGAGCCCATGGTATAGCCACAGGATTTTTATTGGCTGTCTCTCCTTTTCTCAATGTTTGGAACTAGAGAAAATTACTGAAAGCAGAATTTAAGGGGAAGCTAGGTCAGAACAAAGTTTATAGCCTGAAATCATGCAACCAGATATGGCTATATAAGAAAAGGGGGAACGTGAATATAGTCTGGAAGCTCCACTGAAACCTGTTTAGCAGCATAGCAACACACAAGCCTACTGTGACAGAGGGGTGGCGGCTGTGCGTAAAGTGCATTGGTTGGGAATTGAACCCAGGTCTCCTGGATGGAGACCCTGGTCTCATAGTTGTTAAGAGCTCAGGCTGCTAACCAAAAGGTCAGTAGTTCGAATCCACCAGCCACTCCTTGGAAACCCTATGGGGCAGTTCTACTCTGTCCTGTAGGGTCTCTATGAGTAGAACTGTACTCGATGGCTACAGGTTTGGGTTATTTGTTGTTTTCTCCTGCGTGGAAGGCAAGAATTCTACTACTGAACCGCAGCCGTCACCACATAGAGAGCTACCTTGGCTATATTTATTCTTGGGCGAAGAATTTCTTCAGGTCTGTCTGTTTCAACCTCCTTATGTTCTATGAAACGTGATTTTAGACTATAAACTTTTTTCTGATTTGGCTTTCCTTTAAATTCGGCTTTCAATAATTTCCCCGGTTCCAGACAACAGTTAGCAAAGGCTCTGTTCCTGCCCCAGTCACCCAAATTTGCACCAATCTGTACCAATCACCCAAATTTGCTATCTGGATCTATATCAACCTGTAACCTCCACTTGTATGAGGAACAAAATTAGGCAACATTCCATGAATCATTTTTCGACTCTTAAAAGAAACAAAACTGCTAGGCCAGTTGGCTGTGTTGGCACTGGAGCAGGACAGAGTGCCTGGTCTTTCAGGACCGTGCACCACTGCTGTGCCTGATCAACCAACCACAGGACGTAAAAAGTCTTAGCCACCCTGGGCAGTCAGAGGAAGTATCATGTTCCATTATTTAGAACCAAGGGTAGCAGTCTTCCATCTCCAAAATGAGATGATGACGATCTCAGGAGTCTCAGGTGGCTTTGTGGACCAAGTAAATAAACCTGGAACCTCACTTTCTGGGAAAAATATTTTATGTGAACCCCATAGAGATACATGCGGGAGTCCTAATAAAGACTAGTGACCACTGTTCTCATATCCCCTTCTGGTCTTTTTTGACCTATCACTTTTTCTTTAGATCATAATTTGAAGCCTGAAATATTCCCTGAGCATTTGTTCCACTTCCAGAAATCCAGATTGATATGTTGGGGCTCTTAAAAGAAGAAAACTGGGTATCCTTAGCTTTATCAAGACTGTTATAACCATGACAGAGTCAGTGTCTGAAACTGCTACCTGCTTTTGAGGCTGCCTGATCTCTTGGGCTAATGTTTATTCTGCCAGCTGCCCTTTATAACATGCCCAGCCTCCCAAAGGCCAAATAAAACGGTCTACATCCACCTGCTTTTCCACTTAGAACTTTATCCTGGCTCCACTCCTCATCACCTCCTCCAGATCTCTCTCTTGTTAGCCTTCACTGTATCCATTTTCTTTGCATTTCACTTGGACTCCCCCACTTTACCTTCGTTGAAATGACAGCTTGATGTTAGACTGTCATCCTGGCATTTGTCTACTATTCGTTTGAGACGATACTTTTGGTAACCCTTTATCAAAATGATTGAGCGCCATGGCACTCCAACTTTGGCTATGGCTTCCTTGCAATTCTAGACACCGAATGAATCCTATGTTTTCTACCAGTTAACTAACAAAAGCAGTGTTGGAAGTCATGATAACAATTTTTTGCCTCTAGGTCAAGGTGGTCATCTACTCTAGCTGATTCCATATGATCAGCTACATCTGGTGTGAGCAGACATTTAGCTTCTGTATGGCAGGGATTATTGTATGCCCATTACCCAGTATACTGATTAGCAGACAGAATATCAATTGAATAAATGGCTATTGAATGAATAAATACCCGGGACAGTTCAAGGGCATATGTACAACTTTAGATTGAACTTTGTGTTCTTTCAAAAACTTAGTTATAAATTTACAAAATTATGATAAAATTGAACTTTCAACAGAGGTGAAATTGAGATACATCAGACATTAAAGTGACTATGAAACAAATCTCTGTATGCAGCATTACAAAGGAAATGTTTGTTCACCAGATATATGACCTTGGACTCAGCGGAATCAGAGATATAAAAAGGAATCAGGATGTGATTTGTGAAGATATTTATCTGGAGAAAAAACTTGCCAGACTATGATAGTTTCCATGCCCCAACACAAATGCACATAGGATTAAGGAGTTCTGCTTTGTTTGCCTCAAGCCTTGTGAAGCGAGCTGCTACAACATCAGTCTGCAGGCTTACACTGGATATTCACAGAAGACTGGTGCCTGATTCATATCTGAGAAAACTCAAGCACCCTGTGGCCAGTTTATCAGTACAAAGAAATGTGTAAACTTTGCTGTGGAGCAGATGTGGTCCACACAGGAGAGAAAGGCAGTGTTGTAACATCTTTGGTCCTGTCCATTGGGCCATCTGGAGGAGAGGAGGGGCTTCAGTAGTGAGAAGTTAGAGATGAGCCCTGAATTCCTAGGGTCTGCAGAAAGAGTTGCAAGGGATAATCCAGAATAGACATACATCTTTCCAGGTCAAGAGAACTGCAGGAGAGGGGCCCTGCATGATGGAAATTGCCAAAGCACGCTCAGAAACACCCACCAAAAAAAGAGCTTCAAATATCTGCCAGTCCCAGGAAACTTAAAGGAAGACTTTGAGTATCAGTTCAAATAAGAATTTTATTTATAGCTTAACACTTCTTCCTGACCCTATTTCATCCCAAAAGAGTTGAAAAATAGCTGGCAAGCCAAGTGGGGTAGAGGTTGCGTACTGAGTAGAGAAGAAGCCATTTATCACCTCCATTCCTCCTATATGTTTCCAACCCAAAGCATACTGGAAATTCACAGTTCTGATGACTTTCTTGACTGGACACTTCTAATTTCTAAATTAAGACTATGCTCGTGATTTAAAGTGACTGTAGCACTATTCATGACCTAAGAGCGAGCAGAAAAATCATGGGGCCTGCCCAAGTTTTCATCAGGGGACAGGAAAATAGCAACAAAGGACACAGGAAAATATGTTGCAATATAAAAGACGGATACAGTGCCTTCACAAAGCTGAGAAAAAGCATACTTTTGGAAAAGACTTACCACAGGAAAAAGAAGAAATGTGTAGAAGTTTCTGTTTTGTGTCTCTAAAGAAATACCAGAAAAGCCTGATCTCTTTGAAAGAGCAAGATTAATTGAAAAAACAATATGTTGAATGCAAGTTGACAGAGGTAAGACATGAGTGAAGCAATCCAATTGAATAATCGTAGAATTAAAACACCAAAAGAGCATATAAGGAACCAAATTCACATGGCAGAAAATGCAATCAATGAGCTAGAGGAAAAATTGGAAGCACTCTTGAAGAATGCTGAGAAAAGTGACCAACAGTACCTACTGTTCAATAGTCCTTCTGGGACACCAAACACATGTTGCAGTGGAAGAAACTGAGATTTGGTAAAATCACCTAACCTTCGCAGGCAAACAGTCAGTGAGTGACAAAGCAGAACTCAAACTCAAATCTATGACTCCAAAGCATGTCTGTTAACCATTACACTATGCTAGATACAATGACGAGAAAATATTTAGATCTGAAGGAGAATGAATGAAGTGCCAAATTGTAGGGGGAAAAGCAGAACAAATTGCGTATAAGCAAAAATAAATACAAAACAGAATAAAACATTTTTGAACTGAAGAAAGGATTAATTCTCTAAATGACATATCATTTCCAGTTAGAAAATTGGATAATTGATCTAAAAAACTAAGAACTGGTTGTTTATGCACAAGTTGGGTGGGGATGGAGAAATAAAATAAACCACTAGTAAAATGATAGTGTTCACTGTTGTTAAGAATGTGGTGAGACAAATTTATTTGTATTCATGGAAGTATCAAGTAGTATATAAAAAAATATAGGTATTAAGGAAATAATCTGAAACATGGACAAAATACATCTAAAGAAGGCAGACATTAATTTTATAATAAAAATATTTAAAATAAATAAAAATTTTTGAAAATGTAAACAGAACCAAAATAATCTTTTAATTTTTAGTATAGATTATGAAAATATAAGAAATATTTATTTGCTCCTCATTATTCGAGCCCGGTATTTCAGGCTTTTCATTAGTGGAACAAACTGTAGTATCCCACAAAAATTCTAAGACGGAACTATAGACAAATTTGGCCTAATAAACTAACAAATAGAGTAAGATTGTATTGCAGTTGGCAATAATCTTTAAATTCCTTGATGTAACCCTAGAGAAGCAGGATAGGGCAATGGATGGTGGCTGGGTTGGAAAACAAAAGATGTGAGCTCTTTTCTGGTTCTACCACTTACTGTGTTACCTTGTGCAAATCAGTTTTCTTCTCTAAACCCTGTACCTAGCCTACAACACCCTCAATAAATACTTTTTGCCAGGTCACTCATTCAGGACTACACAGGTAGTAAGTATTGGAACAAGGAAGGTTTGGTGAAGCCAGGCTGGCTGAAAGATAACAGAAGATTTAGGAAGACAGTATAAGAATATTTCAGTTTTCTAGCATGATTTGTAGTTTTATAATATATCTACTTAATGCATTTTCTTATTTGATCCTGAGAACAATCTTTGGAATTTGGAAGAATTGGCATTATCATCCCCCAACCCATCTTTGGAGCCCCAGTGGCACAGTGGTTAAGAGATCAGCTGCTAACCAAAAGGCTGGCAGTTTAAATCTACCAGCCGCTCCTTGGAAACTCTATGGAGCAGTTCTACTCTGTCCTATAGGGTCACTCTGGTTGGAATCGACTCGACAGCAGTCGGTTTTTTGGTTTTTATCCCATCTTTGAATTACAAATAGAAAGACTGAAGGACAAAGAATGTAAGATATTCTTTCCTAAGTAAGTAGCAGGCCAGGAAATTCAGCTAGGCAACTCATAGCAATTGGATATAATATATTGAAACCAATGGAAATCAACTTAAAATCAGCATTGAAAGTGATAGAGACTTAGTGTCTTGTCTCAGAGAAGTGATTGACAGGTGAGGAGGCAGTGCAGGTTTCCATTAAAGGAAACTGAGACTTAGGGTCAGAATCTGGGAATATGGATAATTGTAAAGGAAAAAGACAGTCCCCTAACAGCTTCCTAGAAACTGCATGGTAAATTTATCTCTAACAGTTCAGAAAACATAAATGAAGCAAGGCAGAACCATTTAAGAAAGTTAACTTGGCTGAAGATTTTCAGACATTTCACTTCTACCTTAAGGTAAAACCACACTAAAACCTCAACCATCCCATGCACATAAAAATCTTTCCTGTCTACGACATTAAGAGGAGATTTGTCAGCCTTATACACTTCGAACAAGTCTGTTGGGCCAAGACAGGTCAGAATGATCTGGGATCTGCTTGTTCTGCCCTAGCTTCAGCCAAGTAGGAACTCAGCAACTGGCTTGAGCATAGCTGATGTTGGACGGTGGAGCTCTGTCAAACCAAGAGGGTCCTGGTGGAAGCATGGAGGGTCATGTCTCTGGTTCCCTGAAAGTATACCACAGCTGACTCTTCTGCATGTCTATAAAGCAGCCTCAGTTCACCTGGATCACCATCTTCCCAGTCAAGGGCTCCTCCACCCACTTGCTAGGTATTTTAGACACCTGTGGAAAATGAAAGCAGTTTAATTCTACAACTAACCACAGAATGCCAGCCAGTATAAACAGTTAAAAAACACACCTTTTATTTATCTAAATACACCCACATATATTTAAATAAGATATATCTATGTTAATATCTTTATCTCCCCACACATTTGTCAGTTTGTCATGCTGTGGTGGCTTGCATGTTGCTGTGATGCTGGAAGCTATGCCACCAGTATTTCAAATACCAGCAGGGTCACCCATGGTGGACAGGTTTCAGTGGACTGTCTAGACTAAGACAAACTAGGAAGAAGGACCTGGTGATCTAATTCTGAAAAAACTGGCCAGTGAAAACCTTATGAATAGCAGTGGAACATTGTCTGGTATAGTGCAGGAAGATGAGCCCCTCAGGTTGGAAGGCACTCAAAAGACGACTGGGGAAGAGCTGCCTCCTCAATGTAGAGTTAACCGTAATGACATGGATGGAGTAAAGCTTTCAGGACCTTCATTTGCTGAGATGGCATGACTCAAATTAGAAGAAACACCTGCAAACATCCATTAATAATGAGAACGTGGAATGTAAAAAGTCTGAATTTAGAAAAATGGAAGTTGTCAAAAATGAAATGGAAAGCATTAACATTGATATCCTGGGCATTAGTTAGCTGAAATAGACTGGTATTGACCATATTGAATTGGATAATCATATGGTCTACTATGCTGGAAATGACAAATTGAGGAGGAATGTCATCACATTCATTGTCAAAAAGAACATTTCAAGATCTATCCTGAAGTACAATGCTGTCAGTGATAAGATAATATCCATATGCCTACAAGGAAGACCAGTTAATACGACTATTATTCAAATGTACCCACCAAACACTAAAGCCAAAGATGAGGAAATTGGAGATTTTTACTAACTTCTGTGGTCTGAAATTGATCAAGCATGCAATCAAGATTGATTGATAATTACTGGTGATTGGAATGCAAAAGTAGGAAACAAAGAACGAGCAGTAATTGGAAAATATGGCCTTGGTGATAGAAATGATGCTGGAGATTAGTGACAGAATTTTGCAAGAACAACGAATTCTTCATTGCAGATACCTTTTTTCAACAACATAAACAGCAACTATACACACTGACCTCGTCAAATGGAATACTCAAGAATCAAATTGACTACATCTGTGGAAAGAGAGAATGGAGAAGCTCAATATCACCAGTCAGAACAAGCCTAGGGGCCAACTGTGGAACAGACCATCAATTGCTCATATGCAAGTACAAGTTGAAGTTGAAGAAAATTGGAGCAAGTCCACAAGAGCCAAAATACGACCTGATTTTAGAGAGCACCTCAAGAACAGATTTGATGCGTTGAACACTAATGACCGAAGACCAGACTAGTTGTGGAATGACATCAAGAACATCATACATGAAGAAAGCAAGAGGTCATTAAAAAGATAGAAAAGAAATAAAAGACCAATATAGATGTCAGGAGAGACTCTGAAACTCGCTCTTGAATATACAGTAGGTAAAGCTAATGGAAGAAATGATAAAGTAAAAGAGCGGAACAAAAGATTTCAAAGGGTGGCTCAAGAAGACAAATTAACATATAGTGAAATGTGCAAAGACCTGGAATTAGAAAACCAAAAGGGAAGAACAGGTTCAGCATTTCTCAAGCTAAAAGTACTGAAGAAAAAATTCAAGCCTTGAAATTATCAAACAATATCATTAATATCACACACCAGTAAAATTTTGCTGAAGATCATTCAAAACTGTTGAAGTAGTACATTGACAGGGAACTGCCAGAAGTTTAAGCCAGATTCAAAAGAGGACGTTGAATGAGGGATACCATTGCTGACGTCAGATGGATCTTGGCTGAAAGCAGAGAATATGAGAAAGATGTTTACCTGTGTTTTGTTGACTATGCAAAGGCATTTGACTGTGTGGATCATAACAAATTACAGATAACATTGCAAAGAATGGGAATTCCAGAACACTTAATTGTGCTCATGAGAAACTTGTACATAGACCAAGAGGCAGTTATTTGAACAGAACAAGGGGATACTGCATGGCTTAAAAATCAGGAAAGGTATGCATCAGAGTTGTATCATTTCACCATACTTATTCAACCTGTATGCTGAGCAAATAATCTGAGAAGCTGGACTATATGAAGAGTAATGCAGCATCAGGATTGGAAGAAGACTCATTTACAATCTGCGATATGCAGATGACACAACCTTGCTTGCTCCAATTAAGAGAACTTGAAGCACTTAGTGATGATGATCAAAGACTACAGCCTTCAGTATGGATTGCACCTCAACATAAAGAAAACAAAAATCCTCACAACTGGACTAATAAGCAACATCATGATAAACAGAGAAAAAAATTGAAGTTGTCAAGGATTTCATTTTACTTGGATCCAGAATCAATGCCTATGGAAGCAGCAGTCAGGAAATCAAAGGATGCATTGCATTGGGCAAATCTTCTGCAAAAGACCTCTTTGAAGTGTTCAAAAGCAAAGATGTCACTTTGAAGACAAAGGTACACCTGACCCATGTCATGGTACTTTCAGTCGCCTCATATGCATTCAAAAGCTGGACAATGAATAAGGAAGACTGAAGAAGAATTGACACCTTTGAATTATGGTGTTGTTGAATATTGAATATACCATGGATTTTCAGAAGAACAAACAAATCTGTCTTGGAAGAAGTACAGCCAGAATCCTCCTTAGAAGCAATGATGAGGAGACTTAGACTCACGTACTTGGACATGTTATCAGGAGGGACCATTCCCTGAAGAAGGACATCATGCTTGGTAAAGTAGAGGGTAAGCAAAAAAGACGAAGACCCTCGATGAGATGGATTGACACAGTGGCTGCAGTAATGGGCTCAAGAATAACAAAGATTGTGAGGATGGTGCAAGACTGGGCAAAGTTTTGTTCTTTTGTAGGAGGGGTCACTATGAATCGTAACCGACCAGATGGCATCTAACAACAACAACGTCTTTATCTCTCTCTCTCCACACACACACACATACACACGCACACATGTATTTGTAGACAATATCAATAAAGATAAAATAACCTTTTAAAATGAACTTTAATAATTTAAATACACCTACTTGTATACATAGCTGCCTTATGTGCAGGTGAAAGCAGGACAATGAATAAGGAAGCCTAATGAATAACTGATGCATTTGAATTATGGTGTTGGTGAAGAATATTGAATATACTATGGACTGCCAGAGAACAAAAAAATCTATCCTGGAAGAAATACAACCAGAATGCTCCTTAGATGTGAGTATGGCAAGACTTCCTCTCAAGTACTTTAGACATGTTATCAGGAGGCACCAGTCCTTGGAGAAGAACATCATGCTTGTTAAAGTAGAGCATCAGCGAAAAAGAGGAAAACCCTCAACAAGATGGATTGACACAGTGGCTGCAACAGTGGACTCAAACACAGCAACGATTGTGAGGATGTTGCAGGACCAGGCAGTTTGTTCTGTCGTACACGGGGGTCACTATGAGTCGGAACTGACTCAGGGGCACCTAACAGCAACAACAACTTGTACACACATAATGCAGACACATAGAGATTTACTTCAGAGTTGCTCCATTTTATTTGCTAATTCGGCATGTGCTCAATGACCTGTGAAGTCACTTTCCTTTTCTGCATTAATTTGGGCCAGAAAGGATGGCATTCAGTGGGGCTAGGCTACCCATGAAATGTTTGCCTAAAAGTATGGACATTTCCCCAGTCTTTTCTCACCAGCAGAAAATCTCCATGCAAGTGATAGGCCAACCAAGTTTCTCTTTGCTATTTGTTCACTCAGCAGTCCTCAGAAACATCCCTGTCATCACTTGAAAAAAATAAAATAAAATAAAAAACAGCCTCCTCATTTGTTGGTTCCTGGGTGAAGAACTTCTCTTACAGCAGAAGTAGATTAACTCTGTTTTTGTTCAACACCAAAGCAAAAGCCCTAATCTTGGTTGATGTTTAGAATTAAGCAGCCAAGAAATAGTTGTCCTTTTTACTGATGATCCAATGGATTCCTTTGAGGTTTCCCAAGGAATTACATGCTGATTCATATTTTCAAAAAAGTACCGTGCATCCCACACTTGGTCATGACCCAAAGATTCAGAATTACTCTCAATACACTGTTAAGTTTGGAAATTCTGTAACTACACGAACATTTCAAGTATTAATTCCTTATTATGCTGTATCAGTACCCTGAAAAGTTTTCAGGAAGAGATTGTTATTTTTGATAATTAAATGTTTTACCATCAAAAGGCAAAAAGCAGATGGAAGTAAGTGTGGATTTTGTTTGTTTGTTTATTTCTGGATAACTTGACTAGAGTTGGCTGCAGCAGAGTACATACATATTTAGAATTGGGTTTTATGAAATCCTCTAAATGTTTGGAGATCGTTTTCAAGATTTCTATAAAAGTCTTCACCAACTCTCCATTTTCCCCAAACACAAATAAAGCCAAAAATGCTAACCAGTTAAGCGTCTGCTGTAAGAAAAGAGTCAGCTGTTGGTTTTTCCCCTCATATGAGAGCCTCTTTCATTCTCCATTTAGAACTTTCCAGAGGACTTATATCTGTGCTGCAGCTGGCTACAAGTATAATACTCTGTATGGCAGCGTAAGTAAGAGGTGGAGAGAGAAGGCATATATAGGTTGCTCTGATGTGGTAAGAACAGCAGAGGTAGCAGCAGTAGATGGAGTCTTCATTCATTAGGAGATGAAATGGCATTTACCTTTTCACCTTCCATAAAGAGGTTAGTTATAGATCAACTCAGGTTGAAGTCTTATTTTGCGTAGCCTGCCTTCCTTGTCTAATGAAGCTCAGACTATGGCCACAAGTTGTTGTGGTTCTTTAAAAGTCCTTAAAGGCTGATTGGTTTAAGCAGTGGCGTTTGGCGCCTAGTTACTCAGGACAGGATTTTCCTTTTGCGGTGATGACTGATGAGAGTTAGTTTCTCATCATTTTTATCATTTTTTAAAATCATTTTATCATTGGCCATTTTATCATTTTCCCTGTTCCTTTCTGGTTAAGAGCTACAGCTAAACAAAAGGTCGGCAGTTTGAATCCACCAACTGCTCCTTGAAAACCCTATGGGGCAGTTCTACCCTGTCCTGTAGGGCCCCTATGAAGGGAATCGACTCAACAGCAATGGGTTTGGTTTTGGTTTTTTATGGTGGCTTTGTCTTTGATATCTGGGCAACAACATAGTGGAGTAAGGAGAACACTTTACTAGGAACTAGGATATCTGCGTTTTCCTTCAGGTTCTGCTATTACCAATCTAAGGGAAAGCCAGAGGTACAACCATTCAACAATCCTGTGCCTCAGTTATCTCACCTGTAAAATGAGGAGGTTGAACTAGATGGCATTTCCTGAAATCAAATTCTGTGAGTGGGCACAATCTCATACCACTCCTTGTTCCCAGATCATGTGGTCTGGTAAATTTTATGTTACTATTTTAAAAACTGATTATAAAAGTAATACATGTTTTCTGGAACTTTTGGGAAAAAATACAGAAAAATAAAAGAATATAATTTAAATACTGAAAATCACTCCTACCCCAACCATCTTAACCTTTACTGGGTTGGTTGCCAATGTTTTCTTTCGCATATGCATGTGTGCATTTGATTCTTGTTTTGTAAGTATATAAACAAGTCAATATAAGTATATTTTGTAAGCAAATAAAAATATATTTACAAAACATGTAATCATACTATATATGTAGTTTTGTATGCAGTTTATTTCACTCAACATTTTATTATGACTGTTTTCCCACATTGTTAAATGTTGTTCAAAATATTATTTTTAATGACTACAGAATTTTTCCTCTTAGCACAGTGGCTAGAGAGTGAAAAAATCCAGTAAATTTTAGCTTTTATTATTATGATGCTATAAAATAATTTCTTTTTAAAAATCTCGTATTTGGACACTTATGTTGCTCCAATTTTTGCTATTATAAATGATGCTGTGTTGAACATCCTTGCATATGAATCTTTGATAGCCTCTCTGATTATCACTTTAGGTGTTGTATTAACTATTTTCACTACCTGTCTGTTAGTTGGTTATACTTTGGTGGCTTATGTGTTGCTATGATGCTAGAAGCTATGCCACCAGTATTTCAAATACCAGCAGAGTCACCCATAGTGGACAGGTTTCAGTGGAGCTTCCAGACTAAGACAGACTAGGAAGAAAGGCCTGGAAATGTACTTCCAAAAATTAGCCAATGGAAACCCTATGGATCACTACAGAATATTGTCCGATACGGTGCTGGAAGATGAGCTCCCCAGGCTCAAAGGCACTCAAAATACACAGTGGCCTCAACAATGGACTGGTACATCAATAACTGTGAAGATGTTGCAGGACCAGGCAATGTTTTGTTCTGTTGTACAGTGGGTTACCATGTGTCGGAGCCTGCTTGACAACAACTGACAACAACAACATTGTTTATTTGTTGCTGCACAACAAACCATCCCAAAATTTAGTTGATTAAAACAGATATAAACATTCATTATCTCACAATTTTTGTTGGTCCAAAATTTGGGAGCAGCTTAGCTAGGTGATTCTGGCTTAAGCTGGAGCTGCAATCATCTGAAGGCTTGACTGGGGCTGAAAGTTTGTTTCTAACATGGCTCATTCATATTGCTGGCAAATTGAACTTGACTGTTGACAGGAGGCCTTAGTTCCTCACCTAGTGAAAATGTCGATAGGCTGTTTTAGTGTCCTAACAACATGGAGGCTGGCTTGCCTAGAGCAAGTGATTCACGAGAAAGTGAAGCACAAGCCTCAATGTGTTTTATGATGGAACCCTCTAAGTCATACTCCATCATATCTTAAATATTCTATTGGTTACACAAGTCACTTCCATTCAGTGTGAAAGGGGTCTATATCAGGATATAAGGATCCTTGGGGGTCAACTTGGACGCTGGCTACCACAAATAGATTCCCAGGAATGCAATTTTATGATTATATTAGCAAGTAATTTTAGTAGAAAAGTCACTTTCTTATCGATCATATTATTTTATATCTATTTATTCGTATGTAACCTAAGTGCATATACTGTCATGTCTCCAAGAATACTAGCCTTCTTGAGTCACCTTGCCTTTTAATATTTAGAGTGAATGGTTAAATCTCTGATTCACACAGAGATATTTTGGGAAACAGAATTCTTTCCTCCCCAACATCCCAAGGATTTGAGTTTTTATATTTATTCTCATCACCAATTTCTGTAATTTTCCATTTCCATTCAATTCTCAGTCTCTATTTCTCTTCCTGCCAATGCTGTCCTCTTCTCAGACTGCCTTGCCCTACATAGGATATTAACTCCATTTCTTTTTTAATCAAAGCATTTCAAACAAAAGACTGTTATATATAGCCAATTTTTATTAAAGATTTGTGGTAATGAAGAGGATTATAGCTCAGTACGGTATAGACAATAACTTAAAGTTTAATGTCAGACGTTGCTGCCCTAAAATTTCATCAACCACTTCCTATCTCAGGACATTTCTTGATGGGTACTTATTTACTTTGGCCGCAATTTACAACTTAAATCAAGTTGAAAAGTGTTTTTCTTGTATTTTCCTTCTTTGGTGCTTACTTAGATTTCTTTTCTTCTCCTTGTTCTTGTGTCCCATCCCAAGTTTATACAAAGAAACTAAAATTTCCTTTTGCTTTATTATGCAGAATAATTCAACTTTCTTTCTATTATAGTATTTTCTTCCAGAATCTTCCACAGGAAGCTACACCTTTGACACCCAGAGTCCTATCAAATAATTTTCTTAAATAATAATCTTTCCTAAATATGGGATCCCTGGTGGCACAGTGGTTAAGAGATTGTCTGATAACCAAAAGGTTGGCAGTTGAATCCACCAGCTGCTCTTTGGAAACCCTATGGGGCAGTTCTACTCTGTCCTATAGGGTCACTATGAGTCAGAATGGACTCGACAGCAATGGGTTCCTAATAGGAACTACACTAATCCCCCAGCATATTAAAGTAGCTTTAGTAATTTTCTTTTCTTTTTCAGATAGAAATATTACTTTATTTTTTCTATATTATGTTTTTTTTAAACTTTTTATTTTGATATAATTTTAGACTACAGAAAATTGCAAGAATAGTATAAAGAATTCCCATATGTACTTCACTGAGTTCCCCCACATATTAACATTTTACCACTTTGGCTTTAGTCTTCCCTCTTTCTCACTGCATATATATGCATACACATCTATTTATATTTATGTGAATTTTTCTGAACCATTTGAGAGTAAGATATAGACACGATGCCCCCTTATTCTTAAATACTTCAGACAAAGAAATTCTCTTACAGAAACAAAATACAATGATAAAAATCAGGCAGTTAAAATTGATATGCTATAATTATCTAATTGGCAGTCTTTACTTAGATTTTGCCAATTTGCCCAAGAATTTCCTTTATAGCAAGAGAAAATTCAAGATCATGTATTGCATTTGGTTGTCATGTCTCTTTAGTCTTTTTTCTGGAACAGTTCCTCATTGTCTTTGTGTTTCATTGACATTGCCAGTTTCAAATAGTACAGACCAGTTATGTTGTAGAATGTTCCTTAAATTTGGGTTTGTCAGTATTTCCTCATGATTAGATTCAGGTTGTGCACTTCTGGCAGGAAGTGCAGAAGTGATGTTGGGTTTTCTTACTGTTGCAGCCACTGTGTCAATCAATCTCATTGAGGGTTTCCCTCTTTTTTGCTGACCCTGTACTTTATTAAGCATGATATCTTTCTCCAGTGATTGATTCCTTTTGATGACATGTCCAAAGTAAGTGAGACGAAGTCTCACCATCTTCACTACCAAGGAGCATTCTGACTGTACTTCCTTCAGGACAGATTGTTCTTTCTTCTAGCAGTCCATGGTATATTCAGTATTCTTCGCCAATACCACAATTCAAAGGTATCAATTCTTCTTCGGTCTCCTTTTTCATTGTCCAGCTTTCACATGTATATGAGGCAATTCAAAATACCATGGCTTGGTTCAGGTATACCTTAGTCATCTAAGTGACATCTTTATTTTTAAAACTTTAAAAGGTTTAGTTTTCTATAAGTATTCAAGATATATTTTGGTCATAGTCATCGCTTAGACTTGGGCGTTGATTTCTTGAACCAAAGCCATGCTTTACCATTTATTTGTGTTAAATTATATTTTATTTGCTATGTGCTATCCTTTTAGCTTGGCATATATTTTTAAATCTTTATTCTGTTGTCCAGATTATTGACTATCTAAATTTTTTGCTATCTTCAAATTTGAGTTACATATTATATAACCCCAGGGCAGTCATAGATTAAAAAAAAGTAACAAGAACAAGACTTAGAGAAGATCTTGTGGACTATCATCAAAGTTTTCTTCCTTCCTACACTATGATGGTGTTGTTATTAGGTGCCATTAAGTCACTTCAGAGTCATAGCAACCCCATGTACAACCGAATGAAACACTGCCCGGTGCCACATCATCCTCACAGTTGTTGCTATGTTTGAGCCCATTTTGCAGCCACTGTGTCAGTCCATCTCACTGAGGGTCTTCCTGTTTTTTGATGACCCTCTACCAACTATGATGTCCTTCTCTAGAGACTGGTCCCTCCTGACAGCACATCCAAAGTACATCGTTGCTTCTAAGTCTCGCCATCGTCACTTCTAAGGAAAATTCTGGCTCTACTTCTTCCAAGACAGATTTGCTCATTTTTCTGGCAGTCCATGATATACTCAATATTCTTTGCCAACACCATAAATTCAAAGGCATCAATTCTTCTTTAGTTTTCTTATTCATTGTCCAGCTTTCGCAGGCATATGAAGTGATTGAAAATATTATAGCTTGGGTTAGTCTTCAAAGTAACATCTTTGCTTTTCAACACTTTAAAGAGGTCTTTTGCAGCAGACTTGCCCAATGCAATATGTTGTTTGATTTCTTGACTGCTGCTTCCATGGGCGTTGATTGTGGATCCAAATAAAATGAAATCCAACACCATAGGTGACCTCATTTTACTAATCAACTCTCTCTCCCTACACAATTGTTCAGCCAATTCAACTAGCTACGCCTACTCCTCACTTACCAACTATCTCATTATCCAACATTTTGCCTTTACAATAGTAGTAAAAAATCTACTATTTTGTGCATTGTGACGTACATCTGGCAGTAACTAACACTGAAGTGCGAGGTGAGAGTAATGCTGGCTGTGATAGTTAAGGTTATGTGTCAGAATGGCTGGGTCATGGTTCTCAGTGGTTTGGCAGTTATGCAGTGATATAATTTGGAAGTTATGTAATGATGTAATTTGGCAGTTATGTAATGATGTAGTCATCCTTCATTTTGTGTTCTTATGTCCATTTCTACATAACATCTATTTTCACATATAATGACCTGGTCTTTGGAAGCTAAACATGTCAGTAAGTGAGGAGTGGGTGTATACTATTTTTAAATCCATATTTTCCCATTTTCCCTCATATTAGGGTACTTGTAGAATGTATTTCTTAAATTGAGGTGTGTTATATTTTTGAGTTCCTCTGATGTACAAATCTAATGACCAATATATAAAATAAAGATATTTTACCATTGCTTCTTTTAACTGAACCTCTGTTGGCTCCTGGTGATCAGTGCTTCCTTTATATGTCACTCATTTGAAAAATCCTGGCAAAATTTTTAAAAATATTCTAAAAATAATTTTCATGATGTTGGCCACTGAGTGTAGCTTTCAAGGAAAAAGATTTCTAGAAAGAAGGACTCTACCGTTTAGACATTCTACATAAAGACACTGTAGAGAAAGGCAGCTTTAGTTAAGTAACTGTCTACTGCTCCAGACCCCTGGAGCCTCAGATCATTCTTCAATAAATTACTGTACTATGCAGATTTGCTAAATAAACCATTGAGGCTGGATATCCCACCAAACATTCAAGAAGTGAACATTTTATTCACTTGTTGAAAGGGGAAAATACAACTTTGTACTTGTTTTAAGTATACTAGGTCTTGCACATTGTAGGAGCTTGAATATAATTTAACAATAAATATTTGTTAAAAGACTATATATGGATGCTCATTCATAAGATTGGAGATTTGGCTGTTTAAACTGAAATTACTGTAGAGGCATTTGTTGGTTGAAGGAAATGTTATAAGTAGATCAAAACATTCTATTTATCTGAAATTTACATTGTAAATATAAGCTATATATGGGAGTCAATGTGTTGAGTGAGGTTAAAGGAGAGAAATTACTTTGGTTGAATATTCATTAGAGTGCATCATTAAATCCTTAATATAGGTGAATTATTTTTGCTAAATGTTTCTCTGAAGAATTGTAACACTGTATTTTTCAATTTCTCTTGTAATCAACAAGAGTACTTTTCAACCTGGGTTTGGAAGAAGAGCATTTTACAATATCTATCTTTCCCAGAAATGGTTCTTTATATGCCTTCTAAATCATATATACAAATCAAAAATGGTTGTTTTTATCAGCCTGAAATTATATCCTTTTTCTCATTAATTGGAAACCAACAGATGAGATGCTTGTTTTGCTTTTCATTGCTTATAGGATTCAGTAAAGGAAAAATAAATTTTATTTAAAAACCTATATTTCCAAAAATATTTGCTTCTTGATATTCTCAATAAAAATATTAAACAAAATTAAAAAAAATTATTGGATAAATGCTACAGGGAAACATGATAAGAGCCTTTTTTGTTGCTGCTGTTATTCTGCTTTGTTAAAGTAAACATAAATGAATAAGATTAGTAATGAATTTATTGAACTCCATTTTTGTTGACCCAAGTTTCATCCACTTCTTCATAGTATTGCCTCACTTCCCTCCCCAGAAAAAACATACTACTTTTTTTTCAGTTCAAGCTTTCTTATTTCGAAATATTATGCCATTACTATCTGTTTTAATAAGCATACTAGGCAATAGAATCCAAAGAGGGGAATATCTCCTACAGTAGGATTGTGGGGTTATATTTCTTTACTAGTATTGCAGCTAACATTCACTTAGTAACTCCCATGAGCCAGGCAGTTTGGAAGATCTAAGCAATATAAATATATTAACTCACTTAATCTTTACAATAACTCTTATGAGATGGATTCTGATAGTATCCCTAATTTTAGGTAAGGAAACCAGGTCTCAGAAGGGTAGCCATTCAAATCTACCCAGCTAGTAGGAGGTGGAGCTGGAATTTGAATTTAGATAGTTTGACTCCAGAGTCTGTTCTCTTAACACCACAATGGATACTACACATTGCATAGAGAGAAGTCTCCAAATTATAGGATTTTTTTTTTTTTTTTTCAGAATTAAGAAGAATCCATTTTCATTGGTGAGATTTTTCAGTGTTAGTGTTTGTATTAGTTTCCTGTAGCTTTCGTAACAAATTACCACAAACTATGTGGCTTAAAACAACAGAAATTTATTGTCTCACAGTTCGGAAGGCAGGCCGGAAGTCTGAACTCAAGGCGTTGACAGGGTTGCACTCTTTCGGGAGTCTCGAGGGGGGATTCCATTCTTAACTCTTCCAGCTTCTGGTGTCGGTTGGCATTCCTTGGTGATCCTTGTCTGCATCTCTCCAATCTGCGTCTGTGGTCACATCGCCTCCTGCTCTCCTGTCTGTGAGTCTGTCCTCTGTTTGTCTCTTATAAGGACGCTTGTAATTGGATTTGAGGCCCACCTGAATAATCTAGGATCTTCTCCTCATCAAGACCTTTAATTTAATTACATCTGCAAAGCCCCTTTGCCCAAATAAGGTCACATTCACCACAATTAAACCCACTACAGTGCTGTTTTGTGTTTTTAAGCCAATGTGTTTTTCTTGTAATCATGGTAAACCAATAACATTTAGTTGAACTAATGAAGAAATACAATAACAGCGAGGGAGGAAGAAAGAGAGAAAGGGAAGGAAGAACGGAAGGAGACAGAGGAGAGGAGAGAAAAATATTATCTCTAGGGAGAATGACTGTTACAAATTGGTGTGTGTATCAACATTTACTACCGAAGTTAAGTTCTTGTCATTTGAGAGTAGTTTAAAACAAGCAAAAACTGATAAATAGGGGTTTGTTTGGGGGAAATATGATTACATGTTCAAATAAAAATATGGGAAAATTCTTTTATCCCATATTGAGATGATCTATTTCGAAATTACAAACCCTTAAAAAGAGCACTATCATAAAGAAACACATAAGATATTTAAGTCATTATCACAATTTTCAATAGCTCTGTTCACCCACTCCTGTTTCTAGGGTAAACAAATGATAACATATCAGCATAGTTTTAAACTAATACTACAAGACTAAGAAACAGCTTCTCATTGGAAAGTCTTTTGAGTGTAAGGCATTTGTGAATCTTTTGTGTATGAATGTTCATAATAACTTGCCAAAACCTAGTTCAAAAATCCAGATTTGTAAGAAACTGAAATGTAATTCATAATAAGAAAGTTGGAACTTTCTTAAAAGTTTTTCACATCCTAATAAAAACACTGCAATGAGCATGAACAGAAAATTCACAAAAGAAACACTATAAACACTAAAAATAAGTTCAAACTCAATAATAATAAAAAAGATGTAAGTTAAATATTTTTCACTCAACAGATTGGCAGTGATTAAAAGAATAATAATATTTAGTATTGTAAAATACGTGAATGAAAGGGTATTTTTACAATTGCTGGTGGGATGTAAATCAGAACCAATTTTCTCAAGGGCAAGTTGGATATATGTGCATTGAAAGCCTCCAAAATGTGCAGATCCTTTGATCCAAAAATTCCACTTCTAGGCAACATGCCCTAAAGAAATAAAAGCATAAAAGTACACATACTCAAACATCAGTGCACAAAGAGGCTTATTCCAATACGTTTGTATTAGTAAAAAATTTCCAATGTATATGTCCAACATCAAGATATTGGCTAAAAAATGTATATTCACATGACAAAATCTATCTAACTGCTAGGAATGATGATGCAGATCTATATATAGTGACATGAAAATATGTTAATGGCCCATTGGCATATAAAAAAAAAGAAAATTACTAAAGTATATGATTCCATTTTTGTGAAAAGTGTATTTTATTTATATATTTTGTTCAGGTGTGTGTATAAATATTTCACATATTTATTACACAGAGACAACCTGTAGTAACAAAAAAAAAAGGTTAAGAATATCTAGAATAGATAGTAGGATTTTGCAAAACTTTTTTTCACGTTTTCTAATTTTCTAAATAATGAATTTGAACAACTTACATATAAAATAAATAAGAAAGTGTTTTAGAGCTATTTAAATATACTTTTTGATGAGTTCTCCACCAAAAAGAACCAATATGTTAGGCAATGGTTCACAAGCACATTTTTGAGATTTGCCTCCTTAAATTTTGCATTGCAGACATACATACCAAAAAAACCCAATCTCATTGTTGTCAGGTAGATTCCGACTCATAGTGACCCTATAGGATGGAGTAGAACTGCCCCACAGGGTTTCTAAGGCTGAAAATCTTTATGGGAGCAGACTGCCACATCTTTCTCCTGCAGAGCGGCTGGTGGGTTTGAACCACCAAGCTTTTGGTTAACAGCCAAGCACTTAACCACTGCCCCACCAGGGCTTTTGTGGACATACATAGTTAATACAAAACACACATGAAATCTTTTTTTAGGGGAAAAATTTGTAATTGGTTGCCATAGAGAAAAATAAATTTCCAAAACTAAAAGCAAAATCCAGTATGTTTCTGCTTGCTTCTGAAGGACAGGCATTTTAAATTAGCAATAGATATGTAATCAGCAAGTTATAAATTCTTAGGGCTCAAAGAAATAAGATGAAAAGAGGGGAAATAGGTTTTAAAATAAGGTAGATATTTTCTGCTATTATTGCTATGTGTTTTATATTCTAGAATAAAATATCTCATGGACATTTCTTCACATTCAATTCAGTAAGCATGTTGAAGTCACTGTGTTCAAGAATGGAGAGATTAATAAGCCACAGTCACTATCCTCCAGGAGGTTGCTTCTTGACCTACCCATATTCAAGTAATTTACTGATTTATCCAGAAGAGTAATTGCACTGGTAGCCCCCATACACTACCTAGGCAGTGTGATTCTATGAGATTCTAATGTTTTTAGTTACTAGTTTTTCATGCTCACTGCACTTGAATGTCTTTTATAGACAAACTATTGAGGTTAATATTCTGTTGTGATACATAAGGTTTTCATGTATCATGTACCTGTACGTGGATTGAGGCAGTCATTCAAACAGAACTAGGGGCTACTTTGTGGTTTAAAACTGGAAAAGGCATGTAGCAGGGTTGTACCCTTTCACCTTGCTTATTTAATCTGTTACGCTGAACAAACAATCTGAGAAGCCAGACTATATGAAGAAGAACATGACATCAATATTTGAGGAAGACTCATTAACAACCTCTGATATGCAAATAACACAGCTTTGCTTGCCAAAAATAAAGACCACTTTAAGCACTTACTGATGAAGGTCAAAGAGTATAGCCTTCAGGGTGGATTACACTTGAATGTGAAGAAAACATAAATACTCACAACTAGACTGATAAACAACATCATGATAAATAGAGAAGAAATGGAAGTTGTCAAGCATTTCATTCTATTCCACTTGGATTAACAATCAACATCCATGGAAGCAGCAGTCAAGAAATCAAACAACGTATTGCATTGGGCAAATCTGCTGCAAAATACTTCTTTAAAATTTTCAAAAGCAAAGATGTCACTTGATGACTAAGATGCATCTGATCCAAGCCATGGTCTTTTCAGTTGGCTTATATGCATGTGAAAGTTGGATAGAAAAAAAGAAAGACTGAAGAAGGATTGATGGGTTCAAACTGTGGTTTTGGTGAAGAATACAGAATATATCGTGGACTGCCATAAGAACAAACAAATCAGTCTTAGAAGAAGTACAACCAATATGCTCCTTAGAAGCAAGGATGGTGAGACTTGCTTATTATGGATAGGAAAGACCAGTTGCCAGAAAAGAACATCATGTTTGAGGGCCAACAAAAATGAGAAAAACCCTCAATGAGATGGATTGACACAATTGTTACAATAACGAATTCAAATATACCAATGATAATGAAGATGGAACAGAACTGGGTAATGTTTCATCCTGTTACACATAACATAGCCATGAGTCAGAGTTGACTTGTCGGTAATTTTAACATTGCGGGTAAAAACCAAGCTTCTTCAGAGTAAACATGAACTCTCTGTACCTATTCCTTCTTCATTTGAAAATTACTCCAAGAAAAACTATAAATATGGCAAGTAACACTAAGGAATGGGCTCTCTCTCAGTGTTGGCTATCAGCCTTCATTTACTTTGAACTTGATTACCAAGTTGAAGGCAGTTATAACTGCAACATGCCTCTGTCATCTCATGCGTTGGATCTGTTTATTTAGATACGTTTGAAATACTTATTGAAATATACACACATACGTTAAAAAATAAAAAAGATATCAGGAAAATTGAAATGACAAGGATGTGGAGAAATTTAACACTTGTGCATTGCTGATGGGAATGCCAAATGGTGCAGCCATGGTGGAAAACATTATGGTAGTTCCTCAAAAAGCTAAATATAGATACATAGTGCCTGGAGTCTTAAAATCTTGCAAGCAGCCATCCAAGCAACAACAATAGGTCTCCATCCACCTGGAGTAGCAGAGGAAGAAGGAGAGTCAAGAATTGGAGGAGGAATTATTGCCTCAGTGAACGTCTGCCTTCCATGCCATGAGACCAGAAGAACTGGATGGTGCCCAGCTACAGTTACTGAATGTTTTGACCTAAGGTCCTATGGCAGAATCCTAGTCAAAAGGGGGGAAAAAGAGAACAGAATTTCAAATTCTAAATGGAATCCAGAACTTCTGGAGTCATTGAGGTTGAATAAACACTTGAAACTATTACCCTGAGAAAATCTTTAAACCTTAAACCTCAAACCAAAACTAACCCCTGAAGTCTGCTTTCAACCAAAGAATAGTTAGTAAATTAGTAATTAGTAATTAATTAGTAAATTATGTCTGCCTTGAATATTGTTCCCTTTCAAAGAATTATCTATGTGGAATCAAATTGACAACAGTGTCTCCAAAGGTTAGATGAGAAGCTTAGAAGGAAGTGAGTTTATGTTAATGGTGGTGGAATAATTTGGAAAAGGATAGTGAGAATGATTACACACCTTGAAAAATATATCACTGAATTGTACATGTAGAATTGTTGAAATGGTGTCTCTTTTGCTGTGTATATTTGCTTGAAATAAATAAATAAAATAAATCAATTAAAAAAATAAAAAAGCTAAACATAGACTTGACACATGATCCAGCAATTCCAATCCTAGGTATATACCCAAGAAAATTTAAATCACGGACTCAAACAGATATTTATACACCAATGTTCATTGCAGAACATTCATAATAGCCAAAAGGTAGAAACAATCTGAGTGTCCATCAACACATGAATGAATAAACAAAATGTGATATATACATATAATGGGGTATTATTCAGCTATAAGAAGAAATTAAATTCTTATATATTCTACCACATGGATGAACCTTGAAAACATGCTGAGTGAAATAAGTTAGAAACAAAAGGACAAATATTGTATGATCCCACCTTATATAAAATATCTAGAACAGGGAAATGTATAGAAACCAAAGTGGTTACCAGAGGCCATGGAAAGGGGTAAGGGGGAGCTATTGCTTAAGGGGTACTGAGTTTCTGTTTGGAGTGATGAAAAAGTTTGGTAGTGGTTATGCAATATGGTGAATGAGATAGATAGACAGACAGACAGATAGGTAGATTAAAAAAAAAAACAAAAACAAAAAAACCCAAAAGACTTAAAAGGGGGAAAACACTGTCCCATCTTTCACCCTTTGTCGTTCCCAGTGTGAGTTCTGAAGTAGCAACTATTTTTTGATAGTTTCCTCCATGTTTCTAAGTAATACATCTATACTTCTATTCCATATTGTATCTAATTTTGGACATTCTTTGCTTCCTGTTAGGATATTTAGGATTTACTCTCTTACACATCTTCATACTGATTTTTACAAAATAATCATAAACCTAATATTAGGTAAATCAATGAATAATATTTGAATTAAGATGAAGAAACAAATAATCTCTGCAGTGCCATACAGTAACTTGGATAGTATTTCTTTACCGTTAGAACACTTTTTCCCCTAAAGCTGCTAATGGTTTATTTTCTATTGAAAAATTTTCTTATAAAAATGATCATATTTCCTGACAGAGCTTCATCAGAGCTATTTTGCTATTTAATAAAAAAAAATTGGGCCTAATATTCTTCTGTTGCACTCTGGGCCAGTGGCTCTCTAGGCCATAGTGGCAATCCTAGGACTTCCTTTGTATACGCTCTTGAACTGTAGCCACTGTTTCCTGGGTCACAGGTCTATTTTTTTTTTTTTTTAACGTGTTCCTTGGCATAAGGATTTTTGTTGTTGTTGTTAGTTGCCGTTGAGTCAGTCCTGACTCATGGTGACCTCATGTGTGCAGAGTAGAACTGTGCCATGGGGTTTTCAAGGCTGTGACATTTCAGAAGCAGATCACCAGGCCTGTCTTCTGAGGCATCTCTGGGTGGGTTCGAACCACCAACCTTTTGGCTAGAAGTCAAGAACTTAACTGTTTACACCACCCGGAGACTCCTTAGGCGTAAGGATTACCACATCCTTAAATATTTCTAGAAATTGTACATAGAAGGTAAATAAATGCGTCCATGCATGTATGAAAATGTCTTTATTCAACTCACACTTATGACTGATGACTTGTTATGGTGTAGAAATAGTTAAAGAGCTATAAAATATTTTTTTAATGTTTTATTTTTATATGTATTTTTTTATTGTACTTTAGGTGAAGATTTACAGACCAAATAGTTTCTCATTAAACAGTCAGTACACATATTGATTTATGACATGTCAACACTCTCCCTTCTCGAACTTGGAGGACACTTTTTTT
>NW_004444044.1:1817260-1819371 GCF_000243295.1 Trichechus manatus latirostris
GTGAGACCAGTGGAGTATCTTAGATGGTTGCTCACAGGCTTTTAAGACCTCAGACGCTACTCACCAAGGTAAAATGTAGAACATTGTCTTTATAAACTGTGTTACGCCAGTTGAACTAGATGTTCCCTGAGACCATGATCCTCACAGCCCTCCGACCAGCAATTCAGTCCCTCAGGGAGTTTGGAAGTGTCTATGGAGCTTCCATGACCTTTCCTTGTACAAGTTGTGCTGGTTTCCCCAGTATTGTGTACTGTCTTATCCTTCACCAAAGTTAGCACTTATCTGTTGCCTGTTTAGTTCCTCCCCACCACTCCCATCCCTCGTAACCAACAAAGATTGTTTCTTTTTGTGTGTAAACTTTTACATGAGTTTTTACAGTAGAGGTCTCATACAAAATTTGTTGTTTTGTGATTGACTTATTTCACTCAGCATAATGTCCTCCAGTTTCATCCATGTTATGAGATGCTTCAAAGATTCATCATTCTTCTTTATCGTTGCATAACACTCCACTGTGTGTATGTACCATAGTTTGTTTATGTATTCTTCTGTTGATGAGCATGTAGTTTGTTTCCATCTTTTTGCTATTGTGAACAGTGGTACAATGAATATGGGTGCGGGTATATCTATTCGTGCGACGGCTGTTATTTCTCTAGGATATGGTCCTAGGAGTGGGATTGCTGGATCATATGCTATTTCTATTTCTAGCTTTCTAAGGAAGCGCCATATCATTTTCCAAGATGGTTGTATCAGTTTGCATTCCCACCAGCAGTGCATAAGAGTTCCAGTGTCCCCGCATCCTGTCCAAAATTTGTTATTTCCTATGTTTTTGATGCGTGCCAGTAATGCTGGGGTGAGATGGTATCTCATTGTGCTTTTAATATGCATTTCTCCAATAGCTAGTGATCACGAGCATTTTCTCATGTGCCTGTTGGCTGCTTGAATGTCTTCTTTGGTGAATTGTCTGTTCATTTCCTTTGCCCATTTTTTAATTGGATTATTTGTTTTTTTTTTGTGTAGAGGTATTGGAGTTTCTTATACATTTTAGAAATTAGAACTTTGTCTGACTCGTAATGTCCAAAAATTTTTTCCCAGTCTATAGATTCTCTTTTTACTCTTTTGGTGAAGTCTTTTGATGAGCATTAAGTGTTTCATTTTTAGAAGATGCCAGTAATCTAGCTTGTCTTCTGGGGTTTGTGTGTTGTTGGTTATGGTTTGTATCCTGTTAATGGCATGCATTAAGGCCTCTAGCATTGATCCTATTTTTTCTTCTATGAATTTTATACTTTGTGGCTTTATATTTAGGTCTTTGATCCAAACTGAATTAGTTTTTGTATATGGTGTGAGGTATGGGTCTGTTTCATTTTTTTTCAGATGGACATCCAATTTTGCCAACACTATTTGTTAAAAAGACTGTCTTTTCCCCATCTGATAGACTTTGGGCCCTTGTCGAAGATCAGGTGACCATAGGTAGATGGATTTACATCTGGGTTCTCAATTTTGTTCCATTGGTCAATGTATCTTTCATTGTACCAGTACCAGGCTGTTCTGACTACCGTAGCTGTATAGTAGGTTCTGAAGTCCATTAGTGTGAGTCCTCCTAGTTTATTCTTCTTCTTCAATAGAGCTTTACTTATCTGGGGCTTCTTCCTTTTCCATATAAAGTTAATGGTTACTTTTTCCGTCTCATTAAAGAACGTTGTTGGTATTTGGATCAGGATTGTATTGTATTTGTAAATTGCTTTGGGTAGAATTGTCATTTTCACAATGTTGAGTCTACCTATCCGTGAGCATGATATGTTTTTCCATTTAGGTAGATCGCTTTGGGTTTCTTGCAGTAGTATTTTGTAGTTTTCTTTGTATATGTCTTTTACATCCCTGGTTAGATTTATTCTTAAGTATTTTTTTTTAGGGGCTATTATAAATGGTATTGCTGTCCTGATTTACTTTTCATCTTTCTCTTTATTAGTGTATTGGAATCCAACTGATTTTTGTATGTTTATCTTGTATCCTGCTATTCTGCTGAATCTTTCTATTAGTTCCAGTAGATTTCTCGTGGAGTCTTTAGGGTTTTCTATGTATAGTATCATATCATGCTCAAACAGGAACAGTTT
>NW_004444044.1:1820810-1878012 GCF_000243295.1 Trichechus manatus latirostris
GATTGCTCTGTGGCCTAAGATGTAGTCTTTTCTGGAGAATGTTCCATGTGCATTGGAAAAGAATGTGTACTTTGCCACTTTTGGGTGTAGTGTTCCATATATGTCTGTGAGGTCAAGTTGACTGATTGTGCCCTTAGGTCTTCTGTATCTTTGTCGAGTTTCTTTCTAGATGTTCTGTCCTTTACTGAGACTGGTGTGTTGAAGTCTCCTACAATTATTGTGGAACTGTCAGTCTCTCTTTTCAGTGCTATTAGAGTTTGTTTATGTATTTTGGAGCCCTGTCATTGGGTGCGTGGATGTTTATTAGGGTTTTGTCTTCATGATGGATCATCCCCTTAATCATATAGTGTCCTTCTTTGTCTTTTTTATTGGATTTTGTTTTAAAGTCTATTTTATCTGCGATTAATGTTGCCACTTCTGCTCTTTTTAGTAGCTGTTTGCTTGATATATTTTTTCCATCCTTTGATTTTTAATAAATTTACATCTTTGTTTCTAAAGTATGTCTCTAGTAGACAGCATGTTGATGGATCTTGTTTTTTAATCCATTCTGTCACTCTCCATCTCTTTATGGGTGCATTTAAGCCATTTACATTCAGTGTAATTATTGATAGGTGTGAGTTTATTGCTGTGATTGTGTAGTGCTTGTTTTTTGTGGTGTTGACATTTTCTTTGTTCCTCTTTCTCTCCTGTGCTGAGTTCCTTTTGTTTGTGTATTTTTTTTTCATTTCTTTTGTTATTGTAGGTTTTGTTTTCACTGAGACGTTATGTTTTTCTTCTTTATTTTCATGAGTAGGTTTGTGCACTTTTTTTGTTGTTACCTTGAAGTTTAGCCTTAGCTTCCTAGGTTTTAACTAGTCTATTATTACCTGTTATCACCTTGCCTTCCTCTCCATTAGAAGGTTCTATCCGTACACTGTTTATTCCCTCTTTTATTGGTCTGATGTTGTTGTCATATACAGATTAACCTTCTGGTTCCCTGTTGTAATTCTTTTGGATTTGAGTAGTCCTAAAGAGTTCATTTCCCAGGTTTGTCTCTGGCTAGTACAATCCGGTGTCCTAGATTCAGCCTCTGGTCTGGTGTTGTTTTTTCTCAGATTGAAGGACTCCCTTTAATAAGTCTTGTAAGTTTGGTTTGGTTTTTACATAGTCCCTTAATTTCTGTTTATCTGGAAATGACCTAATTTCACCATCATATTTGAATGAGAGTTTTGCAGGATATATGGCTCTTGGCTGGCAATTTTTTTTCTTTCAAGGTTTTATATATGTCATACCATTGCCTTCTTGCCTGCAGTTTCTGGTGAATAATCCGAGCTTAGTCTTATTGTTTCTTCTCTGCATGTGACTTTTTGTTTTTCTCGAGCTGCTCTCAAGATTCTTTGTTTGTCTTTGATTTCAGTGAGTGTGATTATATGTGTTGGTGATTTTCTTTTGGGGTCTATCCTATATGGGGTTCGTTGAGCTTCTTGGATGGTCAGCTTTTCATCTTTCATGATATCGGGGAAGTTTTCTGTCAACAATTCTTCAGTGATCCTCTCTGTGTTTTCTGTTTCCTCCCCCTGTTCTGGAACTATGATCACTTGCAGATTTTTGCTTTTGATTGTATCCCACATAATTCTCAGGGTTTCTTCATTTTTCTTTGTTCTTTTTTCTGATTTTTCCTCAAACAGATTTGTATCCAAGTGTTTGTCTTCAATTTTGCTGATCCTATCTTCCATCATTTCAAAGCTGCTTCTTAGCCCTTCGATGACCTTGTCCATTTCTGAAATCCTGTTGGTTAGCTTTTGGATTTCTAATTGTTGTTTTTGTATGGTTTCTCGTTTGAATTTATTTTAGCTTTTTGTTCCTGTAATGTTTTCTTGAATTCTTCCATTTTTTTGTCTGTATTTTCCATGAATTTGTCTATTTTTTCTTCATTTTGTCTGCTTTTTGCTACAACTCGGATAATTGTGAATATTAGAGATTTGAATTCTCTATTAGTTCTGGTGCTGTTTCTTCTACTGGAAAGTCATCTGGTATTTTGTTTTGTACACCTATTGGAACCATCCTGTCCTGTTTTTGTATATGTTTTGAGGTTATCTTGTGTCATTGGGGAATTAAGTAGTTATTTTCCTTGTTTATTGATTATAGATTTATTTGTTTCATCCTGCTTTTTGTTTTATTTGGTTATGTCTGAGCAGGTGGGATGTGTGTTCTTTGCTGTTTGCTCGTCTGTGGGCATGATACTTTTCACCTCCTTCTCCAATGGGCAGGGTCAATAACTCAGGTATGGTACAGCAGCCAAGTCCTGCTGAAGGGGAGTTGCTGGGATGGGTTTTTTGTGGCATGTAGTAGGGCTGATAGCACGGTCTGGGAATCAGTGCAGGGTTAGATTCTGGTAAGCCGTACCTTTGCTGCTTGGGAGTGTACGGTGCAGGAAGGCAGGAAGGAGGGGGAAGATTGTGATGTGTGGAGCTAAGATGGGTATGGGAAAGATGAGAGAGAGGAGAGAGGAACAGGAACCAAAAACATACACAGAAACAAAAAAGAGTGCTAAGGGAGCTTGGTATTGGAGTGGAGAGATGTGAGACTGATAAATGGGGAAAAATAAAAATAAAAAAAAAGGAAAATGGCAACAGAAAAAAGTGAATAAATTGGGAAACTAGAAATGAAATAAGACAAAAATTGAATAAGAGAGAGAAGAAAACAAAACAAAGAAAGAAAAAAAAAAAACAAGAGAAAAGAAATGCCCCTAGTGGTGTCCCTGTGCATCTGCACAGAGTAAGGGAGTAGCTTCCAAGCCACGTGGTAGTCTCTGGCTAGAAGGGTCTCCAAAGCCGAGAAAAGAAAAAGAAAGCAAACAAACAAATCAAAATGGAACAATTCAGAGCAAACAAACAAAAAGCCCTGGGGATCCCACCAGGCCAGGAAGCAGTTTCACAGCTGAGCAGTGTTTCACAGCTGAGCAGTGTTTCACAGCCTTTCAGGAAGGAGTAAAGATGGCACACGGAGCCAGGTATTTGAGAGAAATGAGGCAGAGGTGGTGAGAGGTAAGGAAGAAATTTAAACAAGCGGAAAAAAGCAACACCAGCAGCCAACAAGTGGTACTCAGGGAGCTGGCCAGTGGATGGAATCCACACAACACCAGGGTGAAGCCAGTGCTTCCCAGCTAAGAGACTGTGGCCACGGGAAGCAGAGGAGGCCGAGCGGGGGTGAGGAAGGGTCGGGGGATGGGAAAGTGTATATCACTGGTTACCAGTTGTTCTGTCTCCTGCTGGAAGTTCCGTGAAGCTGCTTTCTCATACCCCCTGTTTGCTGATCTCCAATACAAGTCCAAGATGGCGGATCCATGCTGCAGTAGCTGATAGGGGACCTCTGCGTGTATCTCTCCTTGCTCTCTGTTCTTGGTCAATCTCTTATTTCATTCGGTGCTTGGCTGAGTTTTTTATGTCTTCATTTGATGCTTACGGTTTCAGGATTGACATGTGACTCTGTTTGACTGTGGAGGTACGGCGTGGTGCTTCTGACTATAGAGCCATGTTTGCCCATTGAAAAATGGCAAATTTAGGATATCTTACATCTGACTAATAGACGTTCAAGGAAAAGAAACCATGAGAATTGGGGACAAAATGTAAAATATACGTGTGTTTGTGTGCTGTTGTTGTTAGGTGCCATCCAGCCAGTTCTGAATCACAGTGAACCTATGTACAACAGAATGAAACACTTCCCAGTCCTGCGCTCTCCTCATGATCGTTGTTATGCTTGAGCCCATTGTTGGAGCCACTGTGTCAATGCATCTCATTGAGGGTCTTCCTCTTTTTTGCTGACTCTCTACTTTACCAAGCATGCTGTCCTTCTCCAGGGACTGATCCCTCCTAATAAAATGTTTAAAGTATGTGAGATGAAGCCTCGTTATCCTTGCGTCTAAAAGCATACTGGTTGTATTTCTTCCAAGACAAGATTTCTTTGCTCTTCTTGCAATCCATGGTATATTCAATATTCTTCACCAGCACCACAATTAAAAGGTGTCAATTGTTCGGTTTTTTTTATTCATCACGCAGCTTTCGCATGCATATGAGACAATTGAAAATACCATGGCTTTGATCAGGCATACCTTAGTTCTCAAAATGACATCTTTGCTTTTTAATACTTGAAACAGGTCTTTAGCAGCAGATTTTCCCAAAGCAATGTGTTCTTGATTTCTTGACTCCTTGTTCCATGGGTGTTGATTGTGGATCCAAGTAAAATAAAATCCTTGACAACTTCAGTCTTTTCTCACTTTGTCATGATGTTGGTTATTGCTCAGTTGTGAGGATTTTTGTTTTCTTTATGTTGAGGTGTAATCCATACTGAAGGCCGTAGTCTTTGATCTTCATCAGTAAGTGCTTCAAGTCCTCTTCACTTGTGGGAAACAAGGTTGTGTCACCAGCATAGCGCAGGTTTTTAATGAGTCTTTCTCCAATCCTGATGCCGCGTTCCTCTTCATGTAGTCCACCTTCTCAGATTATTTGCTCAGAATACAGATTGAATAAGTATGGTGGAAGGATACAATCCTGATGCACACTTTCCTAACTTTAAACCATGAAGTGTCTCCTTGTTCTGTTTGAACGACTGCCTCTTGATCTACATACAGGTTCCTCATGAGCACAATTAAATGTTCTGGAATTCCCATTTTTTGCAGTGTTATCTGTAATTTGTTATGATCCACACAGTTCCTTTTGTAGCCAGTAAAACACAGGTAAACATCTTTCTAGTATTCTCTGCTTTCAGCGGAGATCCATCTGACCCATAGATTTGCTGTGAGTCGGACAGCAATGGGTATATATTTGTATGTGTCTTAGCCATCTAGTAGTGCTATAAGAGAAATACCACAAGTGGATGGCTTTAACAAAGAGAAATTTATTTTCTCACAGTCTAGTAGGCTAGAAGTCAAAGTTCAGGGTGTCAGCTCCAGAGGAAGGCTTTCTCTCTGTTGGCTCTGGAGGAATGTCCTTGTCAATCTTCCCCGGACTAGGAGTTTCTCTGCACAGGAACATCGGGTCCAAAGGACCAGCCCTGCTCCCAGCACTGCTTTCTTAGTGGTATTAGGTCCCCAATTCTCTGCTTGCTTCCCTTTCCTTTTATCTCTTGTAGATAAAAGGTAGTTCTGGCTATACCCTAGGGAAACTCCTTTTCGTTGCATCAGGGATGTGACCTGGGTAAGGGTGTTATAATCCCACCCTAATCCTCTTTAACATAAAATTACAATCACAAAATGGGGGACAACCACTCAATACTGGGAATCATGGCCCAGCCAAATAGATACACACATTTTTGGGGGGACATAATTCAATCCATGACATTCTACCCTTTGGCCCCCCAAAAGTCACATCCTTGCAACATGCAAAACATATGCATCCCATCATATCATAGCAAAAGTCTTAACTCCGAGTCCAAAATCCAAAAATTCGTCTTTATCTGTGAAATCTAGAATACAAGTTATGTGCTTCCAAAGGTACGATGGCAGAACAAGCACAAGCTAGACATTTCCATTACAAATGGGAGAAACTGGAGGAGAAGAAGGGATAACAGACACCAAGCAAGTCAGCAGAACACGTTACATTAGCTCTCAAGGCTTTGAAAATAATCCTCTGTTCTCTGAGACCATTTACACCATGGCTCTGCCCTTCAGACTCTAGGTATTGACAACACTCTCCAGATTCTGAGTGGAGGCCCCTCGACCCTGGGCTTCAGCTCTGCCTTCCAGGCCCACTGGGACAGCAACTCTGTTCCCTCAGCTTTAGGCGCACCATTCTCCTAGTCCATCTGAGTGGTGACTCCACCTTTAGAAACACCAGAGGCCATGGCTCCACCCTTTGAAACCTCTGAGATCATAGCCATACCTTTTGAGACTGAGGCAGCTTGGCTTCTTTTGTCCCTTGTCTCTTTAGCTTCTGCTTCCTGTGGCCTTTCAGCTCTCGAGCCTCAAGCCTGTATCTGCCCTGCTGGGGCAAGTGTTCTAAAGCTCTGTAGCTCCACTGATAGGTGCCCAGAGGCACCCCACTCCACCAGGAATCCTCCCGCGCGCAGGAACTCAGCTCCCTCGTTCTGTGGGTTGACAAGCCTAGCTTCCACTGATAAGTGCCCAGAGGCACCCCACTCAGCCAGGAAGCCTCTGGCTTACAGGTACTCAGCTGTCTTGCTCCATAGGTGGGCTGCAGCGCCATCTCGTGCTTGTCTCCTGGTTCTGCTGCTGCTGGTCCTCTGTGGTTGCTGGTTCTCTACCACTGTCACTTTTCTATCCATTTGGTTTCAAAACGGCTTCCACATTTTAGGTTTCTGTTAGAGCAGCATACCACTCTCTCAGTACCAAATTCTGTCTTAGTCACCTAATGCTGCTGTAACAGAAATACCAGAAGTGGATGATTTTAACAAAGAGAAATTTATTTTCTCACAGTCTAATAGGCTGGAAGTCCAAATTTAGGGCGTCAGCTCCAAGGGAAGGCTTTCTCTCTCTGTTGGCTCTGGAGGAACATCCTCCTTGTCAGTCTTCCCCTGGACTAGGACCTTCTCTGCGCAGGAACCTCAGGTCCAAAGAATGGGCTCTGCTCCCAGCACTGGTTTCTTGGTGGTATGAGGTCCCCAATTCTCTGCTTTCTTCCTTTTCCTTTTTTCTCTTGTAAGACAACAGGTGGTGTAGGCCACACTCTAGGGAAACTCCCTTTACATTGGATTAGGGATGTGACCTGGGTAAGGGTGTTGTTACAATCCTACCCTAATCCTCTTTAACATAAAATTACAATCACAAAATAGAGGACAACCACACAATACTGGGAATCATGGCCCAGCCAAATTGATACACACATTTTTTGAGGGACGTAATTCAATCCATGACATTATGTGTGTATATACGTGTGTGTGTGTGTGTGTGTGTGTGTATGTGTGTATTTATATACACATATTTATACACACACACACATAGTTCTTGGTTGGTGCAAACAATTAACTGCTCGGCTACTAACTGAAAGTTTGGCAATTTGAATCCACCCAGAGGCACCTTGGAAGAAAGGCGTGGCAATCTACTTCTGAAAGATCACAGTCATTGGAAGTTTTATGAAGTGCAGTTCTACTCTGACATACATGAAGTCACTGTGGGTCAGAATCGACAACAACTGGTTTGGTTTGGCATAAATACTTTTACATATATATATATATATAGTAGTTTTATATATATATAGTAGTTTTATATATATATATGTATGTGGTAGTTAAGGAATTGTAAAGCTACAGATTGAAAAGGCAAGCTCATATTTCTCCCTGGAATTTTGAAGAAATTTTCCGTTGTCTTCAAGCATTCAGTGTTGTGGATAAGAAGTCTGAAATTAACCAGATTCTTGTTCTTTTTTAATTATCTGCTTTTACTCTCTGAAAGCTTTTAGGATCATCTCCTTATTTCTGGAATTCTAAAATTTTATAGTGATATGCTCTTTCATCAATATGTTTTAAAATCATTTTGCTGAATACTCAGCTTGTCCTTTTAGTCTGATGAAGCTTTACGATTCTTCAGCTCCAGAAACTTTTTGTTTGGGCTTGGCTTGTTTCTTGTTTTTTTCCTTTTTGAAACTCTTTATCAGTCAGAAGTTAGACCTCCTAGAATTGTCTTTATGTCTTTTACTTTTTTTCTTGTATTTTCATCTCTACTTTTTTTCTATTTTTCCAAGAAATTTTCTTTATTTTCAAAACTTTCTGCTAATTTTTAAATTTAGTCACTCAAATATTTAATTTCCAAGAGTTCTTTCTTTTTTTCTAATTGCTTGTGTTTTATGGTGGCATGATTGCAATATCATCCTGAATCTCTTTGGTAGTACAAGTTGGAGGGTATTATTGCAGATAGTTCCCAACTTATGTCATATTCAAGTTAAGACCAACTGCATTTACGACCATCTGTTTTTGTTTTTTTGCACACTTATCATTTGTAATATGTACATACATACAGTGTTGTGACATGTAATTTGCTGATGTTATCATTCTCAGATGTTCACTCTCAAGTGTCCAATGTTATGATTTATAAAGATACTAATAATAAAAATGCAATAATAATGAAAAAATTTTTAAATGAGGTATTCTACTTATGTCAGAACCAACTTATCACAGAGTAGTCTGAACGGAAACTTGTGGTAAGTCAAGGACTACCTGTATTATTTATGTTCCTAGTGGTGTAAACAGTTTGTACTCTATTAACCTAAACATTGGTGGTTTGAACCTACCCAGCAGCACCGTGAAAGAAAGCCCTGGTGATCTGCTTCCATAAAGATTACAGCCAAGAAAACCCTATGGAGCAGCTCTACTCTGTAACACATGGGGTCACCATGAGTCAGAATTGACTCATCCACAATGCGGGGTTTTTTTATATGTTTGTTTTGGTATTGTTGTTGCTATTATTGGAATCCCTGGGTGGAGCGAATGACTAGCGTGCTTGGCTGCTATCTGAAACGGAGGTTCCAGTTCATACAGAGGTGCCTCAGAAGGAAGGCCTGGAGATCTACTTCAAAAACTCAACCATTGAAAACCCTGTGGAGTGCAGTTCTACTCTGACATACATGGGGTTGTCATTTTCATTATTATCACTATTACTATTATTCTCTTATCTCCTCAGTTCTCTTTTTCTACTGGTGGTAAGACAAATAATATAAGTTATTTGTCTTACATGTTGTAGTTTTATTTTTAAAACATGATGATTTTTGATTGATGATGTGACCTATGTTTTTTATTTCCTTTTTAATTGGCAGCCCTGCCTTACAGTGATCAGACAGAGAGCTAGTGGACTCACAAATTTCAGAACACCAGACATCTTTTCTCTGAGGTTCTTCAGTTTCTCCAGAGGAGAAACCTTCATTATCTTATCTAAGAATTATTGACATCTGTTTTTCTGTCCATTCCTTCTAGGGTGGGGTTGGCAATGTAGGCACATGCTTGGAATGATTATATGCAAGCTTTCAATGATCACATATTTTCAGCTCATTGTCTCATTTCACCCTTAACCCTCCCCTTACCCTCAAAATTAGCCCTTTGTATGGGGTTCACAGAGATATGTTGCTTCCTTTTTTCTGAACCCGTCTTGTAGGACTCTAAGATAAGGCCTCCTCTGTAGTGCTGCATCAATTACCACTTCATATAAGCTTTTTATTTTCTAAAGTTTTGTAAAATCTATCATTCATTGAGAACCTTTCTCCTATCCTCTTGGTCATTCTTGGATTAACTGCGTGTCTCTTAATCATCAGTTATTCATCAAGCACCTATTTTGTGCTTAAGTGTTGTATGAGGTACACAGCAACTGTTAAGAGACAAAGAGTCTGCCTTAAAGAAACTTACAATCTAGTGGCTTATAAAAAACTGATACAAATGATAATGAGTTATGAGGATTAGCATATAACACTGAATTATATGCCCCAGCCTTATAGTGCTGTGGGAGTTCAGAGTACTTGAAGTGAGCACTGAAGGAGAATTTGTTGACCAATAAATAAAATTGAGGAATGTGGCAATTTTATAGACTATTAAGTAGACCAACTGGCAAGTGTAAAGTTTAAATATTGAAGAGAAGTAGGAATAAATACTCAAGGGCCTTAAAGTTTAAACTTCACATGGTAGTAGTGATGATAAAAAAATACAAAAAGAATTTATACATTGCATGGAGTTGATCACTTGTAGCTCTGTTGTGTAGACAAGGAAAGTAAGGCACTGATATTTTAATTTGGCCTCAAGTAACAAAGGAAGGTGCCCGGGAATCCAACATGGGGATATTGAGCCCAGGCTCCCTAATATATGCTCTGTGCCCCTTTTTGCTGCGGTGGTCTAAACCTAATCACTGATGATAATTTAATGATTTTGTTCTTTTCGTATATGGCAATCCTGAATGGGCTCATCAGTGTTTTATACCTGGCCATTATAATGTATAATTGTGAAGCAGAATGCATGCTTTATACAAAATTAGTTTTATTAATGTCTCTTGCAGTTTTCATTCACTGATTCATTCTTTTACTCACTTATTCCTTCAATATTCTATTTATTTTTCCCACTACAAATATGAGTGAATCACTTTTCTCAAAGAATTCATTTTGTGAGTGTAAAGGGACAAATTCATGTTGCTTTTTTTGTATGATTAAACAAATTAATTCAATTTTTTTTTATTATTACGGTCATTTCTTGCCCATGCTAGTTTCTGTTTTGCTCTTCCATTGTGGACTACCAACAATGTGAAAAACAGAGTTCACTTTTTCCTCTTCCTGGTAACTCTCAGCAATAAGAACAATGTGACAAGGTATTGGATTTAGCAAACACATCCCAAAAGTATATTTTTTCCAAAGTATTTGAAAAATTTTGGGTTTATTGAAAAATTTGTATTTAGTAGAACCTAAAACACACTGTATCCAGAACACTTTCCCCCGTGGTTTCTAAATCCCAGTCTTTTCCAGTGGACATTTAATCTGCATGTTTCTGACTCAGCTACACTGAACTCAGCGCAGTGTTATTTTCTGAGAGTGGTTAGATGTCCAACTATTTCATGAGTTTCTGGCACTTACCCTTCTTTAGTCTTAACTCTTCACGACCCCCACCATCTCTTCATCCCCAACCAAATGAAAAAATCTTATTATGGCCACAGAGCCTTAAGTATTCAAGTTCTGCTTCAAAGCAAAATTTCAGAAAGTTTGAGATTGAAAGTATGTGTTTATGGCTTCATTTCACATTTGTTCATCATGTTGAATGAAGTATGTTTCAGAGAAAAACAAGCGGGAAGGATGGCGGGAAGGGTAATTTCCTTCTACCTACACTTTGGCACATACAGTTTCTTCTGGATCTTCCCCACATGCAAGTATGATCATGAAGACGGAGCAAGGCATTCTTTTTCCTTGAAGAATTTGCTGGCATGGGTATTTTTGTTGGATCTTGGGCTTTTGTAAAAACTGTGCAGAGTAAGAAGAAGAAATCAGTGATGGAAAGTTTCGGTTTTATCCTTCCTTCCCCTTCTTTCCATCCCCAAGAAATAAAAAAATCCCGCTGAAAATATGCAGCACATTCCAAAAGAGTTGATCATTATTGTGTTTCAGCAGCCCTTAAAACTTATAAAGAAATACACAAATTAACCTGGTGAAGCCTGTGATTTCATATCTTTTGGCTTTCCAATTGTCCCTATTATTATTATGGCCATCGCCATCATTCTTATTGCAGGAATCTCACTGTGTTTTCAAACAAAAGCCTGGCTTCCTGTTCTGAAAATGTCATAAGAACCAAGCTCCCTGTAACATTTTAAGGAAACATTTTAAAACTAAAGCTGCACAGGTTCAGTCTGAACTTCATTAATGGCCTCCCTGAAGCCAAACACAGTCTTGCGAGGCCTATTAGTGTGATCTGGAGAGGCAAAGGCCCACATAGTTTCTTAGAGTCCAAAAATGCCTCACTCGAGCTGGCATCATTCCCTGAACTTCTGCTGTTGGAGGACTTCGTTGGGTCCAGGTAAAAATCACATTTTGTTTCTTTCTCTTGATTCTGTTAGCTAAGAAGAAATATAAGACAGTGTTTGCCTGCCTGGAGAATTAGCAGCCAAATGGAGGGCCTTCTTTATTGGCAGGGCTGAGAGAGTTTTTCTGCTTGCACTTTCCATTAAGGAGGGTGTCCTGATGTTGCTCTGTGATGTCTGCATTCATGGCTCCTGAATTAAAATACACATGCCCTAATTCTAAGGCCAAATATATAACAAGGGCTTAGTGGGAAATTCACAAAGGAACTTCTGATCCCTAGGCTTGAGGATCAGATCAAGTGATAAATAGGCTCACTTTTGCTTGAATGGCTTTTATTCACTCAGGCAACAAGTATTTATAGATAACTGCATACGAACCAGGCCCCATACTAGCTGCTGGGAGTACAAGGGTGAATAAGACAAAATATATCCCCTCAAAGAGCTTGCAGTAGAGTACTGGAGACAGAAACAAATACACAAACAAATTTATAATGATTTGGAGAAAATTAAAGCAAGATAACAGGATGAAGAATGATTGGGTAGCAGCTATTTTAGACATGGTAGTGAGGAAGGACTTCCTGAGGAGGGGGCATTTAGGAGGTATCTAGAACTTGTAGATAGAGTAAGCCATGTGATATCTGGGAGAAGCCCATTCTAGGAAGAGGGAACACTAAGTGCAAATGTCCTGATGTTGGAGTGAGCCTTGCACCCGTGAATAACAGCAAAATCCTAGTCTGGAAAGAGGGCACTGAAATAGGGAGAGAGTATTAGAAGATGAGATTAAAGAATATTGTTGTTGTTACTTGCTGTCAAGTCAACTCATGATAACCCTATAGAAACCCTGCTGGTGTAGTGGTTAATTAAGTGTTACAGCTGCTAACCCTAAGGTTGGCAGTTCAAATCCACCAGGTGCTCCTTGGAAACTCTATGGGGCAGTTCTATTCTGTCCTATAGGGTTGCTATGAGTCGGAATTGACTTGACAGCAGTGGGTTTGGGTTTGGTTTGGTAACCCTATGTATGCAGAGTAGAACTGCTCCATAGGGTTTTCAAGGCTGTGACCTTTCTGAACCAGATCACCAGGCCTATCTTTCAAGGTGCCACTAGGTGGATAGGAACTGCCGATTTTTTTGCTAGTAGTTGAGCACTTAACCATTTGTGCTACCCGGAGACTATTCTTTGCCTCTCCCCACTACAGTCTCATCAAGGGTTAAATGGGTCTCTTACTCCTTGACTCTGGAATCATCCATGTGATTTTCTTTGGCCAATGGCAAGTGGGAAGAGGTAACAGGGTGTCAATTCTGAGTGGAGGCCTTAAGACGCCTGGTGTATTTCTGTTCTGGAACAGCTAGTCCATTGGTCCCAGGAGAAGGATGAGAAAGACATGGAGAAGGATGAGAAAGACATGTAGAGGGTGCCTTCCTGACTACTGTAGCCCAAAGCAGCTCTGCCCCAGGAGTGGCAGGCTGAAGCAGGGCCACTTCAGCCAACTCACAGATCTTTGCCAAGAAATGATTGTTTCAAGTCCCTAAGTCTTTTGGTTGTCTTTTATGGAGCTTTATTATGGCAATGGCTAACCAGTATGGGAAGCTGATAATTTAGGATCTCAAGGGCCTTGTTAAGTGTTGGATATACCTCTAAGTGTAATAGAAAGCCATTGGAGGGTTTGGGGCAAGGTAATGACACAAATTGAATTAAGTTTTTAAAAAAATATTAGATCATCTACAAAGTGAAGGCAAAACCTACAGATTGGGAGAAAATTTGGGGGAGCTATGTGGTACAGTGGTTAAGAGCTCAGCTGCTAACCAAGAGGTTGGCAGTTTGATTCCACCAACCGCTCCTTGGAAACCCTATGGGGCAATTCTACTCTGTCCGATAGGGTTGCTATGAGTTGGAATCTAGTTGACAGCAATGGATTTGGTTTTTTTTTTTGGTTATAAATCAGATAAGGACCCCTGGTGGTACAGTGGTTAAAGCAGTTGGCTGCTAACCAACAGATTGGTGGTTTGAATCCATCAGCCACTCCATGTGAGAAAGATGTGGCAGTCTGCTTCCATAAAGATTTACAGCCTTGGAAACCTTATGGGGCAGCTCTATGCTGTCCTATAGGGTCATTACGATTTGGAATCAACTCAATTGCAATGGATTTGATTTTGGTTTTGTTTGATATATCAGATAAGGGTTTAATATCTAGAATATATAAAGAACTCCTATGACTTAAGAACAAAAAGACAGACAACCCGATCCAAAAATGGGCCAAGGACTTGGAGAGACATTTCACCAAAGAAGATATACAAATAGCCAACAAACACATAAAACAATGGTCAGCGTCATTAGTCATTGTTGTTGTTGGTTGCCATTGAGTGGATTCTGACTCCTGGTGACCCATGTTTGTCCGAGTACAACTACTCCATAGGGTTTTCAAGGCTGTGACCTTTCAGAAGCAGATTGCCAGGCCTGTCTTCTGAGGTACCTATGAGTGGGTTTGAACCATCAACCTTTTGGCTAATAGTTGAGTGCTTAACCGTTTATGCTACCCAGGAACTCCTTTATTAGTCATTAGGAAAATGTTAATGAAAACCACAATGAGAAACCACTTCACCCCCACTAGAACGATTATGATTTAAAAAAAAAAAAAAGGAAAACAACAGGTGTTGGTGAGGATGTGGAGAAACTGGAACCATCATCAGTTGGTGTAATTGTAAAATGGTGCAGTAACGGTTTGGTGGTACCTCAAAAAGTTAAACGTAGAATTACCACATGAACCAGCAATTCTACTTCTAGATATATACAGTTGTTACAGTTGTGTGTCACCTTGGCTAGACCATGATTCTCAGTGGTTTGGCAATTATGATGTAGTTTGGCAGTCATATAATGATGTGATCACTTCCATGATGAGATTTGATATTATGTGATCACCTACATGATGGGATCTGCTGTGAGTAGCCAGTCAGTTGAAAGGGAGTTTCCTTGTGAGTGTGGCCTGCATCTAATATAGGTGGACTTTCTGGCAAAGCTTGTGGGCTTTTGCTTGCTCTGGATCCTGCAGCTGGCTCCTGTTTGTCTGACCTCCGGTTCTTGGGACTTGAGCTACCAGCTTACCTGCCGTCTTGCCTGCCAATCTTGGGAATCATCAGTCTTTGCAGCCTGTAAGCCAGAGCCCTGCTGTCTGACTTGCCGATCTTGGGTTCGCCAGCTCCTGCAGCTAAATGAATCAGGAGAAGCCTCCATCCTGACCCATGGACTTGGTATGTACCAGCCTCTATAACTGTGTGAGTCATTTCCTTAATATAAATCTCTCTGTATACATATTTATACGCTTTACTGGTTTTACTACCCTACAGAACCCAGAATTAGACAGTATATACTCAAGAAAATTGAAAACAGGGACTCAAACAGCAGCTTGTATACCAGTGTTCACTGCAGCATTATTCACAATAGCCAAAAGGTGTTAACAACCCAAATGTTCATCAACAAATGAATGGATAAACAAAATGTGGTATATACATACATGGAATATTACTCAGCAAAAAGAGAAATGAAGTCCTGATACACACTACAACATGGATAACCTTGAAAACATTATGTTGAGTAAAATAAATCAGACACAATAGGACAAATATTATATGACCTCACATGAAATATCTAGAACAGGCAAATAAATGAAACCAAATTTCATTAGTGGTTACCAGGGATGGGAGTCAGGGAGAAAGGGAGAGTCAAATGTTTATGGGACATTGAGTTTCTGATAATTGTGATGGAAAAATTTGGAAGCAGATAGTGGTGATGGTTGCACAACATAATAATCATAATTAATGTCACTGATTGAACATGTAAAAAATGTTGAAATGACAAATGTTTTGTTTTATACAATATATATACTACATATAAACAAACAATAAAATAATCGTGTGTGTATTTGTATGTATGTATATACCTATATATGATTATTGAATGTGCTATGGATAAAAAACTATAAAAGAGTGAAATCAGGCAGTTTAGAAGTAGTAGTTCTAGAGATGTTGGCATCCTAAAAGCTTCTTTGTTTATTAAAAGAAAAAATAGTAAATTCTGATTTCTGTTTTAAAACTTAATTATATGGCATTCAGTGAAATTAAAGGCATTAATTTGTTCTGTGTTAATGAAAGATAAATGATTTGCTTTATAACTAGAATAAGTCTTGTTATAGCATAATCAATGAAAGCTAGTAAGCTAGTAGATCTTTCTTTTCCCTCTGTAGGAGGAAGGGAACACAGCTTGAAAATTAGGGAGAATCTCCTTTGATGGCAGCTTTTAGGTATAAAAGGGAAAATCCAGGGCATGGAGAGAAGAAACCTTTTTGGTGCTATATTTAAAGATATTGAGAACTGTACAGATATAATGTGGTAGAAAGAAGAAGAGAGAAAGAGAGAGAGAGAAGGAAGGAAGGAAGAACTACTTGGACAGTAAGTCAAGAGAACTAAGGTCGTCCTATTGTCTCTTCTAAATAACCTTAAGCAAGTTGACGTCTTAGATTTTACTCGGGTTTCAGTTTTCCCACCAGAAAAATGGGATAATAGCTGCCTGTTTTAGGCTGGGTTCTCTAGAGAAGCAAAACCAGTGAAGCATCTATATATAGAGACATAGGTAGACAGAGAGAGATTTATATCAAGGAAATTGCTCACGAAGTTGTAGAGGCTAGAAAGTTCCATGTCCGTGGGTCAGGCTGGAGGCTTCTCCTGACTCACATAGCTGCAGGGGCTGGTGAACTCAAGATCCAACAGGTCAGACAATAGGCCTCTTGCTCATAGGCTGCAGAAGCCAATAAATCTCAAGATTTGCAGGTAAGACTTGATCTAGCAACTTACCTGCCATCTTGTGCAATAATCACCATTATCTGTTTCCAATATTTTTCATTGCCTTTATATAAACTAAGCACTCCTTAAGCATTACACCTCCCATTTCCTCTTCCAGCTTGCCACCCTAACCACTAATGAACTTTGGTCTCTATCCATTTGCCTATTATAGATATTTTACATAAATGATATCATACAATATTTATCCTTTTGTATCTGACTTATTTCACTCAGCATGTTTTCAAGGTTCATCCATGTCATAGCATGTATCAGAACTTCATTTCTCTTGATGCTGGGCCTTAATTTTTAATTCTTTCAGCTGATTTCTCAGCTGAAACATCATAATTTTTGCACCTTTTAAATATTCCTGTACACGTAAACGCATACTCTTAAGCACACACAAAGACAAATTCATAAACACTCACCATAACCTAAGCAATTTTGTAGGAGTTAGCTACTTTTTGAAGTTATATTGTTTCCAGGTTCCTAGGTTGCTGTCGTAGGCTGGGCTCTCTAGAGGAGCAAAACCAGTAAAGTGTGTAAATATATAGACAGATTTATATCAAGGATTTATATCAAGGAAGTAGTTCATGCAACTGTAGAAGCTAGAACGTCCCAAGTCCATGGATCAGGGTAAAGACCTCTCCCAATTCACGCAGCCGCAGAAGCTGACAAACCCAAGATCGACAGGAGGTAAGCTGCTATCTCAAGTCCCAAGAACTGGAGATGAGACAAAAAGAGGCAGCTGCTGGATCTGGAACAAGCCAAAAACCTTGGCAAGGTAAGCAGGAAGGAAGTAGCTGGCAGAGGGCAGAGAGTTGAAGGCTGAGGGGGCGGTGAACCACCACAGGCCCCGCCCTCACCGGTACCACTCAGCAGATCCCATCCTGGGGGTAATTACATATCAAATTTCAATAGGGAAGTGATCACAATGTTATACAACTGCCAAAACACTGAGAATCACGGCTTAGCCAAGTTAACACAATCTTAACCATCACAGTCCACCTGTTGTCAGCTTCGCACCTGTGCACATCTGCCCAAACCATACATAATCTCTGAATAAAGACAATTACAAAGTCATACTTGTACCTAATATGATACAACTAACACGCACAATCAAAAACACACTAGCCCTGTTTACATCTTATATTTTATAAGTGAAGAAAACAAAAATATCTGATACACACATACAAAGCAGAAATACTCATAACAATTATAGTCCCCATTTCTGCAACTGGTCATGTGGCTGTGACTACCTTCTTCCGCCACCCATTCTGTATTCTCTTTGCCCTCAGCAAGCACCTCAGCTGGTCATGGTTCTTTGCCTGGTGGGTGACCCAAACCTTCATTCCTGAAGGGTCTGGGCCATTAGTAGTCAGGTCGGAATTGGGTTGCTGTAGTTTTCCATTGACTTTAATCACAGGATGTGGTAGTATTAAGAGATGCCCTAAGGAATATCCTGCATTCCAGACATACTCTTCTCTACCTCCATTATATAATATCAATCCAATTTCCTCTTCGTAATCAGGATCAGTCACACCAGCCAGTATGGTAACTCCTTCCTTTGCCTGTTGATCCAGAGGCATAAGGAGCCCAAAGTGGCCAGGTGGCATTCTTAGCTTCCAGTTCAATGGAATCAGTGATGTGTCTCCAGGTGAGAGCATTCCTCCCTTTGGAACTAAGACATCTAGACCTGCAGAGCATAAGGTTGTGGTTACAGGAAGCAAACATCTTGCAAGTGGGCCTATAGGGGTAATAGTAAGTGGTGCCACTCCCATTTCCACCGCTTGATTCCTGGACCCATGTATCCTAGCTATGGGAGAAACAGCACCATCTATTGGACCCTGGTTTAGAGCAGATACAGCTCCCTGGAGAACATTGTCCCAACCCTGCAAGGTATTGCCACCTAGCTGGCGCCGTAATTGTGTCTTTAGGAGGCCATTCCATCGTTTTATCAAGCCAGCTGCTTCAGGATGTTGGGAAACATGGTAGGGCCAGCAAATCCCATGAGCATGGGCCCACTGCCACACTTCATTTACTATGAAGTGAGTCCCTTGATCAGAGGCAATACTGTGTGGGATACCATGATGGTGGATAAGGCATTCTGTAAGTCCACGGATGGTAGTTTTGGCAGAAGCATGGCATGCAGGGAAGGCAAATCCATATCCAGAGTAAGGGTCTACTCCAATAAGGACAAAACGCTGCCCTTTCCATGATGGAAGGGGCCCAATGCAATCAACTTGCCACCAGGTTGTTGGCTGATCACCTCGAGGGATGATGCCATATTGGGGACTCAGTGTTGGTCTCTGCTGCTGGCAGATTGGGCACTCAGCAGTGGCTGTAGCCAAGTCAGCCTTGGTGAATGGAAGTCCAAGTTGCTGAGCCCATGCATAACCTCCATCCCTGCCACCATGGCCGCTTTGTTTATTAGCCCATTGAGCAATGATGGGAGTAGCTGGGGAAAGGGAATGAGTGGTTTCCACAGAATGCGTCATCCTATCCACTTGGTTGCTAAAATCCTCCTCTGCTGAGGTCACCCTTTGGTGAGCATTCACATGAGATACAAATATTTTCACTTCTTTGGCCCATTCAGAGAAGTCTATCCACATACCTCTTCCCTATAAATCCTTGTCTCCAATTTTCCAATCCTGTTCCTTCCAAGTCCCGGACCATCCAGCCAAACCATTGGCCACAGCCCATGAATCAGTATACAGTCACACATCTGGCTATTTCTCCTTCCAAGCAAAGTGAACAACCAGGTGCTCTGCTCAAAGTTCTGCCCATTGGGATGATTTCCCTTCACCACTGTCCTTTAGGGAGGTCCCAGAAAGAGGCTGCAGTGCTGCCGCTGTCCATTCTCGAATGGTGTCTGCATATCACTCAGAACCATCTGTAAACCAGGCACGAGTTTTCTCTTCTTCAGCCAACTGGTCATAAGAAACTCCCCATGAGGCCACAGGTGCAGACTGGGAGATGGAAGATAATGTGACAGGAGTGGAGACCATGGGCATTTGGGCCACTTCCTCATGCAACTTACTTGTGCCTGCAGGTCCTGCTTGGGCCCGATCTTGTATATACTACTTTCATTTAATGATGGAGTGCTGCTGTGCACGTCCAACTTTATGACTCTGTGGGTCAGACAACACCCAGTTCATGATGGGCAGCTCAAGCTGCATGGTGAATTGGTGTCGCATGGTTCAGCATTCAGTCTCTACTAAAGCCCAGTAATGAGCCAAAAGCTTCTTCTCAAAAGGAGAGTAGTTATCTGCAGAGGATGGCAGGGCTTTGCTCTAAAATCCTAAGGGTCTGCTCTGTGATTCACACTGAGAGAGTGGGGTACTGCTCTAACAGATACCTAAATTGTGGAAGTGGTTTTGAAACTGAGTGGAGAGAGGAGCAGAAGCGGCAGAGGACCAGCAGCAGCAGAAGAACCAGGAGACAAGCGTGAGATGGCACTGGAGCTGACCCACAGAGCGAGAGAGCTGAGTGCCTGTGCTCAGGAGGCTTCCTGGCAGAGTAGGGTGCCTCCATGCACTTATCGGTGGGGCTACAGAGCTTTGGAACACTTGCCCCAGCAATGCAGATGCAGGCGTGAGGCCCAAGGAGCCAAGAGACCAAGAAACCAGGAAGCAGAAGCTGAAGAGACAAGGAATAAAAGAATCCAAGCTGCCTCAGTCTTAAAGGTATGGCCAGGACCTCTGGGATTTCAAAGGGTGGAGCCATGGCCTCTGGTGTTTCTAAAGGTGGAGTCACCACTCAGATGGACTAGGAGAATGGTGCGCCTAAAGCTGAGGGAACAGAGTTGCTGCCCAGTGGGCCTGGAAGGCAGAGCTGAAGCCCAGAGTCAGGGGGCCTCCACTCAGAATCTGGAGAGTGTGGCCAATACCTAGAGTCTGGAGGGCAGGACCATTGTGTAAATGGTCTCAGAGAACAGAGGATTATTTTCAAAGCCTTGAGGGCTAATGTAATGTGTTCTGCTGGCTTGCTTGGTGCCTGTTACCCCTTCTTTTCCTCCAGTTTCTCCCATTTGTAATGGAAATGTCTAGCTTGTGCCTGTTCTGCCATTATACCTTTGGAAGCAGATAACTTGTATTCTAGATTTCACAGATGAATAGGAATTTTTGGATTTTGGACTTGGAGTTAAGACTTTTGCTGTGATATGATGGGATGAATATATTTTGCAAGTTGCAAGGATGTGAATTTTGGGGGGGCAAAGGGTAGAATGTCATGGATTGAATTATGTCCCCCAAAAATGTGTGTATCAATTTGGCTGGGCCATGATTCCCAGTATTGTGTGGTTGTCCTCCATTTTGTGATTGTAATTTTATGTTAAAGTGGATTAGGATGGGATTATAACACCCTAACCCAGGTCACGTTCCTGATGCAATGTAAACGGAATTTCCCTGTGGTGTGGGCTGCATCACCTTTTAACTCTTAAGAGATAAAACGAAAGGGAAGCAAGTGGAGAGGGGGGACCTCATACCATCAAGAAATTGGTGTCGGGAGCAGAGCGTCCTTTGGAACCCGGGTCCCTATGTGGAAAAAGCTCCTAGTCTGGTGGAAGTTTGATGAGAAGGCCGACAGAGAAAACTTTCCTCTGGAGCTGACGCCCTGAATTTGAACTTTTAGTCTACTGTGAAGAAATAAATTTCTTTTTGTTAAATCCATCCACCTGTGCTATTTCTGTTATAGCAGCACTAGATGATTAAGACAGTTGCCTTTCAGGATACTGAACCAAGGGTAGTAATTTGATATCTCTACAAATCCAAAAAACATGGAGAGAGAAGGAAATAGAATAGAGCATATGTCAGTGCTAACATGAATTATCCTGATGACAGCTTGTAACAAAATGTTTACTTTAGACCACTCTTTTCAGCAGAGTTGAGTTGAAGGTTGCCAACAAAATGGTTAATTAGTGTCTAGTCAAGACAGCTAAAATGAGTAGTTGGTTCCCATCTTTGAGCATGTCTCATGTCTAAAGAGTGTTTTGAATGAGTTTGGCCCGTCTGACAGATTTCAACTGTGAGTCGGCCATTTGTAAGGCTGAATTAAGTGAAGAGAGAGCAGACTGCCTAGGATCTCAGACTAAACTCATCAACTCTGAATTAGATGCCCCATCCAGACCTCAGATCTGCTTCTTCGTGTGATCTGATACCCTGGAACTGAGGTCATATCATCCACTCCGTAAAACTTGAGTTTACTTTAGGGTTTTGAAATATCACCAATTCTCAACAATCTTTTAAGGTACTCTATTCTTATGGCATTTTGACTCATGCCACATCAGCAAAAGAAGGCCCAGAAAGCTTGACTCCATCCATGTCATTAAGGTCAGCAATACTTTGAGGAGGCAACTCTTCCCTGCTCGTATTTTGAGTGCATTCCAACCTGAAGGGCTAATCTTCCCGCACTATATCAGACAATGTTCCACTGCTATTCATAAAATTTTGACTGGCTGATTTTTTTCAGAAGTAGGTGGCCAGATCATTCTTCTTAGTCTGTCTTAGTCTGGAAGCTCCACTGAAATCTGCCCACCATGAGTGACCCTGCTGGTATTTGAAATACCGGTAGCATAGTTTCCAGCATCAGAGCAACACACAGGCCTCCACAGGACGACAAACTGACAAATTCAAGCCTGATTCAGAAGAGGATGTGGAGCAAGGGATATCATTGCTGATGTCAGATGGCTGAAAGCAGAGAATGCCAGAAAGATGTTTACCTATGTTTTATTGACTATGCAAAGTCATTCAACTGTGTGGATCATAACAAATTATGGATAACATTGTGAAGAATGGGAATTTCAGAACACTTAGTTGTGCTCACGTGGAACCTATACATAGACCAAGAGGCAGTCGTTCGAACAGAACAAGGGGATGCTTCATGGTTTAAAGTCAGGAAAGGTGTGCATCATGGTTGTATTGTTTCACCATACTTATTCAATCTGTATGCTGAGCAAATAATCCGAGAAGCTGGACTATATGGAGAAGAACGAAAGCATCAGGATTGGAGGGAGACTCATTAACAACCTGTGTTATGCAGATGACACAACCTTGCTTGCTGAAAGTGAAGAGGACTTGAAGCATTTACTGATGAAGATCAAAGACCATAGCCTTCAGTATGGACTGCAGCTAAACATTAAAGAAAAAAATCCTCACAACGACCATTAAGCAAGATCATGATAAGTGGAGAAAAGATTGAAGTTGCCAAGGATTTCATTTTACTTAGATGCACAATCAACGTCCATGAAGGCAACAGTCAAGGAATCAAATGACATATTGCATTGGGCAAATCTGCTGCAAAAGACCTCTTTAGAGTGTTAAAAGCAAAGATGTCACTTTGAGGACTAAGGTGTGTACCTGACCCAAGCCATGAAATTTTCTTTCGCCTCATATGCATGTGAAAGCTGGACAATGAATAAAGAAGATGGAAGAAGAACTGATGCCTTTGAATTATGGTGCTAGCAAGGAATATTAAACGTACTATGGATGGCTGGAAGAACGAACAGGTCTGTCGTGGAAGAAGTACAGCCAGAGTTCTCCATGGAAGCAAGGATGGTGAGGCTTCCTCTCACATACTTTGGATGTGTTATCAGGAGGGACAGGTTCCTGAAGAAGGACATCATACTTGGTAAAGTAGAGGGTCAATGAAAAAGAGGAAGATCCTTTACAAGATGGATTGACACAGTGGCTACAACAACAGGCTCAAACATAGCAACAATTGTGAGGATGGTGCAGGACTGGACAGTGTTTCATTCTATTGTATATAGAGTTGCTGTGAATCAGAACTGACTCTACAGCACCTAACAACAACCACCACAATTCTTATGGCAAGGAGGCCTGGTGGCACAGTGGTTAAAGTGCTTGGCTGCTAATCCAAAGGTCATCAGTTTGTACCCACCAGCTGATCCATGAGAGAAAGATGTGGCAGTCTGCTTCCGTAAAGATTTACAGCCTTGGATACACTATGGGTCAGTTCTATTCTATCCTATAACAGCACTATGAGTCAGAATCAACTCAATGGCAGTGGGTGGTTTTTGATTCTTACGGCAAGGAGCCCTGGTGGCACAGTGGTTAACCTAAAGGTTGGCAGTTTGAACCCACCAGTGGCTGCACAGAAAAAAAGACCTGGAGATCTGCTCCTGTAAAGATCAAAGCCTAGAAAACCCCATGAGGCAGTTCTACTCTGTCATGTAGGGTCACTGTGAGTCAGAATTGACTAGATGGCACACAACAGCGACAACAATATTTTATGGTGAAATTCTTACCTTAAACCTGAAATCTTTTTTCTTTTTTGGACATCTGTTTTTAAATTTTTTATTTTCTATAGCCAATCTTACTTTTTCATGGTCAGGGTAAAACATAAGAATCTGATTTAAAGATATATATTGTATCCTATGGAAACATCTCCAAGGTACAAAAAATAAGCCTGAGAAGGCAAACTGGGTGTTATGAATTGAATTATGTCCCCCACATTTGAAATCCTAACGCTTGTATCTGTGGGTGTTATCCCATTTGGAATAGGGTTTTCTTTGTTATGTTAATTAGGCGATATTAATGTAGACTTACAAAGAGCAGCGTAGACACAGAGACAAACAAACACAAATCAGGGAAAGATAGATGCCATGTGAAGATTGCCAGGTGTCTTAGTCATCTGGTGCTGCTATAACAGAAATACCACAAGTGGATGGTTTTAAAGAAGACAAGTTTATTTCCTCACAGTCAAAGTAGGCTAAAAGTCCAAATTCAGGGGATCAGCTCCAGGGGAAGTCTTTTCTCTTTGTTGACCTTCTTCTCTTTGGTGTTCCCCTGGACTAGGAGCTTCTCTGCACAGGGACCTTGGTCCAAAGGACTCTCTCTGCTCTGAGCACTGCTTTCTTGATGGTATGATGTCCCCAATTCTCTGCTTGCTTCCCTTTCATCTCTTACAAGATATAAAAGGTGGTGCGGGCCACACCCCAGGAAACTCCCTTTACATTGGATCAGGGATGTGACCTGAGTAAGAGTGGTGTTACAATTCCACTCTAATCCTCTTTAACATAAAATTACAATCACAAAATGGAGGACAACCACACAATTCTGGGAATCATGACCTAGCCAAATTGTTACACACATTTTTTGGGGGACACAGTTCAATCCATGACAACAGGGAACTGAGGAATGCTGAGGCTGCAGAAGCTGAGATAAGGATGTTCCCCCAGAGCCAACAGAGAGAGAGCCTTACCCTGGAGCCAGTGTCCTGAATTCAGAATTATAGCCTCCTAAACTGTCAGAAAATAAATTTCTGTTCTTTAACGTCACCCACTGTGGTATTTCTGTTACAACAAAAACTAAGGAAACTAAGACACTGGGGAAAATGTTTTAGTATATTTTTATGCTTTTAGTAATAAAACCCTTTTCCTCCTAAATTAAATTTTTCGCTTAATAATAAAAACAGTGCTACTTAAAATTCAACACCTGTTGGGATTCTGTGTTTAATTAGCTATTTTTTCAGAAGGCTATAAATCTTCATCTTCATATAAATTTCTCTGCAGATATACTTGCTGGTCTATTCTTCTTTAGACCTCTCTCTCCTCTAACAATTTTAGGCTGGAAATTTATTTCATTTTCTTAGTAACCTGTATTTACTTTAAAATGTTTTTTTTTTTTTTTGTCTGATTTTTCTTACCTGAAGTCTTGTCTACCCACTGCTTCCAAAAGATTCCTTTTAAAATTCATTCTGTTCTCCCATTTCAAAAATTGTCAGCGGCTTCTTCTTATCTGCAGGATAAAACTCCTCCACATTACCTACAAGGGCCTTCACTAGCCCAGCCTATTTCCCACTATACTTGTGGTTTCTCATGCTCCTTTTGTGCATGTTGTTTTCTCCACTTTCTCTTCTTCTCCAGCTATGTGTGAAAAAAACAAACAAAACAAAACAGTTCTTGTTAAGTCAACCTCAACTCATGGAGACTCCACGTGTGTCAGAGCAGAACTGTACTCCAAAGGATTTTCAGTGGTTGATTTTTTTGGAAGTAGATCACCAGGCCTTTCTTCCAAGGTGCCTCTAGGTAGACTTGAACCTCCCACCTTTTGGTTAGCAGATGAGTGCATTAACCATTTGCACCACCCAGAGACTCCCCAAACTATTTGTACCCAACATTAACCCACATAGTTTCTTGTAGCTTGCTTTCTCCAGGCCATTCCCATAACACTGTGTACCCACCAGGATTGTAGCAATTTTCATGATGTGGTTTAGTTCCTTGCTTAAGTTTCTATCACTTATATGAAGCAATGACTTAGTTTACAGCAAACAGCAGAGCTGATTCTTCTCTGTGAATCCCAATGCTTGGCACAGAGTAGATTTCCAAAACATGTACTGAATGGATACATTTACATTAAATATCTTTTTCTATATCCCCATCTATTTCTTTTTTTTTTTTTTTTGATTGTACATTAGGTGAAAGTTTACAGCTCAAGTTAATTTCTCATACAAAAATTTATAGATATATTGTTATGTGACAGTAGTTGCAGTCACCATCCCATCTATATCTATATGTAATAATCCCGGTGGTATCCTGGAGCTGGCTCATATTAGCTAATGACAGTAGATTGTTGAATTTTCAGGAATTTTGAGAGCCTTTTGATAAACACAGTCATTATTAAAATTAAATTATATAAATGTACCATTAAGTAGATGATACTAAAAAAAGGCAATAAATATTTCAACTCATCATTCTCTAATTGTTTTACTACATTTTACTATTTTCTATGCTCTTGAGGCTGTCCATTGTATCGATGTGTTAGAAATGCGACATAATGGTGTGTTACTGCACATCTCTTCCCAACAGTGAGGTCGGGTTGATAGCTTGAAATCAACTACGGTGAGAATATTTACATCCCTGAAATTGGTAAATGCAAATCAGGTTTTGATTTATTTTTTATACATAAGAAAATGATGTAGAAAATGTTAATAATAGAGACTAACTTATAAATATGTCATATCTGGAGCTGTTACAGTGTGAATAGCATCAAAAGTTGAGAAAATATTTTTCCAGTATTCAAAAACTACTATCTTATTCAGGCAAAACGTTTCTCATGTCATTTATGGATGAGTGAAGTCCCAACATATACTTTAGTTGTTTCATTTTTGTCTTACTCATTAATGTAAATGAAACTACCCTCAGTCATATTTATATAGTCAAAGTTATATTTGCTCATCAATTGGAGGTGTAAATTGGCTATGAAAACAACAGTTAGGTAAAAATCAAAGCAATGATTCTGTGAGAACTGATTGGCTATATGGAATTTAAATAGAGTATTATTATTTTAATAAACCAAAAAAACCAAACCTGTTGCCATTGAGTTGATTCCGACTCATAGGGTCACTATGAATCAGAATTAATTATTTTAATAATATTTGTAAGTTATGTGTGGTTGCTACATATTCTTTATATTAATAAGTTTATAAAAAACGTAAGTATATATGATATATATACATATATAATAAGATATTTAATTACTCATTTTTTCTGTCCATTTATTCCATCTACAATCTGGTCCTATTCTCTTTTCATTTCTTTAAGTGAAGTTTTTTCTTTCCTTTTTCCCTTTTCCTAATAACATTAACAAGTTATTAGTTCATAGCCATCCAAAGAGTCAGTCAATTGTATGGGTTATAATGGTAAAGAGTGACAGTATATTTTGATGACATTTATATTATATTCCATTTGAGAAAAACCAATATATCAAATACTGCTATTCAGGATAATTTCTTTGTCAAGTGAATTGGATCACTTGCTACTCACAATATCTTGGATGTTTGTGAATCTGGAGTAACTGTGCATCTCACCTATACTGCTATCCACTCAGCATAGTGTTTCTGTGTAAAGAGAGGAAATATGGGAAATAGATATGGATATATGGCCTTTAGAAATGGCAATAGGCAACACAGGAGAATTGTCTATCAGATACTAATTTTTAATAACTTACAAATAGTTGTCACTATGGGCTTGTGAAATGACTGGATCTCAGTGGCTATATTTAAGTTCATACCACAATTTTTATTAGATAAACATGTTAATGACTATCATGAGTCTTTTCAAGATTTTTGGGACCTGAAGCTTATATAATTTGGGGAACCATTTTTTAAAAAAATGTAAAAATTGCAGGTAAAACATTAAGTTATAAAAGTAAATGATTTATTTAGATTAGAAAAAATTACAAGTTTTACAAAGATGATACATAGCATAAATATCACAACATCTAGAGAACTAACATGACAAAATCTGTACTGTATCTTTGTATGAAGACAATTTTGTAATATTATTTTCTATAGAGAGAATAGAAAGATAATTCAGTCTTTCCTCTAGGATGGTTGATAAAAAATTTATTTTTATTATAGAAATAAATTTTTTTTTCTTATAGAAAATTCTCTTTCGGGTTTATAACTTGCTTAGAAACATCATGTAAAGCTTTACGATAGCTGTCAAATTTGGGAAGACATCTCTCCAATTTCTCCACACATGAGCTGTAAGATATCAAAGTTTCTTCTTTAGTGATTAATTGTAAATACACTTTGAATTGATGTTGTTGTTATTTTCCATCAAGTCGATTCCGAGTTATAGCAACCCTATGTACAACAGAACAAAACACCACCTTGTCCTGCGCCATCCTCACAGTCACTGCCATGGTTCACCCCATTGTTGCAGCCACTGTGTCAATCCAGCTCATTGAGAGTCTTCCTCTTTTTCACTGACCCTCTACTTTACCAATCGTGATGTCATTCTCCAGGGACTGATCCCTCCTGATAACATGTCCACAGTTCAGGAGATGGAGTCTTGCCATCCTCACTTCTAAGGAGCATTCTGGCTGTACTTCTTGCAAGACAGATGTGTTCTTTCTTTTGGTAGTCCATGGTATATTCAGCATTCTTTGCCAACAACATAATTCAAAGGCATTAATTCTTCTTCTGTCTTCCTTATTCATTGTTCACCTTTTGCATGCATATGAGGTGATGAAATTACCACAGCTTGGGTAAAGCACATCTTAACCCTCAAGGTGACATCTTTGCTTTTTAACACCTTAAATAGGTTTTCTGCAGCAGATTTGTCCAATGCAATATGTTGTTTGATTTCTTGACTACTGCTTCTGTGGGCATTGATTGTGGATCCAAGAAAAATGAAATCTTTGACAACTTCAGTATTTTCTCTGTTTATCATGATGTTGCTTATTGGTCCAGTTATGAGGATTTGTGTTCTCTTTATGTTTTTTGAAGGGTAATCTGTACTGAAGGCTCTAGTTTTTGATCTTCATCTGTAAGTGCTTCAAGTCCTCTTCACTTTTAGCGAGCAAGATTGTGTCATTTTCATATCACAGTTTGTGTTTTCAGTCCTGGTGCCAAATTATTCTTCATATAGTCCAGCTTCTCAGATTATTTGCTCAGCATACAGATTGAATAAGTACGGTGAAAGGATGCAGCGCTGACAAACACCCTTCATGAGATTTAACCACGCATTATCCCCTTGTTCTGTTCGAATGACTGCCTCTTGGTGTATGTATAGGTTCCACATGAACACAATGAAGTGATCCGGAATTCCCATTCTTCACAATGTTAGCCATAATTTGTTATGATTCACATAGTTGAATGCCTTTGCATAATCAGTCAAACACAGGTAAACATGTTTCTGGTATTCTCTGCTTTCAGCGAAGATTCATCTGACATCAGCAGTGATATCCCTGGTTCCACATCCTCTTCTGAATCCAGCTTGAATTTCTGTCATTTCCCTGTTGAAGCAACCATTTTTGAATTATTTTCAGCTAAATTTTACTTGTGTATGATATTAATGATATTGTTCGATAATTTCTACATTATGTTGAATAACCATTCTTTGAAATGGGCATGTAGTTGGATCTCTTCCAGTGGGTTGGCCAAATATCTCTCTTGTCTAATTTTCTTGGCACAGATGAGTTAGCATTGCACCTGTTTGCTGAAACATCTCAATTGGTACTCTGTCAATTCCTAGAACCTTTTCTGTTTTTATTGTAGTTTAAGTGAAAGTTTACAATTCAAGTTAGTCTCTCATACAAAAATTTATACATACATTATTATGTGACCCTAACTGCTCTCCCTATACTGTGACAGCACAGTCCTCCTTTCCACCCCTGATTTCCTATGTCTGTTCAAACAGCTCCTAACCCCCTCTGCCTTCTCATCTCACCTCCGGACAGAAGCTGCCCATTTAGTCTCATGTATCTACTTGAGCTAAGAAGCACACTCCTCACAAGTATCATTTTATGTCCCACAGTCCAGTCCAATCTTTGTCTGAAGAGTTGGCCTCGGGAATTGTTTTAGTTCTGGGTTGACAGAGAATCTGGGGGACGTGCTTTCTGGGGTTCCTTCAGCCTGAGTCAGACCATTAAGTCTGGTCGTTTTATCAGAATTTGAGTTCTGCATACCAACCTTCCCCTGCTCCATCAGGGACTCTCTGTTGTGTTCCCCATCAGGGCGGTCATTGGTGGTAACCGGGCACCATCCAGTTCTTCTGTTCTCAGGCTGATGAAGTTTCTGGTCTATGTAGCCCTTTCTGTCTCTTGGGCTAATGTATCTTTGGTGTTCTTCATTCTTCTTTACTCGAGGTGGCTGGGACCAATTGATGCATCTTAGATGGCTGCTTGCTAGCTTTTAAGACCCCAGATGCCACTCACCAAAGTAAGATGCAGAACATTTTCTTAATAAACTTCGTTGTGCCAGTTGACCGAGATGTCCCCTGAAAGCATGGTCCCCAGACCCCTACCCCTGCTACTCTGTCCCTCTAAGTGTTTGATTGTATTCAGGAAACTTCTTAGCTTTGGTTTAGTCCAGTTGTGGTGACTTCCTCTGTGGTGTGTGCTGTCCTTCCCTTCACGTAAGATAATTCTTGTCTGCTATCTAGTTAGTGAATAACCCTCACCATCCCTCCCCACCCTTGTAACCATCAAAGAATGTTTTCTTCTGTGTCTAAATTAAACCTTTTCTTGATTTCTTATTATATTGGTCTTATACAATATTTGTCCTTCTGTTACTGACTAAATTGACTCAGCATAATGCCTTCCAGATTCCTCCATGTTATAAGATGTGTCATGGATTCATTATTCTTTATCATTGCATAGTATTCCATTGGGTTAATATACCATAATTTATCTATTTGTCCATTAGTGGGCATCTAGGTTGTTTCCATCCTTTTTCTATTGTGAACAGGGCTGCAATGAACATGGGTGTGCATACATCTATTCGTGTGACTGCTCTTATTTCTCTAGAATATATTCCAAGGAGTGGGATTGCTGGATCGTATGGTACTTCTATTTCTAGCTTTTTAAGAAAGCACTAAATCGATTTCCAAAGTGGTTGCACCATTTTACATTCACACCAACAGTGTATAAGTGCTCCAGTCTCTCCACAACCTCTCCAACATTTATTACTTTGTGTTTTTTGGATTAATGCTAGCCTTCTTGGGGTGAGATGGTATCTCATTGTAGTTTTGATTTTCATTTCTCTAAAGGCTAATGATCGTGAGTATTTCTTCATGTGTCTGTTAGCTATCTGAATATCTTCTTTGGCGAAGTGTCTGTTCACATCCTTTGCCTATTTTTTAATTGGTTACTTGTCTTTTTATTGTTAAGGTTTTGCAGTATCTTGTAGATTTTAGAGATTAGATGCTGACTGGATTTGTCATAGCCAAAGTTTTTCTCCCAGTCTGTAGGTTGTCTTTTGACTCTTTTGGTGAAGTCTTTTGATGAGCATAAGTGTTTGATATTTATGAGCTCCCAGTTTCTAGTCTGTCTTCTGGTGCTTGTGCATTGTTACTTATGGTTCGTATTGTGTTAATGCCATTTATTAGGGCTCCTAGCATTGTCCCTATTTTCTTCCATGATCTTTGTCATTTTCAATTTGATGTTTAGGTCTTTGATGCATTTTTGAGTTAGTTTTTGTGTGTGGTGTGAGGTATGGGTCTTGTTTCAGTTTTTTGCAGATGGATATCCAGTTATGCCAGCACCATTTGTTAAAGACGCCATCTTTTCCCCAATTAACGTACTTTGGGCCTTTGTCAAATATCAGCTGCTCATAGGTGGATAAATTTATGTCTGGATTCTCAATTCTGTTCCATTGGTCTATTTATCTGTTGTTTTACCAATACCAGCCTGTTTAGAGCCTTGATTTTTTGCAAATGCCTTCAGTGAGCTTGGACTTCTTCCTTCAGTCCTATTGGTTCTTGATCATATGCTACCTCCTGAAATGGTTGAATGTTAACCAGTTCTTTTTGGTACAGTGCTTCTGTGTATACCTTCCATTTTCTTTTGATGCTTCCTGAGTCATTCAACATTTTGTCCATAGAATCCTTCAATGTTGCAACTTGAGGCTTGAATTTTTTCTTCAGTTCTTTTGATTTATATTGATGGTACTCATTAAACAATGTGTCATTGATGTCCTGATTATAATGACATATAATGAGTTTATCTCTTCATTGTCAGTGTTTTTTATGAAATCAATAAGAAATTAATTAGATTTAATTGGCTAAGGGAAGAAAGTGAGCAGAGATATATTCCAATGAGGGTGAGGAGTCAAGTTTGAATACAGTATAGTGAGAATAAGGTAGGAGAGACCAAAACAAAACAAAACAAAAAAAATCCTGAAGCCAGGGAGGAAGTAGGGATTTTTTTTTTTGTCACACCCTGATAAGAGTTTGAGGATAGACAATCATAAAAAAACTCTGCTGATGGATCACTAAGCATATGAATGGCAGTAGAGTGGAAGTGTTTAGGGAATTACAGAGTCAAACAAAGCCAGGTGTGTACTAGCCTATGAAACCTTGCCACCAATAACAACTGCAAATGACTGCAAACCCATACATATATACCACTAAACTAAACTAAAATTCTCCTTAAATCTCCCTTAGCCATACCTCCCCAATGCCAATGGGTCTTCCAATGACACCAAACACAAGGGTTAAGGAAATGTGACAGAGGAGAAGTTTGACTGAAAAGAGTCAGTGGTCTTAACCAATTGCTGTTAAAATACCATCAAACCAAAACCAAACCCATTGCCTTCCAGTGGATTCCGACTCATAGCGACCCTATAGGACAGAGTAGAGCTTCCCCATAGGGTTTCCAAGGAGTGGCTGGTGTATTCAAACTGCCAACCTTTTGGTTAGCAGCTGAGCTTTTAACCACTGAGCAACGAGGGCTCCTAAAGTACCTTATATTTTTCAATTAAATTTTTTTTAAACATATTTCTAGTGCTCCTTATGGAGGTATAGGATGGGCTGTGGAAGTGAGAGGCCCATGAAGTTAAGTGTTATCAGATTCATGGTAAATCTACCTCTGCTGGCAATGTAATTGTAGCAGTGACATTTTAGGAGCTTCTCATAGTAACATAATAACCACAGACTAAGATGGAAATTGAAACTTACTCTGAATTGGCTGTCATCTTGCTCTTCCCGTGAACTTATAATAAAATCACCTTTTATCTGTCTGGTACTGATCTGTCTTTTAACTATAGCAGAAAAATGAAAATTGCTTGTTATTGGGCAAATGAAAAGAGCTTCCAGAGATCATTGTATTCATTTCCTGCTTCTGGCAAACTTCAATTTATTGAAAAAGGCCAAAGGACAGTGGAGTAACTGCACTAACATGTAATCTGTACTCTATGGTCCCTCTTAAAAACTCAATACATCCTAAGCACAAAATAGAGATTCTTTTTAAAAATGAAATTTCTCATTTTTCAAAGAGAAGAGGAGAAAGAATCATGTTTTTATAAATAAGAAACATTGTGTTTGTAGTTCATTAAATTTTGTTTTAAATGTCTACATTCTGTTGGATCACCTTTCTTTGGAAACATCACAAATATGGATCTCTTCCAGTTGGTTGGCCAAGTAGCTCTCTTCCAAATTTCTTGACATAGATGAGTGAGCACTTCCAGCATTGCATTCATTTGTTGAAACATCTCAGTTGGTATTCTGTCAATTACTGGAAACTTATTTTTCCCCGATTCCTTCAGTGGAGCTTAGACTTCTTTCAGTACCATTGGTTCTTGATCATATGCTACCTCCGTAAATGGTTGTACCAATTCTTTTTCGTATAGTGACTCTGTGTATTCCTTACATCTTCTTTTGATGCTTTTTGCATTGTTCAACATTTTCCCTGTAGAATCCTTCAATATTGCATCTCAAGGCTTGGATTTTTTTCTTCAGTTCTTTCAGCTTGAGAAATGTCAAGTATGTTCATCCCTTTTGGTTTTCTAACTCCAAGTCTTTGCATATTTTAATACTTTACTTTGTCTTCTTGAGCTGCCCTTTGAAATCTTCTGTCCAGTTCTTTTACTTCATTGTTTCTTCCACTTGCTTTAGCTACTGTATGTTCAAGAACAAGTTTCAGAGTCTCTTCTGACATCTGTTTTGGTCTTTTCTTTCTTTCCTGTCTTTTTAATGAACTTTTGCTTTCTTTGTGTATGATGTCCTTGATGTCAACCCATAACTGTTCTGGTTTCGGTCATTAGTGCTCAGTGTGTCAAATCTGTTCTTGAGATGGTCTCAGAATCCAGGTGGGATATACTTAAGGTTGTAGTTAGGCTCTCATGGACTTTTTAAAATTTTCTTCAACATCACCTTGAACTTGCATATGAGCAGTTGATGGTCTGTTCCACAGTTGGCCCCTGGCCTTGTTCTGGCTGATGATATTGAGCTTCTTCATCATCTCTTTCCACAGATGTAATCAATTTGATTCTGTGTATTCCATCTGGTGAGATCCATGTGTTTGGTCAGCATTTATGTTGCTGAAAAAGGTATTTTCAATGAATAGGTTGTTGGCCTTCAAAATTCTATCATGGCGTCTGTGGCATCATTTCTATCACCAAGGCCAGATTGTTTAACTATTGATTCTTCTTCATTTCCAACTTTCACATTTCAATCACCAGTCATTATCAGTTCTTCTTGATTGCACGTTTGATCAATTTCAGACTGCAGAAGTTGGTAAAAATCCTCAATTTCTTCATCGTTGGCATCATTGGTTGCTGTGTAAATTTGAATAATGGTCATATTAACTGGTCTTCCTTATAGGCATATGGATATTATCTTATCACTCACAGCGTTGTACCGCTGGTTGGATCTTGAAATGTTCTTTTTGACGGTAAATGCAATGCTATTCCTCTTCAATTTGCCATTCCCAGCATAGTAGACCATATGAATATCGGATTCAAAATGGCCAATACCAGTCCATTTCAGCTCACTAATGTCTAGGATATCGATCTTTATGTGTTCCATTTCATTTTTTACGACTTCCAATTTTCCTAGATCCATACTTCATGCATTCTATTTTCCAAGTATTAATGGATGTTTGCAGCTGTTTCTTGTCATTTAGAGCCATTCCACATCAGCAAGTGAAGGTCCTAAAATCTTTACTCCATCTAAATCATTAAGGTCGACTCTACTTTGAGGAGGCAGCTCTTCGCTAGTCGTATTTGAGTGCCTTCTAACCAGAAGGGTCATCTTCTGGCACTATAACAATGTTCTGCTGTTATTCATAAGGTTTTCACTGGCCAATTTTTTTAGAAGTAGATTGCCAGGTCCTTATTTCTAGTCTGTCTTAGTCTGGACGCTCTGCTGAAACCTGTTCACCAAGGGTGACCGTATTTGAAATACTGGTGGCATAGCCTCCAGTATCACAGCAATACGCAAGCCACCACATTATGACAACTGACAGACAACTGGTGGCATGTCAGCGTAGTCCTTCAGACATAGAAGATTACTGAAGAAGGCATTGCATTCTATCTTTATATCCCAATGTGATATTTATTGCAAAGAATTTCAACCAGTACCTGTTGATGGAGTGGAATGATTTTTACAGCAGAAAACTAGTAAATGGGATGCACACTTGCACTTTGGATCCTGACCTGCCTGCCACAACTTCTTCCTCTGATAATCTACTTTGGGAAGACTACACTGACTGTGATCTTTACTACCTTGCTACAAATTAGTTTTGGAAGTCCTCTGGTTTTCATTATCACTGGAGGGAGAAGGGAAAAAAGCTGTAGCCTCTTGCTTCTTTTTTCTCTTGGGTCAGTGCACAAGGAAGTGACTAGTAATGACCAATGCTGATCAATGTCTGGGGTCTTTAATTTCAATAAGGGTGATTTGCTATCTGTTCTCATTTATTTATTACTGGAACATTTCTTGAAAGAGAAAACTCCCCTCAAGGAAAACATTATATATGCTTGATTCTTTTTCTTTATTTCACTGCTTTCGAAGTAATAAATTTCTTTCCCAACATCCTCCAGTGGTGACCTATGAAAGTCCTTTATAATATTAAAATGAATTCAGTAGCTTAAACATATTTCTTCAATCTTCTGTAGCATTTATTTTATTGATTTTCTAATTATTCCTTCTGTCACCAGTAGGAGCCTTTTGAAATTGATTTTAGAATGCTCTAAAGTTAATTCTGGAAGTTTTTTTTTCTTTTTCTTCCTCTAGTTTAGATACAGCATGCATATTGATATAACTGCATACTTTGTTAGTTAAGCTACTTGTTAGCTAATTAACTTACTGATAACAGAATTGAGCTTGGGTTATTATATACTACTGATAATTATTTATTTTTATTTTATTAACTGTACTTTAGATGAAGGTTTACAAAACAAAATAGTTTCTCATTGAACAGTTAGTGCACATATTGTTTTCTGACATTGGTTAACAACCCCACAACATGTCAACAGTCTCCCTTCTCAACATTGGGTTCCCTATTACCAGCTTTCCTGTCCCCTCCTGCCTTCTAGTCCTTGTCCTGGGCTGTTATGCCCCATTAATCTCATTTTGTTTTATGGACCTGACTAATCTTTGGCTGAAAGGTGAACCTCTGGAATGACTTCATTACTGAGCTAAAAGGGTGTCCAGGGGCCGTACTCTCAGGGTTTCTCCAGTCTCTGTCAGGCCAGTAAGTCTGGTCTTTTTTTGTAAGTTAGAATTTTGTTCTACATTTTTCTCAAGCTCTGTCTGCAACCCTCTATTATGATCCCTGTCAGAGTAGTCAGTGGTGGTAGCTGGGCAGCATCTAGTTGTACTGGACCCAGTCTGGTAGAGGCCGTGGTAGATGTGGTTTCTTAGTCCTTTAATCTTTCCCTTAAATCTTTAGTTTTCTTCTTTCTCCCTTGCTCCCGAAGGGGTGAGAACAATGGAATACCTTAGATGGCCAATCACAGGCTTTTAAGACCCCAGACGCTACTCACCAAAGTAGAATGTAAAACGTTTTCTTTACAAACTGTGTTATGCCAGTTGAGCCCGATGTTCCCCAGGACCACAGTCCCCACAGCCCTCAGCCCAGCAATTTGATCCCTCAGGAAATTTGGATGTGTCTATGGAGCTTCCATGACCTTGCCTTGTACAAGTTGTGCTGGCTTCCTCAGTATTGTGTACTGTCTTATCCTTCACAAAAGTTGCCACTTATTTATTGCCTATTTGGTGTCCCCCTACTCCCCAATCTCTTCCCTCCCTCATAACTATCAAAGACTGTTTCTTTTTGTGTGTAAACCTTTTCACGAGTTTTTACAGTAGTAGTCTCATACAATATTTGTCCTTTTGTGACTGACTTATTTCACTCAGCATAATGCCATCCAGATTCATCCATGTTATTAGATGCTTCACAGATTCATCACTGTTCTTTACCATTGCATAGTACTCCATTGTGTGTATGTACCATAGTTTGATTATCCATTCATCTGTTCATGGGCATCTAGGTTGTTTCCATCTTTTTGCTATTGTGAACAATGCTGCAATGAACATGGGTGTGCATATGTCTATTTTTGTGTCAGCTCTTACTTCTCTAGGATATATTCCTAGGAGTTGGATTACTGAATGGTATGGTATTTCCATTTCTGGCTTTCTAAGGAAGCACTATATCATTTTCCAAAATGGTTATATCATTCTATATTCCCACCAGCAGTGCAGAAGAGTTCCGATCTCCCCTTAGCCTCTCCAATATTTGTTATTTCCAGTTTTTTTTGATTCATGCCAGTAATACCGGGGTGAGATGGTATCTCATTGTGGTTTTTATTTGTATTTCTCTAATGGATGGTGATCCTCAAGCATTTCCTCAAGTGTCTGTTGGCCGCTTCAATGGCTTCTTTGGTAAAGTGTCTGTTCATTTCCTTTGCTCATTTTTTAATTGAATTGTTTGTCTTTTTGTTGTAAAGGTGTTGGATTTTCTCATGGATTTTAGAGATTAGCCCTTTTTCTGACTTGTAATGTCCAAAATTTTTTTTCCAGTGTGTAGGTTCTCTTATTACTCTTTTGTTGAAGTCTTCTGACGAGCATAAGTGTTTCATTTTTAGAAGATCCCAGTTAACAAGCTTATCATCTGGAATTTGTGTGTTGTTGGTTACGGTTTGTATCCTGTTAATGCCGTGTATTAGGGCCTCTAGCATTGATTCTATTTTTTCTTCTATGAACTTGATAGTTTTTGGCTTTATATTTAGGTCTTTGATCCATTTTGAATTAGTTTTTGTATATAGTGTGAGGTATGGGTCCTGTTTCATTTTTTTGCAGATGAACATACAGTTTTGTCAGCACCATTTGTTAAAAAGACGGTTCTCCATTTGATAGACTTTAGACCCTGTCAAAGATGAGGTGACTGTAGATGAATGGATTTACATCTGGGTTCTCAGTTCTGTTCCATTGGTCAATGTATGTGTGATTGTACCAGTACCAGGCTGTTCTGACTACTGTAGCTGTATAGTATGTTCTTAGGTCAGGTAGAGCGAGTCCTCCTACTTTATTCTTCTTCTTCAGTAGTGCTTTGCTTATATGGGGCTTCTTCCCTTTCCATATAAAGTTAATGATTAGTTTTTCCGTCTTTTTAAAGAATGTTGTTGGTATTTGGATCGGGATTGCATTGTATTTGTAAATTGCTTTGGGTAGAATTGTCTTTTTCAAAATGTTCAGTCTACCTATCAATAAGCATAGTATGTTTTTCCATTTATGTAGATCCCTTTCGGTTTCTTACAGTAGTGTTTTGTAGTTTCTTTGTATAGGTCTTTTACATCCCTGGTCAGATTTATTCCTCAGTATTTTATTTTTATGGGGGCTATTGTAAATGGCAGTGTTTTCCTGATTTCCTTTTCATCGTTCTCTTTATTGGTGTATAGGAATCCAGCTGATTTTTGAATGTTTATCTTGTATCCTGCTACTCTGCTCAATCTTTCTATTAGTTCCAGTAGTTTTCTCATGGAGTCTTTAGGGTTTCTATGTATAGTATCACATCATCCACAAACAGGGACAGTTTAACTTCTTCATTACCAATTCGGATGTCCTTTATTTCTTTTTCTTGCCTTATTGCTCTAGCTAGGACTGCCAGCACAATGTTAAATAGGAGTGGTGATAAAGGGCATCCTTGTCTTGTTTCTGTTCTCAAGGGGAATGTTTTCAGCCTTTCTCCATTAAGATTGATGTTTGCCGTCGGTTTTGCATAGATGCCCTTTATTATGTTGAGATATTTCCCATCTGTATCTGTTTTTTTGAGAGTTTTAATCAGGAATGTGTGTTGGACCTTGTCCAATGCCTTTTCTGCATCAATTGAGAGGATCATGTGATTCTTTTCTTTCCTTTGATTTATGTGGTGGATTACATTGACTGATTTTCTAATGTTGAACCATCCTTGCACACCTGGTATGAATCCTACTTGGTTGTGGTGTATTATTTTTTTGATATGATGCTGAATTCTATTGCCTAGAATTTTGTTGAGAATTTTTACATCTATATTCATGAGAGATATTGGTCTGTAATTTTCTTTTTTTTGTGATGTCTTCACCTGGCTTTGGTATCAGGGTTATGCTGGCTTCATAGAAAGAATTCAGAAGTGTCGCTTCCTTTTCTACCTTCTGAAATAGTTTGAGTAGTACTGGTATAAGCTCTTCTGTGAATGTTCAGTAGAATTCTCCAGTGAAGCCATCTGGCCGGCGCTCTTTTTTGTTGAGAGTTTTTTAAATTACCTTTTCCATCTTTTTCCTTGTTATGGGTCTGTTCAGATTTTCAACATCACTTTGTTGTAGTTTGGGTAGGTAGTGTGTTTCTAGAAATTTATCCATTTCCTCTAGGTTTTCAAATTTGTTGGAGTATAGTTTTTCATAATATTCTGTTATGATCCTTTTTATTTCAGTTAGGTCTGTTGTAATGTCCCCCATTTCATTTCTTATTTGGATTATTTGCCTCCTCTCCTGTTTTTCGTTTGCCAGCCTGGCCAGTGGTTTGTTGATTTTATTGATCTCTTCAAAGAACCAACTTTTGGTTTTGTTGATCCTTTCTATGGTTATTTCTGTTCTGATCTTTATTATTTCCTTTCTTCCAGTGGCTGTGGGGTTTTTTATTTTTGTTCTTCTCTTTCTATTTGTTTGAGTTCTGTAGTTTATGTTTTGATTTTATCCCTTTCTTCTTTTTTGATGTGTGCACCTGTTGCTATAAATTGTCCTCTGAGGACTGCCTTTGCTGTGTCCCAAAGGTTTTGGTATGATGTGTTTTCATTCTCATTTAATTCTAGGATTTTTTTTATTCCATTTCTGATTTCTTCTATTACCCAGTGGTTTGTAAACAGGGCGGTATTCAGTTTCCAAGTAATTGATTTTTTTTTCCTTGGTCTTCCTGTTGTTAATTTCTACCTTGATGGCATTGTGGTCAGAGAAGATACTTTGTATTATCTCAGCATTTTGGGTCTTGTTGAGGGTTACTCTGTGGCCTAAGATGTGGTCTCTTCTGGAGAATGTTCCATGTGCTTTGGAAAAGAATGTATACTTTGCAGCCGTTGGGTGTAGCGTTGTATATATATCTTTGAGGTCACTTTGGCTGAGTGTGCCCTTTACGTCTTCTGTATCATTGTTGAGTTTCTTTCTAGATGTTCTGTCCCTTACCGAGAGTGGTGTGTTGAAGTCTCCTACTGTTGTTGTAGAACTGTCATTTTTTCTTTTCAGTGTTGTTAGAGTTGGTTTTATGTGTTTGGAGCCCTGTCATTGAGTGCGTAGATGTTTATTAGGGTTATGTCTTTATGATGGGTCATCCTCTTAATCATTATATAGTGTCCTTCTTTGTCTTTTTTGTTGGTTTTTGTTTTAAAGTCTATTTTATCTGAGATTAGTATTGCCACTCCTACTCTTTTTTGGTAGCTGTTTGCTTGATATATTTCTTTCCATCCTTTGATTTTTAACAAATTTACATCTTTGTTTCTAAGGTGTGTCTCTTGTAGACAGTATATTAATGGATCCTGTTTTTTAATCCAGTCTGTCACTCTCTATTTATGGGTGCATTTAGGCCATTTACATTCATTGTAATTATTGACAGGTGTGAGTTATTGCTGTCACTTTCTAGTGCTTATTTTTGTGGTGCTGACGTTTTCTTTGTTCCTCTTACTTTTCTGTGCTGAATTCCTTTTGTTTGTGGATTTTTTTTCATTTCTTTTGTGTTTGTAGGTTTTGTTTTTACTGAGACTTTATGTTTTTCTTCTTTATTTTGATGGGTATGTTTGTGAACTTTCTTTGTGGTTAACTTGAAATTACCCTTATCTTCCTAGGTTTCAACCAGTTTATTATTACTTGCTATTGCCTTGTCTTCCTCCCCCTTAGATGGTTCTATACCTACACTGTTTATTCCCTCTTTTATTGTTCTGATGTTGTTGTCATTTACAGATTAACCTCTGTGGTTCCCTGTTGTAGTTCTTTGTTTTGGGTAGTCCTTGAGATCTCATTTCCTAGGTTGGTATCTGGGTGGTATGATCTTGTGTCCTAGATTCAGCCTGTAGTCTGACATTGTTTGTTCTCAGATTGAAGGACTCCCTTTAATAATTCTTGTAAGTTTGGTTTGGTTTTTACATAATCCCTTAATTTCTGTTTATCTAGAAATGTCCTAATTTCACCATCATATTTTAACGAGAGTTTTGCAGGATAAGTTATTCTTGGTTTGCAATTTTTTTCTTTGAATGTTTTATATATGTCATCCCATTGCCTGCATGCTTAGTCTTATTGTTTCTCCTCTGTATATGACTTTTTGTTTTTTTTTAGCTGTTCTCAGGATTCTTTGTTTGTCTTTGGTTTTAGTGAGTGTGATTATGATATGCCTTGGTGATTTTCTTTTATTGTCTGTCTTATATGGGATTCGTTGATTTTCTTGGATGGTCAGCTTTTCATCTTTCATGATATTGGGGAAGTTTTCTGTCAGTAGTGCTTCAGTGATCCTCTCTGTGTTTTCTGTTTTATCCCCCTGTTCTGGAACTCTGATCACTTGCAGATTTTTGCTTTTGATTATATCCCACCTAATTCTTAGGGTTTCTTCATTTTTCTTTGTTCTTTTTTCTGATTTTCCCTCAGAATTGTATCCAAAGGTTTGTCTTCAATTTCACTGATCCTGTCTTCGATCATTTCAAATCAGCTCCTCAGCTCTTCTATGACACTGTCCATTTCTGAAATCTTGTTTATCTTTTGGATATCTAATTGTTGCTTTTGTATGATTTCTAGTTGTGAATTTATTTTAGCATTTCGTTCCTATATTATTTTCCTGAATTCTTCCATTTTTTTGTCTGTATTTTCCATGAATTTGTCTGCCTTTTCGATGAAGTTATCTATTTTTTCTTCATTTTTGTCTGCTTTTTGCTTCAACTCCTGGATAGCTCTGAGCATTAGAGATTTGAATTCCCTATCAGGTAGTTCTAGTGACTTTTCTTCTACTGGAAAGCCATCTAGTGTTTTATATTGGATGCCTCCTGGAACCATACTGTCCTGTTTTTGTATAGTTTTGATTTTGTCTGCTGTCTTCAGGACATTCATTAGTTATTTTGCTTGTTTATTGACTGTAGATTTGTTTGTTTCATCCTGCTTTTTTGTTTTATTTGGTTATGTCTGAGCCATGGGCTGTGCATTCTTTGTGTTTTGCATGTCTGTTGGCACAATAGTTTTCATCTCCTTCTCCAGTGGGCAGGGTCAGTCACTCACGTATGGTACAGCAGGGTAGTTCAGCTGAAGAGGAGTTGCTGGGATGGGTAGTTTGTGTCACATACTAGGGCTGACAGGGTGGGCTGGAAATCAGTGCAGGGCCGGTTCTGGTAGGCTCTGCCTGTTGTGCTTGGGTTGTGATGTTCAGCGCATGGTGCAGGTATTCAGGAAGGAGGGGGGGAGGTTGTGATGTGTGGTGCTAAGATGGATATGGGAAAGAGGAGGGAGAGAAGAGAGTAACAGGAGCCAAAACATACAAACAAACAAAAAAGAGTGGTAAAGGAGTTTGCTGTTGGAGTGGGGAGATGAGAGACTGAGAAATGGAGAAAAACAAAAACAAAAAATAAAAATGATAAAAGAAAAAAATGAAGAAATAAAAATTAGAAAAGAAAGAAAGAAAAGCCCCCAGGATCCCACCGGTGTGGGTGTGAGGAATGGGGAAGTTGCTCTCAGGTCATGAAGTACAGCCTGGCTAGAAAGGGTAGAGATGTCACACAGTTCCAGGTATTCAAGAGTCAGGAAGAGACGATAGGTTTGGAGAGATGAGAAAGTAAGAAATGAAGAAAGACAAAAAGGGAAAGAGAGAGAGAGGAAAACAAATTGAAAAACCAAAAAAAACAAAACAAATAAACAAGCAAAAAGAAATGCCCTCAGGGATCCCACTATGCATCTGTACAGAGTAAGGGAGTAGCTCCCAAGCCACACGGTATTGTCTGTGTAGAGGGGCTCCAAAGCCAAGATAAGAAAAAGAAAACAAACAAAGCAATCAAATCATAACAAATAAACAAAAAAAAAAAGCCCTGGGATCCCACCAGCATGGCAGCACGGGCCAGGAAGCAGTTTCATAGTCGAGCGGTGTTTTGCAGCCTTTCAGGAAGAAGCAGAGATGGCACACGGAGCAAGGTATTTGAGAGAAAGGAGGGGGAGGTGGTGAGAGGTAAGGAAGAAATCTAATGAAGCAGAAAAAAGCAACACCAGCAGCCAACAAATAGCACTCAGGGAGCCAGCTAGTGTGGGCAGGTAGAATCCAAGCGACACCAGGGTGAAGCCAGTGCTTCCCGGCCCAGAGACTATGGTTGCAGGAAGCAGAGGAGGCGGAGTGGGGGTGAAGAAGGGTGGGGGATGGGAAAGCATATATCACTGGTTACTAGTTGTTCTTTCTCCTGCTGGGAGCTCCGTGAAGCTGCTTTCTTGTTCCCTCTGTTTGCTGATCTCCAATAGGAGTCCAAGATGGTGGATCTGTGCTGTGTTAGCTGATAGGGGACCTCTGCATGTATCGCTCTTATCTCTCTGTTCTCTGTCAGTTTCTTATTCCATTTGGTGCTTGACTGGGTTCTTTATCTCTTTATTTGATGCTTAGGGTTTCAAGACTGACGTTTTCTCTGTTTGACTTAGTTTTTTGGATCTTTGCTGTGGATGAACAGTGTGGTGCTTCTGTCTATAGTGCCATGTTGCCTGGAAGTCCCCTGTCCAATTAATTTTTATGAAGTCTCATTTATTTATTTTGTCTTCCGCACTTCGTGCTTTTGTTATTCTATTAGAATAGCCGTTGTTAAAATCTAGGCCTGACAGTATTGCCCCTGCTTTTTCTTCTAGGAATTTTATGGTTTTAGTTTGCACATTTATGTCCTTAATCCATTTTGAATTTGTTTTTGTGTATACTGTGATGCATAGTTCCCATTTCATTCTTCTGCATGTGGAATCCAATTTTCCCAGACCATTTATTGAAGAGAGTCTTCTTTCCCCTTCCAGTGGACTTAGCTCCGTTGTCAAAAATCAGTTGACCATAGATGTTTGGGTTTATTTCTGGACTCTCACTTCTGTTTCATTGGTCTATGCATCTAGTGTTATAGCAGTACCAGGTTGTTTGGATTACTGTAGCTGTATCCAAAAACTAAAAAACCAAACCTATTGCAGTCGAGTCAATTCTAACTCATAACTAGCCTGTAGGACAGAGTAGAACTCCCCCATAGTGTTTCCAAGGAATGGCTAGTGGAATTGCACTGCCAAATTTTGTTAGTGGCCAAGCTCTTAACCACTGTGCCACCAGGGCTCCACTGTAGCTGTATAGAATGTTTTAAAATCAGAAAGTGTAAGTCCTCCTACTTTGTTCTTCTCTTTCAACATTGCTTTATCAATTTGAGGCCTCTTGCTATTCCATATAAAGTTGAGGATGGTTTTTCTATTTCTGTAAAGGAGTCTGATGGAATTTTGATCAGGATTGCATTGAATCTATAGATTGCTTTGTGTAGTACTGACATCTTAACAATATTAAGTCTTTCAGTCCATGAACATGGAACATCTTTCCATTTATTTAAGATTTCTTTATTCTCTTTCAGCAATGTTTTATACTTTTCATTATATAAGTCCTTCACATCCCTAGTTAGATTTATCCCTAGGTATTTTATTCTCTTAGATGCTATTGTAAATGGAATTGTTTTCCTAATTTCCCTTTGAGAATTCTCATTGCTGGTTTATAGAAACTCAACTGATTTTTGTTTGCTGACATTGTACTCTGCAACTTTGCTAAATTCTTCCTCTAAACTAGACATTTTCTTGTGGACTCGGGATTTTCTTTATGTAGGATCGTATCATCTATGAATAGAGATTATCTTACTTCTTCTTTTCCAATCTGGATAACTTTTATTTCTTTTTCTTGTCTTATTGCTCTGGTTAGGACTTCTAATACAATATTGAATACAAGTGATGAGAGCAAGCACCCTTGTCTTGTTTTTTATTTCAAGGGACAGCTCTCAGTCTTTCCCCATTAAGTATAATGTTGACTGTTGGCTTTTCATATATGCCCTGAATCATATTGAGGAATTTCCCTTCTATTCCAATCTCTTTAGGGTTTGGATTTTATCAAATGCTTTTTCTGCATCCATAAAGACTATCATGTAGTTCTTTTCCTTTGTTCTATTGATATGGTGTATTACATTGATTGCTTTTCCAGTGGTGAACCATCCCTACATTCCTTGAATAAATCCCACTTGGTCATGGTGTATGACTATTTTAATATGCTGTTGGATTCTGTTTGCCAGTATTTTAGTGACAATTTTTGCATCTATACTCATAAGAGACATTGACCAGTAGTATTCTTTACTCGTGGTGTCTTTGTCTGGTTTGATTATCAGGATTATGTTTGTTTCATAGAATGAATTAGGGAGTATTCCTTCCTTCTCAATTTTTTGGAAGAGTTTAACAGTATTGGTGTGAATTCTTCTCTAAATGTTTGATAGAATTCCCAAGTGAAGCCATCTGTGCCAGGACTTTTTTAATTGGGAGGTTTTTGATTACTGATTCAATCTCTTCACTTTTTATGGCTCTGTTGAGACTTTCTATTTCATCTTGAGTCAGTTTGGGTAGGCTGTGTGCTCCTAAGAATTTGTCCATTTTATTTAGGCTCTCCAGTTTGTTGACATGCAGTTGTTTATAATATTAATTCTCTTTATTTATATCAGTTCAGTTGTAATGTCCCTTCTTTCATTTTTTATTTTGGTTATATGTATCTTTTCTCTTCTTTGTTGGTCTAGCTAAAGGTTTGTCAATTTTATTGATGTTTTCAAAGAACCAAATTCTGGTTTTATTGATTTTTTTTTTTTCAATTGTATTTATTTGTGTTCTGATCTTTGTTATTTCCTTTCTTCTGCTAGGTTTAGTCTTAGTTTGCTCTTCTTTTCTAGTTCCTGGAGTAGTCAAGTTAGGCTGTTGTTTTGAGATATTTCTTCTTTCTTCATGTAGGCATTTATTGCTCTAAGTTTCCCTTTGAGTACTCTCTTTGCTGCATTCCATAAGTTTTGGTATGTTGTGCTTTCGTTTTCATTTGACTCTAGGAAATTTGTGCTTTCTCTTTTGATTTCTTCCTTGACCCATTGGTAGTAATAGTGTGTTGTTTAGTTTCCATATGTTTGTGTATTTTCCAGGGTTTTTTTGTTATTGATTTCTAGCTTCACTCTGTTGTGATCAGAGAAAATACATTGTATGATTTCAATCTTTTAAAATTTATCAGGACTTACTTTATGACCTAACATGTGGTCTATTTTGGAGAATGATCCATGTACACTGAAGTGGAATGTATATTGTGCTGTTTTGGGGTGGAGTGTTCTCTAGATGTCTGTTAAGTCTAGTTGTTTTATAGTGTCATTCAAGTCCTCTGTTTTCTTGTTAATCTTCTTTCTAGACGTTCTGTCCAATATTGAAAGTGGTGTATTGAAGTCTCCAACTATTATTGTAGTACTGTCTATTTCTCCCTTCAATTCTATCAGTGTTTTCCTTATATATTTAGAAGTCCTGATGTTGGATGCAGATGTATTTATGATTCTTAAATCTTCTTGGTTAATTGACTCTTTTATAACTAATGTCCCTAATGTCCATATTTATCTCTTCTAACAGATTTTACCTTGAAGTCTACTTTGTCTGATATTAAGATTGCCACCCTCAGCTCTCTTTTTGTTATTATTTGCACAGAATTTTTTTTCTAGCCTTTCACTTTCAACTTATTTGTGTCTTTGGGTTTAACGTGTGTCTCTTGTAAACAGCATATAGCTGGATTATGTTTTTTTTTAATAGATTCTGAAACTCTCTACCTTTTCATTGGAGCATTTAGTCCATTTTCATCGACTGTAATTACTGATAAGAAGTGACTTACTTTTGCCATTTTGTTATTTGTTTTTTGTGTGTCTTAATCCCTCTTTGTTTTTGTTCTTTACTGCTACTTGCTTTTGTGTTTTGTTGGTTTATTGTAGTGAGCCTTTCGGTTCCATTCTTTCCTTTTGTGTATGTTGTACATATATATGTATTTTCTTAGCGGTTTCCGTGAATATTACATTTGCCAATTTGTATTTATAACATTCTCGGGTAAATTGGTACCATCTTAGCTTCAGTTACATATAAGAAATTCTATATACCATTCCTCTCCTCCCCTGCTTTTTTTGTTGTTATAACTAATTACTTCTTTATATTTCATGTGCCCTGTAATAGAATTTTATCCTGATTTTTAGATATTTGTTATTAAAAACAATGAAGGACAAAACATTTAGAGTTATCAACTGTGAATGCCTTATTACTAGCCCTTGTGGTTGTCCATGTGTCCATGCATTTCCCTTTATTAGGTATCTTTTTTTTTTTTTTTTAATATAGCTTTGAATTACTTTCTAGCATCTTTTCCTTTCCATCTACAGAATTTCCATTAATAGGACCAGTCTGGTCAATATGAACTCTCTCAGCTTCTTTTGTATGGGGATGTTTCAATTTCACTCTCATTCTTGAAAGATAGTTTCACTGGGTATAGTATTCTTGGTTGACCTTTTTTTTTTTTTTTCTTTCAGTACTTTAAATATATCATTCCACTGCCTTCTGGCCTCTAGTGTTTCTCAGGAGAAAATCAGCATTTAATCTTATTGAGGATCCTTTGTTTGCTTCTTTCTCACTGCATTCAGGATTCTTTCTTTGTCTTTACTTTTTAAGATGTATCTTGGTGTAGATCTCTTTGGGTTTATCCTGCTTGGGATTCTTTGAGTTTCTTGGATTTGTAGATTCATGTCCTTCATGAGGTTGGGGAAAATTTATGTCATTATTTCTTCAGATATTCTTTTTGTCCCTTTCTTTTTCTCATCTACTTTTGGAATTCCCATAATGCATATATTAGGTTTCTTGTTGTTGTCACGTAATTCCACTAAACTGTGCTCAGGCTTCTTGAGCCTCCATTCTTGTTGCTTTTCAGCATCTGTAATTTTAACTATCTTCTGATTTGCTGATTCTTTCCTCTGCCTAATTAAATCCGTTGGAAAGTCCTATTATGTTTCTCCTTTCAGTTATTGTCCCTTTCAGTTGCAATCTCTCTTTTTTTTAGATCCTCATTTTGGGCTTCCATTGTTTTCCTTATTTTTTTAGCTCTTTGTCTATGTTTTCCCTTAGTTCTTTACTTATTTTTAATGTTGTTGTATTATATCTTTCCATTATTTGGTAATCCCTAACTGCACTGTCACTCCCATTGTCATGTTCATTTGGATGGCCCATTGTTTCTCTGTTCTTTGTGTGTCTTGTGATTTTTTGCTAAGACATTGGTATTTTTGAGGGTGTTAACTTTCTCAGTTTTCCCCAGGATTTGGTGTTTTTGCCCACACTACTTTCTGCAAAAAACACTTTGGTGGGCAGAGCCTTTGGCCTTTGCTTGCCAATTCCTCTCCCTCTCTGTGATAGCTCCTTCTCCTCCCTGGTTTAATTAGGATTTGAAAGTTCCAGGTCTTGGTTTTTGACTTTTAATCTCTCCCAAACACACTATATACTGTGATCAGTCTGTTCACCAGCAGGCACCACCACTCAGGTGGGATATTGTATACTAACCAATCTGTCCACCGGGGGTACAGTCCTCTCTCTCTGGTTATTACTCCCTTCCCTTCTATGTTTCTGCAACCACGTTTTAGTCAGAAAACCCACACCCAGTGAGTCCCCTTCAGGGCTGAGTGTTGTCCTTTGGTTATGCCTGAGGCTTTCTTCTTTGCTCTGTGGAGGCTGCTTATTTCTGAGCTGGTTTCTGGAGCCCTGGTGGCATAGTAGTTAAGAATTCTGCTGCTAACCAGAAAAGGTCAGCAGTTCAAATCCACCACCTGCTCCTTGGAAATACTATATGGGGCAGTTCTCCTCTGTCCTATAGTGTCGCTATGAGTCAGAATTAACTCGATGGCAATGGTTTTTTATTCAGGGGAAGCACAGGCAGCCTTTCCTCTGTTTCGTGAGGAGGAGGGGCTGGCACTCCCCAGAAGAACCTCTTAGAGATCTGTCTTGCTGGTTTCAGAGACCCAGTGGCTCTGTGATGGTTAGAGGAGGGGCCTCCACTTAGGTGACACACTTCCTAACTTCACTGTAGGGAACCTTCTGTAGTAGTTCATATCAGTCCAGCAGCTGACAGTTACTGGTTGGGGGACAGGTTTGTCACATTCCAAATGGACCTCCAGGTAGGTCAGCCTTGTTGCTATCACAGCCTGTCACATAGTATGTTGTCTGTGGGGGTGGCTCCACTCAGGATGCCTGCTTCCTAGCACACAGCAGCTTCAGTCAGCAGTCCTCAGTGCTGATTGGAAGAAGGAGCAGACAGACCTAAACTGATCCTCAGGAAGGTCTTTGCTGTTGGTTTCAGAGGCCTGAGCTACAGGGAACACAGGGAGGTAGGTAGAGTGCTGACTATGGGATCAGATTTCACTGTGGGGGCCTTCTGTAGCAGTTTGCAACAGCCTGGCTACCAACAAGTACCAGGTGGGGAAGGGGGTGTCACAGTCCATCAGATCCCCATGGAGGTCTGCTTGTAGATGTCAGAGTCCCCCCAGTAGATTTTTGGCTGTGGGTACAGCCTCCACTCTAGGATCCTGCTTCCTAGCACATGGCAGCCTCAGCCAGGAGTCGTCAGTGCCAACCAGAAGTGGCGGCAGACTAACCCTAACTGACCCCAGGGAAGTTTACCCTGTTGGTTTCAAAGGCCAGAGCTATGAGGTGCCCAGGGAGATAGAATGTTGACTATGGGAGCAGAGTCTACTGCATAGGCCTTCTGTATCAATTCACAGGAGGCTTGCAGCCAACAGTATCCAGGTGGGGGACATGCTGGCACACTCCAAACACCCCTAGGAAGGTCTGCCTTGTTGCTAATAGGGCTCCCCCATGTAGTATGTTGGCTGTGGGTTTAGCCTCCACTAAAGATGCCTGCTTCCTAGCACACAACAGCTTCAGTCAGCAGTCCTCAGCACTTGACTGAAAGGGAGGACAAAAATACCTGAACTGACAGCCCAGAGGTCTGCCCATAGGTTACAGAGGACTGAGCTATTGGGTGTACAGGAAGGCAGGTAAAGTATTGACTATGACAAAAGACTCCACTGCACAGGGCTTCTGTAGCAATTCACAGTAGGCTTGCAGCCAACAGTATCCAGGTTGGGGAGGTGCTGGCACACTCCAAACAGACCCCTGGGAAGGTGTACCTTATTGATTTTAGAGCAGAAGCTTGGAGTCCTGTCTTTTTGTACAGGCATGGCCTGTTGTGGTTAGGGAAGCTGGCTCCTTTTCTGGGGCCACTTCCCTAGTTTACAGCAGCTGGCAGCCTGTGTGGCTGGGTGAAGGTGCACAAACAGTGGGAGAAGAGATTTTCCTACTGTATGTGACTTGTTGGTTCTTTGATTCTTGCCTGTCTACAGTTCACTACTTTCCTCTGCTCCCTGATTCAGAGTCCCTCAAAGCCAAGCACCATTTTCTTGTATTTCCTGTTGTATTTGTGAGGAAAGTTCAGAACAATGGTCTGCTTATGCCGCCTTCTTCCCAAAATTCCCCCATATGGTTTTCAGTGACTGATTTTGGGGAAGTAGATATCACCAGGTCTTTCTTCCAAGGCACCTCTGGGTGGACTCGAACCACCAACCTTTTAGTTAGCAGTTAAACATGTTAACTGTTTGCACTACCCAGGGACTCCTCATACTAGTATATTATAATCATATTTGAAGCTGTAGAGTTTTTACTAAATTTATTGATCTTAAATCAGTATCTCATTTCCCCCACATCAAAAATTCTAGTTCTCAATGACATTAACATAATTACTCATTTGCTGTTAGAAAATCAGTAAGCTCATTCTTCTTTTCATATGCTTTCCAATTCTCCCTCCATTTTAGGTAATTGTAGTGACTCTATATGGTTAGAGTGTATAGGCATTTCATACTATATTGTCTCACTTATACCATCATTTAGGCTGCAACTTATTGTCTAATAGAAGCTTATTATCTAGTAGCGTCAGTATTCCCTGAGTTCTTGCACATTGTTAAAAGTTTTTTGACCTTTATATTTGAATAGCAGTTTCAGTTGGTATAAAATCCTTTACTCACATTTATTTCCCTTGAATATCTTATATTTGTTACTCCATTGTCTTCTGGCAAGAAGAATTTCCCTTAAAAAATCTGATGATGATATGATTTTCTTACCTTTATAGGTATCTTGTCTTTTTGGCTGGACACGAAAAGAATTTTTCTTTTCCTTGACGGTCCAGTAGTTTTAGTATAATGTCTTGGTGTTAACTACTCAGGGTTGAATATCTTAGATACAAAATGTGTCAGTTCAAAATATAGTTTTAAGTAATTTTGTTGTTGCAGAAAATTTTTATGATTTTAGTTTTTTTGTATTCGTTGTATTTTTTTTTTCTTCAACTCCTGTTTAAGAAGATATGTATATGTTGGATTTTATTTACCTATCTTCTGCATCTGTCAGTTTTGCTTGAATAGGTTACCAGCTTATAGCTATTCTGAGGTATTTATCATTGTGTTAGGAGCCCTAGTGGTGCAGTGGTTAAGAGCTTGGCTGCTAAAAAAAAAGGTCAGCAGTTTGAAACCACTAGCTACTGCTTGGAAACCTCATGGGGCAGTTCTACTTTGTTCTGTAGGTTACTATGAGTTGGAATTGACTCAACAGCAACAGGTATGGATCATTGTGTTTATTCACTCTTGGGTTCTACCTATTTTAGTCTTCATTTCTGAAACAATACTTTTCTATCATTTCTTATCCTTTCCTGAGTCTGTCAGCTCTCTTCAAATCATCCTAAATCTTCAGTCACCTCATTTCTATGTTTTCCTGATTCAGATTTATGTTGTTTATCAAAATGTCTATCGTTTTCTTGGTTTCTCAAAGAAATTAAGAAATTGTTTTGAAATATAATGTTACTATGTATATTTGATTGACATCGCTTTCTGCTGTACGTTTATTGTCTATAGGAATAATGTTTCTCTCTATATCTTTTTTCTTTTTTGTAGAAACATTTGTTTTAAATTCTACTGTGATCCTTTTTAAGTGAAATTAATTATCTTGAATATTTCAGCAGGAGAATTGGACCGGGTTAATTTTCTTAGCTCACAAATCTGGTAGTCCCTTTTATCTTGTTTTCATGTCATAAAATACACAACCACATACTTTGTGAGGTCTGTCTCTCCTCTATTTTCCTCCTGTATTTTTGTCTGGCTCTTTTTCAGTGGCATCACTAGTGTTGGTGTCACCCAGTGCGGTAACTCATAGTGTCATCCCCCCATGGACTTCCTCCTATACCAGAACATACAGAAGCCTTAGTAATGTTTATTATCAATTTTAATCATAGAATAATACATGATAAGTATTATAAATTGCTTAAATATGATATTTCTTAGATTATATGACTGCTAATAACAAAAATTTTTTGTAAGGTCTTTCTACATTGAATTACAACATTATTAGTAACTGAGTGGTAGCCTTTTTTTTTTTTCTCCTTCTTTTCCTTTAATTACTACTTCATTTTCCAAAAAGTTATCGGTATAAGTTCACAAATACTAATTACCACAATATTGTAGCTACAATACCAGAAAGGTTGAGAAAATCAGTGACAATAAAAACACCAGCTACAGTGAAAACAACAGTGTGTACTTGTAGCACGTGTAGACGAAACCACGTGATTTCAAGTGTGATTGTAATTGGATGATAACGACAGCTCTGACCAGAGCACATTAGAAGGCTCAAAAAGTAAATTAGCATAGAGTTTGAGCCTTGTAGGTATATTGATACATATAAGCTGGGCTTAAAAAGTTTTTTGTTGTTATAACTAACTAAAGGGATATTTTTATAAAAAATAATAAATTTCTGCTGAAACACTGCACAAAAATTTATAGACAGTCATTTTAGTGTCACTCCCTCTAACAATGTCAGCTGGTATGTTCTGTACACCCTACACACTCCTAGTGATGCCACTGATCCTCTCTTTTGCCCTTATTGTTTCTCTCCTGCTTAATTTTCATTCTACTCCTGGACATTTCTTTTCAGTGTGGGGCTTTGTTCTAAAAGCAAGCTTTGGTTTGTTAGTTTCTAGAGTTCATAGGACCCAGACTGATTGGCACATTTAGATCTTACTGCAGTCCTTTTGCACTAACCCACAATTTGGAGTCTTCAGAATCCCTCTTAGTTTCAGTTACTATTTCCAGAATGGCCCACTGGGCTTTTGTTGATTTGGGATTCTCCTATCTCATGGACTCATATGCCTTATTGCCTTCCCCTCAATTCTTTCTATATACATGCTGATATGAGCAGTTTGTGTAGTAGTTTGTCCCCACTACATTCTATTTTGGGGATTGTGAGGACAGCTTGTGTCCAGTTTTGTGGTAGATGTTGTCTATGAACTTTTTTGTTTTTGTCATCCCTCTTGCTCTATATGTTTTTTTTTTTCTCCAGTTATTAGCAATTTATTTCTCCTAGGACTTAATTTATGGTAACAATTCTATTGAGATCACACTTTGTTTCTAAATCATGTAATCCTATTTGCTCTCACTTTTGACAAAGGCATAATGTCATGTATCCACCATTACAGAATCATACAGAATACTTTCACAGTCCTAAAAATTTGCCTGTGCTTACCCTATTCAACACTTCTCTTTCCCCAAGAACCCTTGGCAACAACGTATCTTTTTACTGTCTGCGTAGTTTTATGGATAACATTGCAAAGAATGGGAATTCCATAACACTTAATTGTGCCCATGAAGAACCTGTACATAGGCCAAGAGGCAGTTGTTCAAATAGAACAAGGAGATACTGCACAGTTTAAAATCAGGAAAGGTGTGTGTCAGGATTATATCCTTCCACCATACTTATTCAGTCTGTATGCTGAGCAAATAATCTGAGAAGCTGGACTATATGAAGAACGGAGCATTGGGTTTGGAGGAAGACTGATTAACATCCTGTGATATGCTGATGACACGACATTGCTTATTGAAAGTGAAGAGGACTTGAAGCACTGATGAAAATTGAAGACTACAGCCTTCAGTACAAATTACACCTTAACATAAAGAAAACAAAAATTCTCACAACTGGACCAATTACCAACATCATGATAAACGGAGAAAAGATTGAAGTTGTCAAGGATTTCATTTTACTTGGGTCCACAATCAATGCCCATGGAAATAGCAGTCAAGAAATTGAAAGACACATTGCATTGAGCAAATTTGCTGCAAAAGACCTCTTTAAAGTGGTAAAAAGCAAAAATATCACTTTAAGGACTAAAGTGCACCTCACCCAAGCCATGGTATTTTTAATTGTCTCATATCTATGGGAAAGCTGGACAATGAATAAGGAAGACCAAAAAAGAATTGATGCCTTTGAATTATGATGTTGGTGAAGAATATTGAATATACCATGGACTGCCAAAAGAATGAATAAATCTGTCTTGGAAGAAGTACTGCCAGAATGCTCTTTAGAAGCAAGTATGGCGACACTTCATCTCACCTACTTTGGACATGTTATCAGGAGGGAACAGTCCCTGGAGAAGGACATCATGCTTGGTAAAGTAGAGGGTCAGAGAAAGAGAGGAAGATCCTCAAAGACGTGGATTGACACAGTGGCTGCAACAGTGGGCTCAAGCATAGCAAAGATTCTGAGGATGGTGCAAGACCAGGCAATGTATTGTTCTGTTGTACTTCGGGTTGCTATGAATCGGAACTGACTGGATGGCACCTAACAGCGACAACAACATAGTTTTGCCAAGAGCTCTGGTGGCGCAATGGTTAAGCGCTTGGCTGCTAACCGGAAGTTGAGCAGTTTGAATCCACCATCCGATCTATGGGAGAAAGATGTGGTAATCTGCTCTCACAAAGATTACAGCTACATACTGCATCAATTCCAGTTATTTGACGTCTGAATCAGGAAAAAAACTATTAACAAAATAACCAAGAAAACACTTGTCATTTGGTGAACTCTGACTATGGTGACCCCACGTAAGTTAGAGTAGAACCGTGTTCCATAGGGTTTTCAGTGGTTTGTATTTGAGAAGTAGGATGCCAGGCCTTCTTTCCAAGGTGCCTTTGGGAAGACTCCAACCTCCAACCTTCTCATTAACAGCAGCGTGTTAACCATTTGCACCAGCCAGGGACTCCTGGCAAAACTATAAACCAAAAAACCAAACTGGTTGCTTTCAACTTCATTCCGACTCATAGCGACCCTATGGGACAGAGTAGAACTGCCCCATAGGGTTTCCAAGGCTATAATCTTTACAAAAGCAGATTGCTCCATATGCTTTTATAGAGAGACTTGCAGACATTCAAAACTGCCTCAGCCACTGTCTTTCCAGAATCTTCTCTATCAGTTGATTCTTACTCCTGTTAGTGTACGTGGTTGTAGCATCCTGGTTTCTACCTCTTTTATTTTGCAGCTCCTAATCTTTTCATGCCAAAAATAAACCTGAGTGTAAATTGATAATAAAAAAGTCATGAGTAAGGACTGCATGGACAGACGTATAAGCAAATTATTTGCACAGTAGTTAAGAGTATGGATTATGGCATTAATGAGATTACCATTTAAATCCTAGTTTTTTCACTCACTGGAAATGTGATCTTAAACAAGTCATATAACCTCTCTAATCCCTAATTTCCTTATCTGTAAAATGGAGACAATAATATGCTTATTTCATAGGAATATTGTAAGATTCATATACAATACATGTAAGTGTTTGGCATAGAAAGTACATAGAAATAATTTGTATTAATTTTCTAAGGCTGCCATAACCAGCTACCACAAACTGGGTGTCTTATTAGAACAGAAATGTATTGTCTCCAAGTTCTGGAGGGTAGGAGTCTAAAATTAGGGTATTAGATTTGTTGATTTCTTCTGCGGGCTCTAAGGGAGAATCTGTTCCATGCCTCTTTCCTAGCTTCTGGTGACAGCTATGATCCTTGTCATTCCTTGGTTTATAGATCACTCCAGTCTCTATCTCTGTCTTCACATGTCTGTCTTCTCTTTATATCTCTCTATGTCTCTTCTTTTTTATAAGAACACCAGTCATATTGAATTAGGACCCACCCTACCCCAGTATTACCTCATGTTAACTTAATTGATAACATCTTCAATGGCCTTATTTACAAACAAGTTCACATTCACAGGAACCAGGGATTAGGACTTTAACATGTCTTTTAGGGGGACGCAATTTAATCCATATGAGGGCAGTGGTGGTTCAATGGTAAAATTCTTGCCTTCCATGCTAGAGAAATGGTTCCAATTCCTGGCCAGTGCATTTCAAGTGCAGCCACCAACTGTCTGTTGGTGGAGGCTTGTATTTTGCTATGATGCTAACAAGTTTCAATGGAGCATCTGAACTAAGATGGAGTAGGAAGAAAGGACTGGTGATCTATTTCTGAAAATCAGCCAGTGCAAACTCTATGGATCACAATGATCTGATCTGCAACCCATTATGGGGATGGTGCAGAACCAGACAGTGTTTTGTTCCATAGTACATAGGGTTGTCATGAACCAGGCGGGGGCTGAATCAATGGCAGCTAACAACAATTAAATCCATAACAGACTTCAATAAATGCCAAGAGTTTTGTTATTTGAATATTATTAAGGTCCTTTTTGGTTTTTTATTATTTTTATTTTTGTTTATTGTTGTAGTTTAAATGAAGTTTACATTTCAAGTTAGTCTCCCATAGAAAAATTTATACATACATTGTTATGTGACCCTAAATGCTGTCTGTATACTGTGACAGCACACTTCTCCTTTCCACCCCTGATTCCCCTCATCCATTCAACTGCTCCTAACCCTCTCTGCCTTCCTATCGCACCTCTGGACAGAAGCTGCCCATTTAGTCTCTTGTATCTACCTGATATAAGACGCATGCTCCTCACAAGTAACATTTTATGTCCTACAATCCAGTCCAATCCCTGTCTGAAGAGTTGGCCTCCGAAATTGTTTTACTTCTGGGCTGATAGAGAATCCAGGGGCCATGCTTTCTGGGGTTCCTCCAATCTCAGTCAGACCATTAAGTCTGGTCTTCGTACTAGAATTTGGGCTCTGCACCCCACCTTTCTCCTGCTCCATCAGGGACTCTCTGTTGTGTTCCATGTGAGGGTGGTCACCATCTAGTTCTTCTGGTCTCAGGCTGATGAAGTCTCTGGTTTATGTGGCCC
>NW_004444044.1:1878653-1879828 GCF_000243295.1 Trichechus manatus latirostris
GGGCACCATCTAGGTTTTCTGGTTTCAGGCTGATGAAGTCTCTGGTTTATGTGGCCCGTTATGTCACTTGGGCTAATACTTTCCTTGTGACTTTGGTGTTCTTCGTTTTCCTTTACTCCAATTGACGCATATTAGATGGCCGTTTGCTAGCATTTAAGACCCCAGATGCCACTCACTGAAGTAGAATGCAGAACATTTTCTTAATAAACTTTGTTATGCCAATTGACCTAGATGTCCCCTCAAAGCATGGTCCCCAGATCTCTGCCCATGCTACTCTGTCCCTCGAAGTGTTTGATTGTATTCAGGAAACTTCTTAGCTTTGGTTCAGTCCCATTGTGCTGACTTCTCCTGTAGTATGTGCTGTCCTTCCCTTCACCTAAGATAATACTTGTCTACTATCTAGTTAGTGAATAACCCTCACCCTCCCTCCTCACCCTTGTAACCATCAAAGAATGTTTTCTTCTGTGTTTAAACCTTTCCTTGGGTTCTTGGAATAGTGGTCTCATATAGTATTTGTCCTTCTGTGGCTGACAAAAATCACTCAGCATAATACCCACCAGATTCCTTCATGTTATATGATGTTTCCCGGCTTTGTCGTTCTTTATTGTTGCGTAGTATTCCATTGTGTGAATATACCATAATTTGTTTATCCATTCGTCCATTAGTGGGCATCTAGGTGGTTTCCATCTTTTTGCTATTGTGAACAGTGCTGCAGTGAACATGGGTGTGCATGTATCTATTTGTGTGACAGCTTTTATTTCTCTAGGATATATTCCAAGGAGTGGGTTAGCTGGTTGATATGGTACTTCCATTTCTAGCTTTTCAAGGACGCGCCAAATCAATTTCCAAAGTGGTTGTACCATTTTATATTCCCACCAACAGTGTATAAGTGTTCCAGTCTCTCCACAACCTCTCTAGCATTTATTGTTTTGTGTTTTTTTGGATTAATGCTAGCCTTGTTAGGATCAGATGATATTTCATTGTAGTTTTTTTTTTTTAATATATATTTTATTGTACTTCAGGTGAAGGCTTACAGAACAAATAGTTTCTTATGAAACAGTAGTACACATGTTGTTTTATGACATCAGTTAACAACCCCACAACATATTAACCCTTTAACTTCTCAACCCTTTTTTTCTTTTTTTGGTGAAACTACACATAGCCAAAGATACACC
>NW_004444044.1:1888628-1890671 GCF_000243295.1 Trichechus manatus latirostris
GACTTTGGGCCTTTGTCAAATATCAGCTGCTCATAGGTGGATGAATTTATGTCTGGATTCTCAATTCTGTTTCATTGGTGTATGTATCTTTTGTTGTACCAGTACCAGGCAGTTTTGACTACTATTGAGGTATAATAGGTTCTAAAATCAGGTAGTGTGAGGCCTCCCACTTTTTTCTTCTTCTTGAGTAATGCTTTACTTATCCGGGGCCTCTTCCTGTTCCATATGACATTCGTGACTTGTTTTTCCATCTCATTAAAAAATGCTGTTGGAATCTGAATTGGGATAGCATTGTACTGTAGATCGCTTTGGGTAGAACTGACGTTTTTACAATGTTCAGTCTTCCTATCCATGATCAAGGCATGTTTTTCCACTTATGCAAGTCTCTTTTGGTTTCTTGCAGTAGTGTCTTGTAGTTTTCATTGTGTAGGTCTTTTACATCTCTGGTTAGATTTATTCCTAAGTATTTTATCTTCTTCGGGACTATTGTAAATGGCATTGATTTGGTCATTTCCACTTGGAAGTTCTCTTTGTTGGTGTAGAGGAATCCAACTGATTTTTTTATGTTTATCTTGTATCCTGAGACTTTGCTGAGATCTTCTATTAGTTACAGTAGTTTTTTGGTGGATTCCTTGGGGTTTTCTGTGTATAAGATCATATGGTCTGCAAATAGAGATACTTTGACTTCTTCCCTATCAATTCGGATGCACTTTATTTCTTTCTGTAGCCTAATTGCTCTGGGTAGGACCTCCAGCACAATGTTGAATAAGAGTGGTGATAAAGGGCATCTGTGTCTGGCTCCCATTCTCAAGGGAATGCTTTCAAAGTCTCTCCATTTAGGATGATGTTGGCTGTTGGCTTTGTATAAATGCCCCAGATTATATTGAGGAATTTCCCCTCTATTCCTATTTTGTTTAGAGTTTTTATCATGAATGAGTGTTGGACTTTGTCAAATGCCTTTTCTGTATCTATTGATAAGATCATTTGGTTCTTGTCCTATTGGCTAGATTTTGTTGAGGAGTTTTGCATGAATGTGCGTGAGGGATATTGGTCTGTAATTTTCTTTTTTTGTGGTGTCTTTACCTGGTTTTGGTATCAGGGTTATCCTGACTTCATAGAATGAGTTTGAGAGTATTGCATCCTTTTCTACGCTTTGAAATACCTTTAGTAGTGGTGGTGTTAACTCTTCTCTGGAAGTTTGGTAGAATTCTCCAGTGAAGCCATCTGGGTCAGGTCTTTTTTTTGTTGTTAGTTTTTTAATTATCTTTTCAGTCTCTTCTTTTGTTATGGGTTTATTTAATTGTTCTACCTCTGGTTGTGTTAGTTTAGGTAGGTAGTGAGTTTCTAGAATTTTGTCCATTTCCGCTAGGTTTTCAAATTTGTTAGAGTACAGTTTTTCATGGTATTATGTTAGGATTCTTTTAATTTCAGTTGGATCTGTTGTGATATCACCCATCTCATTTCTTATATGGGTTAGTGGCTTCCTCTCCTGTTTTTCTTTTGTCAGTTTGGCCACTGGCTTAACAATTTTGTTAATCTTTCCAAAGAACCAGCTTTTGGTCTTATTTACTCTTTCAATTGTTTTTCTATTCTCTATTTCGTTTAGTTGTGCTCTAATTCTTATTATTTCCTTTCTTCTGGTGTCTGAGGGCTGCTTTTACTTCTCTCTTTCTGCTTGTTCCAGTTGTAGGGTTAATGTTTTGATTATGGCCCTTTCTTCTTTTTGGATGTGTGCATTTATTGCTAAAAACTGACCTCTGAACGCTGCTTTTGCTGTGTCCCAAAGGTTCTGGTAAGATGTGTTTTCATTCTCATTTGATTCTATGATTTCTTTATTCCATCCTTAATTTCTGCTATAATCCATTAGTTTCTGAGCAAGGTGTTGTTCAGTTTCCTTGTGTCTGATTTTTGTTCCTTGCTTTTTCTGTTATTGATTTCTACTCTTATGGCTTTATGGTCAGAAAAGTTGCTTTGTAATATTTCGATGCTTTGGATTTTGTTAAGGCTTGCTTTATGGCCTAATATGTGGTCTATTCTGGAGAA
>NW_004444044.1:1890772-1904066 GCF_000243295.1 Trichechus manatus latirostris
TCTTCCATGTCTTTGTTGAGCTTCTTTCCAGATGTTCTGTCCTTCACCGAAAGTGGTGTGTTGGAATCTCCTACTACTTTTGTGGAGTTGTCTATCTCTCTTTTCAGTGGTGTTAGAGTTTGATTTATGTATTTTTGACCCCTGTCGTTGGGTGTGTAAATATTTATTATAGTTATGTCCTCCTGGTGTACTGAGCCTTTAATCATTATATAGTGTCCTTCCTTATCCTTTGTGGTGGATTTTACTTTAAAGTCTATTTTGTCTGAGATTAATATTGCCACTCGTGCTCTTTTTTGAGTGTTGTTTACTTGATATATTTTTTCCATCCTTTGACTTCTAGTTTGTGTCTTTAAGTCTAGGGTGTGTCTCTTGTAGGCAGCATGTAGACAGATCATGTGCTTTTATCCAATCTGTGACTCTCTGTCTCTTTACTGGTGCATTTTGTCCAGTTACATTCAGCGTGATTACTGATAGCTATGAGTTTACTGCTGTTATTTTGATGTCTTTTTGTGTGTGTTGTTCACAGTTTCTTTGTTCCTCTTAATTTTCTGTGCTGAGTCGTTTTTCTGTATGTATTTTCTTTTCATCTTTTCCATCCTTTTCTAGTTTTTTATTTTGACTTGTAGGATTGTTAATTTCCTTTGTCGTTACCTTAATATTTACTCCTATTTTTCTAAGTTTATAACAGTCTTTTATTTCTTTATATCACCTTAACTTCCTCTCCATATGCAAAATCTGTGTCTACATTTTTTAAGTCCCTGTTTTTTGTTTTAATGTTGTCATCTTTTATATATTGACATCTATTTCCCTGTTTTCAGTGTTCTAGCTTTGGTTTATTTTTGTCACTTCCCTATCTGGCTTGATATCTGGTTGCTCTGTCCTGTGTTCTAGTCTTGAGTTGTTTTCTGATGTTACTGATTTTGTAACCAGAGGACTCCCTTTAATATTTCTTTTAGTTTTGGTTTAGTTTTTGGAAATTCCCTAAACTTCTGTTTATCTGGAAATGCCCTTATTTTGTCATCATATTTCAGAGACAGTTTTGCTGGAAATATAGTTCTTGGCTTGCAGTTTTTTTCCTTCAAGGCTTTATATATGTCATCTCATTTCCTTTTTGCCTGCATGGTTTCTGCTGAGTAGTCCGAGCTTATTCTTATTGACTCTCCTTTGTAGATGACTTTTCTTTTATCTCTAGCCAGTCTTAAAATTCTCTCTTTATCTTTGGTTTTGGCAAGTTTGATTTAATATGTCTTGGTGACTTTCTTTTGAGATCTACCTTATGTGGTGTTCAATGAGCATCTTGGATAGATATTTTTTCATCTTTCATAATATCGGGGAAGTTTTCTGCCAACAAATCTTCACCAGTTCTCTCTGTATTTTCTCCAATCGCTCGTAGGTTATTCCTCTTGATAGAATCCCACATAATTCTTAGGGTTTCTTCATTTATTTTAAACCTTTTATCTGATTTTTCCTCAAATAAGTTGGTGTCAAGTGCTTTGTCTTCAATCTCACTAATTCTGACTTCTGTTGCCTGAATTCTGCTCCTATCTACTGAGTTGTCTAATTCTGAAATTTTATTGTTAATCATCTGGATTTCTGATTGTTGTCTCTCTATGGATTCTTGAAGCCTGTTAAATTTGTTTTTATGCTCTTCTCTAATCTTTTTAATTTCCTCTATTGCATGTTGTGCATTTTGCTCTATTTCCTTCCTAATCTCTTGAAGAGTTGTGTATATTAGTCTTTTGTATTCTGTCTCCAGTAATTCCAAGAAATTTTCCTCTTCTGGAAAATTTCTAGATTCTTTATTTTGGGAGCTTGTTGAAGCCATCATGGACTGCCTCTTTATGTGATTTGATATTGAGTGTTGTCTCTGAGCCATCAATAAGTTATTATATTTATTTATTTTATGTTTGCTTACTGTGTGCTAGTTTTCTTGTTTTGTTTTGTTTTGATATGCCCAAATAGGCTGCTCATTTGAGCTAACCCAGTCACCAGCACCCTTGAAGCTCCAATGTCCTGCCCCCAGTGGCCAAACCTGCCACCAAGTATGTGAGCACAGGAGTCTGCCCACTCCTCCTGTATGGATTCAGCTCATGTGTCCAGGTGTTTGGCCACCACGTGTGTGGTGCAGGCTCTCAGCTACAGTTCTAAACAGGCATGGGTGATTGGTGTAGGCACAGGCATCTGGCTGCACCAAGGGGACACAGACTAAGTCAGGGAGTTGACAGCCACCCCCAAGTGTCCAGGAGGAAGGCATGTCGCTGTTCCCTACAGCACGTAGATGTGTGGGTTTTGCAGCCAGACTATGAGTAACCAATGCTGTTGGTGTAAGGACTTGGGGACACCTCTTGTTCTTGGGTCCCTGTAGCAGATGGCTAGGTGGCATGGGTGGAGCCAACAGTCTTCAGGCCCTTGATGTAGGTAGGTGAGGATGCTACTTAATGGGCAAAGCAGTGTCAAATGTCATAAACCTGCCACTTCACAGCTGAAACAGTTGAAGTTAGACTTCAGGTATATACCCTGTTCTACTGTGGAAATGAGGGCCTACACTGTTCAAATGGGTCCACATAAGTCTATGCATGGGGAAAAGCACTCAAAGTCCATGGATCCCTTATGCCTGTGCCTAGGCAAAGGAGCTGTGCCTACCCTGAGTTCCTGGCTTAGGGGAGCCTGCAGTTTATTTTTTCCCTGTTTGTTAATTTGTTCACTCTCCAAGGCCAGTAGAATGGCTCAGGGCATGTGACGGATCCTAGTTCCAGCCCAGGGGACTCAGCAATTGCTGAAGCCGGTCCAGAACCCAGTGCAGAGCAGGGAGTGGGGAGGTAAATGGGAGAGATGTTTTTCCTAGGGGTGGTGTTTTTGATCTGCATGGTAGGCCAGATGCAAGTACTTATCTTTCACCGATCGAGGGCTGCTTCTCACTGGTTCTGGGTGGCCAAGTAGATTCTCTGCTGCTGGGTCTCTGCCGGTGTGGAATACACCTCCCGAGCACCGCTGCTTGCCTGCCTCTCTGCTCACTCATGAGCTGATCAGGCCTGAAGGGCTCAGGCTCTCACGGGTCAGTTCTGTTAATTCCTCCCTGCTTCCAAACTGTCTCTTTTCCCCTGCCACTCAGTCCAGCTCCTCTACTTTGCCTTTGATGTTCAGGGCTCGTAGATTGTCATATATAATCGAATCACTGTTTCTTCGGGTCTTTGTTGTAAGAGGGTCCACCGGAACTGTCTGACTACTGTGCCATCTTGGCCCTGCCTCCCTTTTTGGTTTCTTATTAGTTTTGCTGAAGATATCTCACTTAGGTGTGGGGTGAGAGTCATGGAGACAAGTATGATGTTTTTATGTTTATTTAGTTATTCCATGCGGTTTTGCACATCTAAAGTGTTTGATTAGGCATCTTATGAATAGGCAACTGAAGTTAAACTTAAAACACAAAGATGTAGCATCCTAGAAGGCCATGTGATGTGGTGAAAAGAACCTACATTTTAGGTATGACCTGGACAAACCACTTTATTCTTTGGAGCCTGCTAGTTTCAATATAAATTGAGAGAGTTGGACTACATAATTTCTTAAAAACATTTCTAGCCTTCACATTCTTTGACATTTTTCTCCTTTTATTTTGGCCACAGAGTTCTCAGCATCTCAGGGTAAGAGGTAGAAAAGAATGGTGGCTGGGAATGGGGAAGAGTTACCTTGCTGATGTGGGAACTGACATAAAGACGTGTACACAGAAATGATGAAGAAATAGCACAATACCTAAAATATAAACCAGTTGAAATCACGAGTGTGTAACACGAGTAGTAGACTTTATACAAAGAGTGTAGGAGAAGATACTGTACTTGAGAGAAGGTAAAGGAATTCCTTGGTTTGGTGAAGCAAGCTCCTTGGAATCTCCCAAAACCAGTTTTATAAACTCTTCAGAATTGACCCCAGAGAGTTGTTTTCTTAAAGTTAGGCTTTTTGGTTGACCCATGTCTGCAAGTTCTAAAAGGCCATTTAAATTGGCCAAATTTCTTACAAGGAATGCTATAGCTTTTTAATTCATGGAGTGAAAATGAGGATTTCTCTGTATCAAGTCCACAGATGTAAAACTACAGATCCAAAACAGGTATAGAGTGCCTTGAGTTAGGGCCTTCAAACTGGGACATTTCGAAGATGCTCCCTGGTATGTTATAAAAATATCCAACATGATTTGGCATTTAAGAACACTTGGCTAGAAGTTACAAAAATGTCACATGGATTTTCTTTTGTGAATCTGGTCTTGGCAGGCTTGGACTACCCCAGAGGGAACCCAAAACATGTGACAAATTTCTGATGATATCCTCTGGCCTGGCTGCCTGCACAGCTTTATGATCCTCTTCAAGACTCAGTTGGCCTCTTTTTTTTTCTTTTCGAAGACCTCAACTAATCTTTTAACAGAACAGTTAAATATTTATATTGTATAAAGTTACAATAGGTCATTTCATTCTGCAGTACATCATTTTGAGCTCTGTCAAAGAGACTGCATCCTAAGTCTCTCATAAAGTGGTTTTCCCATTAGCTATTGAAAGCAATATGGTCATAAATACTATGGTCAAATGGATAACGATGAGAATTGTTATGTTGTTGTTAGGTGCTGTCGGGTCCGTTCTGATCATAGTGACCCTATGTACAACAAAACGAAACACTGCCCGGTCCTGCACCATCCTCAAAATCATTGCTATGTTTGAGCCCATTATTAGAGCGTTGTGTCAGTCCATCTCATTGAGGGTCTTCCTCTCTTTCACTGGCCCTCTACTTTACCAAGCATGATGTCCATTTCCAGGGACTGGTTCCTCCAGATAACATATCCAAAATACATGATACAAAGTCTCACCATCCTTGCTTCTAAGGAACATTCTGGCTGTACTTCTTCCAAGACAGATTTGTTTGTTCTTCTGGCAGTTCGGTATTCTTCACCAACACCGTAATTCAAAGGCATCAGTTCTTCTTCAATCTTCCTTATTCATTTTCCAACTTCTGCATGCATATGAGGCAATTGAAACTTCCATGGTTTGGATCAGGTGCAGAGCCCTGGTGGTGCAGTGGTTAAAGCACTCAGCTGCTAATCAAAAAGGTCAACAGTTTGAACCCACCAGCCAGTTTGCAGGAGATAGATGTGTCAGTCTGCTTCCATAAAGATTTACAGCCTTGGAAACCCTGTGGGGGAAGTTCTACTCTGTCCCATAGGGATGCTATGAGTCAGAATCGACTTGACAGCAGTGGATTCGCTTTTGGGTTAGGTCAGGCACACTTTAGCCCTCAAAGTGACATCTTTGCTTTTTAACACTTTAAAGAGGTCTTTTGCAGATTTGCCCAATGCAATACTTCATTTGCTATCTTGACTACTGCTTCCATGGTGTGGATTCACTTAAAATGAAATCCTTGAAAATTTCAATATTTTCTGTTTATCATGATGTTGCTTATTGATTAAGTTGTGAAGATTTTTGTTTTCTTTATGTTGAGGTGTAACCCTTACTGAAGGCTGTAGTCTTCAATCTTCATCAGTAAGTGCTTCAAGTCCTCTTCACTTTCAGCAAACAAGGTTGTGTCATCTGCATATCAAAGGTTGTTAATGAGTCTTCCTCTAGTCTTGATGCCATGTTCTTCATATAGTCCAGCTTCTTGAATTATTTACTCAGCATACAGATTGAGTAAATTGGTGAACAGATGCAACCCAGACACACACCTTTCCCGATTATAAGTCATGCAGTATTCCCTTTGCCTATTCAAACTACTGTCTCTTGGTCTGTATACAGGTTCTTCATGAGAACAATTAAGTGTTATGTAATTCCCATTCTTCACAATGTTATCTATAATTTGTTATGATCCACACAGTTGAATGCCTTTGCATAGTCAGTAAAACACAGGTAAACATCTTTCTGGTATTCTCTGCTTTCAGCTAAGATCCATCTGATATCAGCAGTGATATCCCTTGTTCCATGTCCTCTTCTGAATCCAGCTTGAATTTCTGTCAGTTCCTTGTTGATGTGCTGCTGCAACCGTTTTTCAATTATCTTCACCAAAATATTACTTGCGTGTACTATTAATGATATTGTTCAATAATTTTGCATTCTGTTGGATCACCTTTCTTTGGAATGAGCACAACTATGGTCTTCCAGTCAATTGGCCAAGTAGCTGTCTTCCAGATTTCTTGGCATAGATGAATGTCTTAGTCATCTAGTGCTGCTATAACAGAAATACCAGAAGCGGATGGCCTTAAAAAAGAGAAATTTATTTCCTCACAGTAAAGTAGGCTAAAAGTCTAAATTCAGGGCATCGACTCCAGGGGAAGGCTTTCTCTCTCCGTCAGTCTTCTCATCAGTCTGCCCCTGGACTAGGAGCTTCTCTGCACAGGGACCCTGGGTCCAAAGGACACACTCTGCTCCTGGCACTGCTTTCTTGGCGGTGTGAGGTCCCCAACTCTCTGCTTGCTTCCCTTTCCTTTTACCTCTTGTAAGACAAAAGTAATGCAGGCCACATCCCAGGGAAACTTCCTTTACATTGGATCAGGGGTGTGACCTTAGTAAGGGTGTTACAATCCCATCCTAATCCTCTTAAACATAAAATTACAATCACAGAATGGAGGACAACCACACAATGCTGGGAATCATGGCTCAGCCAAATAGATACACACATTTTTGGGGGAACATAATTCAATCCACGACAATGAGTGAGTGCTTTCAGCATTGCATCCATTTGTTGAAACATCTCAGTTGGTATTCCGTCAATTCCTGCAGCCTTGTTTTTCACCAGTGCCTTCAGTGCAACTTGGACTTCTTTCAGTACCATCAGTTCTTGGTCATGTGCTGCCTCCTGAAATTGAAGGATTCTGTGGGCAAAATATGTTGAGTAAAAGACTACAAAAAAAGTAGAATAGGATAAAATTTTGAAAATACCAGAACAAGTTCAAAGCTGGCTTTTGTTGCAGTTATTTGTTTGACACCTTTCCCCCAGAGCAGTTACTGGTTGTTCAAATGAGAATATAGAGGTTGAGGTGAGAAAGAGAAAAGAGAAATTGCATTCTGGTTCTGCTGAGGCATCATTAACATTTGAGTGTGTGCAAATTCTCTGGGCATCGCACAACCTGAACTAGCCATTCTTGCTATTTTTTTTTTCTTCTTTTTTCCACTGCTGCTGCTTGCATGTTCCTTGACTCTGAAGTTGTAGGTGGATAGGGAGGTGTTTGCACATTCCTTCATTCATCAGATAGCTATTAAGTGCTTTCCATGTACCAGACACTATGCAGGTGTGGTGGATTTGGTGAGGAGTAGAAGTGTGGGAGGTTATTTGTGTCCCCTTTTCTCTTCACTGTTTAAGCCCAGAGGGACAATGACTAAAAGGTTTAATGAGATATTGGAAATAACTCAGGCCTAACCGTTACGATGATGTGACCATTTGATGAGAGAATGAAGAAGCATGAAAGAATACAGTTAATGTGATGTCTACAGTAACAGTGTATTAAAGCTCTCTTAAGGAAATATAAATGGGGGTCTCATCCCACCTTGAGCCTAAGTTGTACCTACCAATGAGAGTAATGCAAGCATGGGAAAACTTAATGAGCTAATATAATGGGTAGCCTGATTCTGTTTTCATAAATTCTTTTCATGGGAGGAGGTTGATTGCCTAAAGTAGAAGAATGAGATAAAATGGAGATGAAAGAGGACAGCAAGATGTCTCTTGTAAATGTTTGTCTCCTAACCCAATGTCATGGACTTGTGTCTGAGACTTGTAAAGAGAAGGATTTCAGGTATATTCCTGATATTGGGACTAGAAGAGCTTCTTTAGCCCAAAGGTATTTGGATGTGAGACAGTAGGAAGAAGAATATTCTCCTCACCTTCGATCAAATAGGCACCCTAAAGTTGGTAGTTTCAGGAGCATCAGGAGATAGTAGTCTTGGCACACCTGTTAGAATTCTGTGTTTTCCATCAAGTGAGGCAACTTCAAATAACTTCATACACAGTGGATATCTTTGATTGAGTTGGAGCGGGAAAGATGGGTCAGATTCCAAGAAGTAAATGTGACCAACAGAATAGTCCATGACTCTTTGAGCATTGTTGTTGTTGTTGTGTACCACTGAGTCGATTCTGATTCGTAGTGATCCTGTATGACATACGGTTTCCTAGGCTGTAATCTTATGGAAGCAGATCACAAGGTCTTTTCTCCCTTGGAGCCACTGAATGGGTTCGAACTGCTCACCTTTCACTTAGCAGCCAAGCACTTAACTGTTGAGCCACCAGGACCAAGACTCCTTCTCAGCATTACCAGACATAAACAGCTGAAATTTTATAGAAGCTGAAGCTTTTTAAAAGCCATTGATACTAACCTGAACTCAAACTGGTGAGACCTGAAGAAATAAGTTTACATATAACTGCCAAGAGTACTTGTATAACAGGATAGAAATATTCAATCTATTCTAATCTGGCAACTTATCACTTTCGTTTTTCTTATTAATGTTGGTGTGTTAGAAGAATCTTCATATAGTCCAGCTTCATAGATTATTTGTTCAGCATAAAGATTGAATAAGTAAGGTGAAAGGATACAACCCTGCCACACAGCTTACAAACTTAAAATATACAGGCAGTTCCTGGGTTGTGAACATCAGACTTAGGGACAGCTAGTACTTGCCCTTTAATATTATGTATATTTACCCTCACTTTGAAACAACACCTACTCAAACAAATTCCTTTATCACAATTACCTTCACTTGCTGCACATACAACTTTTAAATCATTGAAAAGCCTTTGAGCCTTTTCTTGCACTAAGGTAAGGCAAAATAAGAACCATATGCACCTGTTCCAGCTTCCCAACAAACTCGACTTACAGACACAGGAACAGATCTTGTTCATTACCCGAGGACTGCATCTATTATCAGGGGGACCATAGACCAATGGTGAGAGTATGTAGTGAACCAAATGTTATCTTTAATTCAACTCTGTAAACTTGAGTTTATAACAAAGCAGCATTACTTAAAAGAAGGTTTAAGTGGTCAAGCCAAATGGCTTAATTTTGAGGATATGCAGTATGCTTTTAAGATATATATCCCTCAACTCTTTTAAAAATATTTTCTTGCTTTTTTTCTTAATGCTTTTGAAGAAATGACTGGTATATATAAAATGTTCTATATTAAATACCCTTAAAACCCATTTATTTTTAAGTACAAGTAATAATACCAACAACAAGTACTAAAACTATCCATACCAGTGATTACAGTTTTTTTTTTTTTTGACAGAATCAAACATAATTTATTCATTGTGTTAAACAGGCTTAATTTTGTTGAGAAAAGATCCTTTATACATAAAATATGTATGACAAGATTTTTGAGCTTTAATTTATGCAGATGTAGGCTCCTGGTTACAAATAGTTCCTAAAATAGATTACATTTGTATTTTTTTTATTTTTTCCAATACAAAAATTTATATATACCTTGTTTATGACTCTAATTGCTCTCCCCACACTGTGAGAGCACACGCCTCCTTTCCACCTATGATTCCCCATGTCCATTCAACCAGCTCCTAACACTCTCTGCCTTCCCATCTCACCCCCGGACAGAAGCTGCCTGTTTAGACTCTTGTATCTACTTGAGATAAGAGGCACACTCCTCATGAGTATCACTTTATGTCCCACAATCCAGTCCAATCCCTGTCTGAAGAGTTAGCCTTGGAAATGGTTTTAGTTCTGGGCTGATAGAGAATCCAGGAGCCATACTTTCCAGGGTTCCTCCAGTCTCATTCAGACCATTAAGTCTGGTCTTCTTACTAGAATTTGAGTTCTTCACCCCACCTTTCTACTGCTCCATCTGGGACTCTCTGTTGTGTTCCCTGTCAGGGTGGTCATTGGTGGTAGCCAGCCACCATCTGGTTCTTCTGGTCTCAGGCTGATGAAGTCTCTGGTTTATGTGGCCCTTTCTGTCTCTTGGGCTAATACTTTCCTTGTGTCTTTTGTGTTCTTCATTCTCCTTTCCTCCAGGTGGTTGGGACCAATTGATGCATCTTAGATGGCCACTTGCAAGCTTTTAAGACACCAGACGCCACTCGCCAAAGTAGGATGCAGAACATTTTCTTAGTAAGATTTGTTATGCCAATTGACCTAGATGTCCCCTGAAAGCATGGTCCCCAGACCCCTACCCCTGCTACTCTGTCCCTCAAAGTGTTTGATTGTATTCAGGAAAATTCTTACCTTTGGTTTAGTTCTGTTGTGCTGACTTCTCTGTAATGTGTGCTGTCCTTCCCTTCACCTGAGATAATTCTTATCTACCATCTAGTTAGAAAATAACCCTCCCCCTCCTTCCCTACCCTGGTAACCATCAAAGAATGTTTTCTTCTGTGTTTAAACCTTTTCTTGAGTTCTTATAATAGTGGTTTTATACAATATTTATCATTCTGTGACTGACTAAATTCACTCAGCATAATAACTTCCAGCTTCCTCCATGTTATAAGATGTTTCGGCTTCATCATTGTTCTTTATCATTTCGTAGTATTCCATTGTGTGGTTATACAATAATTTGTTTATCCATTCATCCGTTGATGGGCACCTAGGTTGTTTCCATCTTTTTACTGTTGTGAACAGTGCTGCAATGAACATGGGTGTGCATGTATCTATTCGTGTGATGGCTCTTAATTCTCTAGGATATATTACAAGGAGCGGGATTGCTGGATCTTATGGTACTTCTATTTCTAGCTTTTTAAGGAAGCGCCAAATCAATTTCCAAAGTGGTTGTACCATTTTATATTCCCACCAACAGTATATAAGTGTTCCAGTCTCTCCACGACCTCTCTAGCATTTATTGTTTTGTGTTTTTTGGATTAATGCTAGCCTTGTTGGGGTGAGATGATATCTCATTGTAGTTTTGATCTGCATTTCTCTAATGGCAAATGATCGTCAGCGTTTCTTCATGTGCTATTAGCCACCTGAATACCTTCTTTGGTGAAGTGCCTGTTCATATCCTTTACTCATTTTTTAATTTTTTTTTCTTTTTTTTTGTGTTTTTGTTGTTGAGGTTTTGCAGTATCTTGTAGATTTTAGAGATTAGACGCTGATTGGATTTGTTGTAGCCAAATTTTCTTTCCCAGTCTGTAGGTTGTCTTTTGACTCTTTTGGTGAAGTCTTTTGATGAGCATAAGTGTTTGCTTTTTAGGAGCTCCCATTGATCTAGTCTCTCTTGTGGTCCTTGTGCATTGTTACTTACGGCTCGTACTGTGTTTATGCCATGTATTAGGGCTACTAACATTGTCCGTATTTTTTCTTCCGTGATCTTTATCCTTTTTGATTTTATATTTAAATCTTTGATCCATTTTGAGTTAGTTTTTGTGCATGGTGTGAGGTATGGGTCTTGTTTCAGTTTTTGCAGATGGATATCCACTTACGCCAGCACCATTTGTTAAAGAGACTGTCTTTTCCCCAGTTAATGGACTTTGGGCCTTTGTTAAATATCAGCTGCTTATAGGTGGATGAATTTATGTCTGGATTCTCAATTCTGTTTCATTGGTCTATGTATCTGTTGTTGTACCAGTACCGGGCAGTTTTGACTACTGTGGCAGTATAATAGGTTCTAAAATCAGGTAGTCTGAGGCCTCCCACTTTGTTCTTCTTCTTGGATGATGCTTTACTTATTCGGGGCCTCTTCCCTTACCATATGAGGTTGGTGATTTGTTTCTCCATCTCATTAAAAAATGCCGGTGGAGTTTGGATCGGGATTGCATTGTATCTGTAGATTGCTTTAGGTAGAATTGACATTTTCACAATGTTGAGTCTACCTATCCATGAGCAAGGTATGTTTTTTTCCACTTATGAAGGTCTCTTTTGGTTTCTTGCAGTAGTGTCTTGCAGTTTTCATTGTGTAGGCCTTTTACATCTCTGGTTAGATTTATTCCTAAGTATTTTATCTTCTTGGGGACTATTGTAAATGGTACTGATTTGGCGATTTCCACTTGGAAGTTCTCTTTGTTGGTGTAGAGGAATCTAACTGATTTTTGTATGTTTATCTTGTATCCGGAAACTTTGCTGAAGTCTTCTATTAGTTCCAGTAGTTTTCTTGTGGATTTTTTGGGGTTTTCTGTGTATAAGATCGTATCATCTGCAAATAGAGATACTTTGACTGCTTCTCTATCAATTTGGATGTTCTTTATTTCTTTTTCTAGCCTAATTGTTCTGGCTAGGACCTGCAGCACAATGTTGAATAAGAGTGGTGATAATGGGCTTCTTTGTCTGGTTCCCTTTCTCAGGGGAATGCTTTCAAAGTCTCTCCATTTAGGATGATGTTGGCTGTTGGCTTTGTATAAATGCCCCTGATTATACTGAGGAATTTCCCTTCAATTCCTATTTTGTTGAGAGTTTTTATCATGAATGGGTGTTGGACTTTGTCAAATGCCTTTTCTGCATTGATTGATAAGATCATGTGGTTCTTGTCTTTTGTTTTATTCATGTGATGGATTACATTGATTGTTTTTCTAATGTTGAACCATCCATGTATATCTGGTATAAATCCCACTTGATCATGGTGAATTATTTTTTTGATATGTTGCTGAATTCTATTGGCTAGAATTTTGTTGAGGATGTTTGCATCAATGTTCATGAGGGATATTTTTCTGTAATATCCTTTTCTTGTGGTATCTTTACTTGGTTTTGGTATCAGGGTTATGCTGACTTCATAGAATGAGTTTGGGAGTATTCCATCCTTCTCTATGCTCTGATAGCTTTAGTAGTAGTGGTGTTAACTCTTCTCTGAAAGTTTGGTAGAATTCTCCAGTGAAGCCACCTGGGCCAGGGCTGTTTTTTGTTAGGAGTTTTTTAATTACCCTTTCAATCTCTTCTTTTGTTATGGGTTTGTTTAGTTGTTCTACCTCTGTTTGTGTTAGTTTAGGTAGGTAATGGGTTTCTGGAAATTAATCCATTTCCTCTAGGTTTTCAAATTTGTTAGAGTACAGTTTTTCATAGTATTATGTTATGATTCTTTTTTAATTTTTGTTGGGTCTGTTTTGATATCACCCATCTCATTTCTTATATGGGTTATCTGCTTCCTCTCCTGTTTTTCTTTTGTCAGTTTGGCCAGTGGTTTATCAATTTTGTTAATCTTTTCAAAGAACCATCTTTTGGTCTTGTTAACACTTTCAATTGCTTTTCTATTCTCTGTTTCATTTAATTCTGCTCTAATTCTTATTATTTCCTTTCTTCTGGTGCCTGAGGGCTTCTTTTGCTGGTCTCTTTCTACTTGTTCAGTTGTAGGGTTAATGTTTTTTTTATGGCCCATTCTTCTTTTTGGATGTGTGCATTTATTGCTATAAA
>NW_004444044.1:1905467-1922821 GCF_000243295.1 Trichechus manatus latirostris
CCTAATTTCACCATCATATTTGAAAGACAGTTTTGCTGCATATATAATTCTTGGCTGGTAATTTTTTCTCTTCAAGGCTTTATATATGTCATCCCTTTGCGTTCTCACCTGCATGGTTTCTGCTGAGTAGTCCGAGCTTATTCTTATTGACTCTCCTTTGTAGATGACCTTTTGTTTCTTCCTAGTCGCTCTTAAAATTCTCTCTTTATCTTTTGTTTTGGCAAGTTTGATTATAATATGTCTTGGTGACTTTCTTTTGGGATCTACCTTATGTGGCGTTCGATGAGCATCTTGGGTAGATATCTTGTCATCTTTCATGATATTAGGGAAGTTTTCTGCCAACAAATCTTCAACAATTGTTCCTGTATTTTCTTTTATCCCCCCCTGTTCTGGTACTCCAATCACTCCTAGTTTATTCCTCTTGGTAAAGTCCCACATAATTCTTAGGTTTCTTCATCTTTTTTAGTCCTTTTATCTGATTTTTCCTCAAATAAGTTGGTGTCAGTTGCTTTTCTTTACTCTCACTAATTCTCACTTCTGTTGCCTCAGTTATGCTCTTAAACTTTCTATTGAGTTGTCTAATTCTGAAATTTTTTTGTTAATCTTGATTTCTGATTGCTGTCTCTCTATGAATTCTTGCAGCCTGTTAAATTTGACATTATGCTCTTCCCTAATCTTTTTAATTTCCTGTATTGTGCATTCTGCGTTTTGCTTAATTTCCTTCCTAATTTCTTGAAGAGTTCTGTATATTAATCTTTTGTATTCTGCCTCCAGTAATTCCAAGAAAATTTCCTCCTCTGGAAAATTCCTAGAGTCTTTATTTTAGGAGCTTGCTGAAGCCATCATGAAATGCCTCTTTATGTGATTTGATATTGACTGTTGTCTCCGAGCCATCAGTAAGTTATTATATTTATTTATCTTGTGTTTGCTTACTGTGCCCTAGTTTCTTGTTTTGTTTTGATATGCCCAAATAGGCTGCTCGTATGAGCTAGTTTGATTGTTGGCAACTTTGAAGATCCTATCACCAGGTGGTTAGATCTGTTACTAGGTATGTGGGCTCAGGAGTCCGCCCACTCCTCCTGTATGGATTTAGCTCAGGTGCCCAGGTAGATAGCTACCAAGTATGTGGTGTAGGCTCTCACTTACAGTCCTAGACAGGCATGGGTGATTGGTGTAGGCACAGGCATCTGACTGCAGCATGGGGACACACTCTGAGCAAGGCAGGAGGCTGACGGCTGCCCCTGAGTGTGTAGTGGGAAGGCGTGTCTCTTTTCCCTAGAGTGCATAGGTTGGTGGGATTTGCTGATGTACTATTAGCACCTAATGCTCTTGGCTGTAAGGACTCGGAGGCACCTCTTATTCATGGGCCCCTATCACAGGTGGCTAGGTGGCATGGGTGGAGCCCTAGTCCTCAGGCCCCTGATGTGGGTAGGTGAAGATCCTGCTTAATGGGCAGAGCAGTGTCAAATATCATGGACCTGCCACTTCACAGCTGAAATAGTTGAAGTTAGAGTTCCAATATATACCCTATTGTACTACAGTAATGAGGACCTATGCTGTTGAGATGAGCCCACACAAGTCTGCAGGTGTAAAGGCATTCAAAGTCTGTCAATCCCTTATGCCTGTCCATAGGCAAAGGAACTATGCCTACCCTGGGTTCCTGGCTTAGGAGACCTGGCAGTTTATTTTTTCCTCTGTTTATTGATTTGTTCATTCTCCAAGGCGGGGAGAATGGCTCTGGGCATGTTACAGATCCTACTTCCAGCCCAGGGGACTAGGCAATTGCTGAAGCCGGTCTTGGACCCACTGCAGAGCAGGGAGCATGGAGGTAAATGGGAGAGAGGATTTTCCCTAAGAGTGGTGTTTTTGATCTGTGCAATAGGCCATATGCAAGTATTTATCTTTTGCCAATGCAGGGCTGCTTCTCACTGGTTCTGGGTGGCCATGTAGACTCTGTGGCACTGGATCTCTCCCAGTGCAGAAAACATGCTTCCTGAGCACCTCTATCCATCTACTTCACCGCTCACCCCCTAGCTGATCAGGCCTAAAGGGCTCAGGCTCTCGCTGGATCAGGTCTGGCAACTCCTCGCTGTTTCCGAACCATCTCTCCCTCCCCCTGCCACTCAGTCTGGTTCCTCAACTCTGCCTTTGATGTTCAGGGCTCCCAGATTGCCATGTATAATCAAATCACTTGTTTTTTGGGGTCTTTGTTGTAAGAGGGCCCACCAGAAGTTTCTAACTACTCTGCCATCTTGGCCCCACCTCTTGTGATTACAAATTTTACCTTCTTTGTTTCAGTATACTATGAGTACAATGTGAATTCTATAACCATGGTTTATCTCCACATTATCCATCCTAAAACAATATTAAACATCAAGTTAGTTTTAACCATCCTATCATTTGGCTGTCACAGCTACTGAAGTTAGATAGATATAGCAAGTTTATATTTCTTAGATTTCAGAATAATGAAGGGAAACACTACAATCTGGTTCCAATTCACTTGAAATTTCTATTTAAAACAATGAGAAAAAAAGAGAAAGTAAGAAAAATGCTTACAAATGATTATAAACAGTGTCAGCAGGACAAATGGAAATCTAATAACTAAGTCTACACTGACTGTTCATTGATTAAATTAAGTGAGTTTTATTGGGGGGAGAAGAGATATCATAAAAAACTTCATCATCACAATCCCAAAATAAAAGAGAGGGAGAATAGTCCTGTTAGAGTCCAGAGGAAAACAAAACAAAGCACTTACTCTGGAGGCAACAGCAGATGTTTCCCTTCAAAGATGATTACAACTGGGAAGCAATTAGCGACAGTAACTTCTTACAGAGAATTCCCTCATTTAAGAAGATGCTTTAAAAAACTTATTTAGAAAGGCACAACTATCCCCAGTGTGATACTAAAATTAAGCTGAAGGATTTCTTCAAGGAATTGGCCATAAGGAAGACTCTAGAGAGAAGGCAGCCTGGGAACTCGAACTTTATGAAGTAGACATCAGAGGAAGCCTTTTTAGAAGACACTTAACCCAGCAGTTCATAAAGTTCACTAGGAATAGTAAGAGCAATTATGGAAGCAGCGGGACAAGACATCTAAGAGCTCTGCTCCTGAGCACTGCTTTCAATTTAAAGACATTCACTCTTAGTTAGGAATGACACGAATATGCTATATTCTGGTTCACTCTGAAATGCGATGCCATCATTTTCCATTCTTACATTGTCTCTAATATATTCATATACACTGTCTTATACACATACAGACATTCATATAGGAAATTGTTCTAGTCTCAAAAAGACTGTGAAAACTTAGAGTTTAATGCCCCTCTAGATTTTTTTTTTTTTTTTTTTTTTTTTAGTATATCACTTCCTTTTCTGAGTCTGTTCAGACTTTCTAAGTGAAGACTGAAATTAAATGTGAGATTTCTTGGGCTGGTCTCACTGACTTCAGACAGAATAAAAGTGAAGGCTCTTGGCAGCAGAATCATAACATGTCTTGATTCTTTTTCTTGTATAAAGGAGGTGGTGACCCCAGAGAGCAGAGCACTAAACATGTGGATAAGACACCAAGATAGGGTCTTTATAAAGCAGTGACAGGCCCAGCAGTGGATGCCAGTGACTCTGAAATCAGCTCTTACTGGTTGTGGAAGCAATTGCTGGTGTCCACGGGGGTCCTGTTAGAGCCAGTATGGAACAGTGCACAGTGACAAGGTACATATGTGCCCTGGAACTGATTGCTGGCTGTCATTGACAGTAAATCAGGATTAACTAGGATTGAGAGTTCCCAGAGAAATCAGCCTTCACTGGGAGTGTAAAGACAATCTGAACTTGGAAAGTCCCTGGGTCTTCTCAGGGACCCCAAATAAAAAGCTCATTAAATGAGAGCATGTGCATGGTACAAGGCCGCTAGGTAATAAACCTAGAAAGTGAGACTTGATAAAAAAATTTCTGGGTGTGCACCTTAAACGAAAAATAGGCTAGAAGAGCAACTTTGGCAATAACTAGGTCAGGAGTTGGTAGGGAGTTGGTTGTGATGATTCTGTCTTTCCTTAATGATCATAGAAATAAACAGAGTTGTTGTTTAGTTGCCATTGAGTTGGCTCTGACCATGTACAGCAGAACAAAATGTTTCCTGGTCCTGCACCATCTTCACAAACATTGGTATGCTCAAGTCCATTGTTGTGGCCACTGTGCATTTTGAGTGACTTCCAGCCTGGGGGTTCATCTTCCAACCCTATATCAGACAATATTCTGTGGTGATCCACAGGGTTTTCACTGAAGAATTTTTAGAAGTAGATTGCCAGGTCTTTCTTCCTAGTCTGCCTCAGTCTGGAAGCTCTGCTGAAACTTGTCTACCATGAATGGCCCTGCTGGTATTTGAAATAATGGTGACAGCATCATAGCAACATGTAAGTCACCACAGTACGACAAACTGACAAACAGGGGGGGATAGAAATGGAAAACCTTACTGATTCATAGTATCAAGAGAGAAAGCACGGTGGTTTCTGATGTGGTGCTAAGAAGATTGACAGTGGGATGAGAAACATCAGGCCTTCTCCAATTGCCCGTCTTTCTATTTGGAATATTCTTCCTCAGGCTTATCCTTAATATTTTGTGGCCCTGGCAAGAATACAAATGAAGGCTTAGCTTGTGGCTTGCCCCCTCCTCTTCTTAGTCTGACTTTGCCATACATCATGAAGGGTTTTGTGTGCGTGCATTTGAACACCCCAGCGTTCAAGTGAAAGTTCTATCTTCATCTCTCTGCACTAGGCAACCAACAGTCTCTTGGTGTAGTGGTGCAGAAGTAGTCTATTTTCAGGGGGAAGAATCTAGGAAAAGGGCCTACACAGACCCTGAAATGGGCTCAGAGCCATTTGAGCAAGGAACTCTGGGACATGGAATGCAGTCTAGAAGAGGGAAGCATGAATCCTGATGGCCACCTCCCTTGTCCCTGTAGACTCCTCGCTCAGTGAAAGGGCATGGTTGGAGACTAGAGCGGGGATCTCTCAAGTGCAGAGCCCAGGACCAGGGCCATGGTTGTCCAGGTCTCAGGGTGACTATTCTTCCAGTTATCCTCATGGATATTTCCCTCACTTCTTTCACTTCCTCCAAGCTGCAGGAAGTTGAAATAATTTGCAGTTGCTTTGGAGGTTTTTTTTTTGTTTTGTTTTGTTTTTCCATTTCAGCTCCAGAAGCATTTATTCAACAGACCACTGAACCCCCAAAACCTTACTGATACGGTGGGCTTATCTCCCACTCTTTGGAGTATACACGTCTTGTTTGTCTGGTCTGATTAACCAGATGTCACTGTTATAATGGATCAATCTGATTGTACAGAATCTCGAAACAATTAGATTGCTTTGGACTATATTAAGAAAGAGGACAAGAGAGTTAGTATAGCCACCCTAGGGTAAGACAATACATGTATACTTTTGTTCTTACATGAACAAAAACTGCTTCTGATCATCTTTCTTGAGAAGAATAGAAATAAATGCATTTGCTGGATCAGTAGCTACATGCCACATGCCACATGCCAAATGCTGTGTTAACTTGCTCTTAACAAGATAGCATGTTCAGCAGAGCAAAATTGGGATGATTTTTCTTAAGCTTTTATTAGTCTATTTTCATCTGCCACAATCCATCTGGTTTTTGTAAGGGCCAGACTGATTAATTAAATGGGGTATAATGGGGACCACCACCAATTCTTTCAGTTTTTGAGGGTGGAATTAATATCTGCTATTCTTCTGGAATTCACTCAACGGTAATGGGTTTTTTTGGTTTATTCTTCCCAGGGTAGGGTAATTTAAAAATTTTATTAGCTTGGCTGGAGGGCGCCAGTTTCAGACATTTCCACTCAGCCTTCCTCATAACGATAGTTCTTACTCCATCGGTAAGGAGCTAATGTGGAGATTCTGTCAGTCCATTCCAATATACATACAGCCATCAAAGAACTGTCTACCAGGTGGACCTGTGGATCCAGTGGACCCACTATGCACTGAACGTGAGTCACTTCTTCTATTACCTGATACCTAGCTAATGAGGGGGGTATGGGTATCAATGTCAATTGAGGTCCTGTGTCTAATAATCCTTCAAACATCTTGGTACTCTACTTTCCCCATTTCATGATTACCCAAGTAAATGACCATAGACTCTGGTTTTGCAGAGTCTTTCCTCATAAGGATCTGACTTTTCCTTGAGTCATTGGGTTCTGGGCATGGAAACTGGCTGAGATCAGGAAACTGCACCAGAGAGTGTGACTTTTTGTTGGGCAGCTGCCTTCAATCTCCTAATTATCCATTTTCAATTTCTTTTGACAGTATAAATTAAGCAATACTTATGTTGGCTGCCTATCTATCATACCTCTAAAGACCATATGCTTTTTAACCATCTCCACAGCTCTCTGAAGGTTGGGTCTCCTGTGTCTACCACTTCACATTGCCTCTCATTGCAATAATTGCACCTACTTTATTTCTGATAGTTAAGTACCACCACCTGGCCTCTATTATTTGAGGATCATATAATCCACATTGTTATCAGGGAGCTTAGCTCTATCAGACCATCTCCTACACTTGTCTCTACCCTACAGAGGACACCCAACAGTGAGCTTCTCAACAATGCAGGTGCCCCTTTCACCACTGCTTTTGTTATCACTTTAGTAGATGGAGTGTCCTCTGGATCCTACTACAGGACATATTTGGCTGATGGGCTTTCCAGCCTTATGTAGTATATCTACTCTAGCATGCCCACTTTTCTGAGCATTTACATCTCTTGAACCACCATCTTTCCTAGCAGTTCTGCCATTTCTATGTCACTTAGACTGAACCATTGCTTTTTTCAAGCTTCTAAGAGCCATGCTAATGAAGTATTGACACTGTCTTCCAGAGTCTTTGCCTGGATGTTAAGTCCTATATTATGACAAAGTCTTCCCATGTCAACTAACTCTCCCTTAAACAACTTAATGTTTCACCCCCTTGATCTGAACTTTCAAGATCCAGTTCCATAAGTATTTTCCAAGCTCCATCCAAGGTATGATAACCAAATGCTGCAGCAACTTTAATGTAAAGTACCTCTACTTCCTTATCCCAAATTGGGCAAGTTGGGATTTTACCCTTGTTATTGGCTTGGTTTCCAGGAGAGGATGTGGAGGTAGATCTGGAAGGATATAAGCATTCTCTTGTAAGGCCCCTGCCTTATGTGAGGCCTATGCATAATCTTCAAGCAAGCAGGCCTAGTATCTTCTTACATTAGGCAGTTGTCTGCTTTTGCAGGTTTAGCATGTTTATGGACATTTGAGAGTTTAAGATTCTCAATGCATCTACCCAGATATCCCCATCGCAAGTCTCAGTGTCCTATTCCTTCCTATGATCCTGACATTGACATAAGACATCTGCTAGGGCTGAGAATTCAGCTTTCTCTGAAGCTCTGCTACTCCTACAATTAAGTCCTGAATCTATTTCTTTACTCTGTCTGCCCATTATCTGCAAGAGATTATAGTTTTCATTAAATGCTGCCAGTAGACCCCCTGGATTTTACATTTTACCTTTAATTTTGATTTATCACCCTCATTATCCCTCTTCAATAACTCAGTGGTACTCAGTAACCACCACCTGATTCCATAGTTCTTCCCTTACTCTTCCTCTAATTTCTCTCAAGTGCCAGAGAGTGAATCCTTGCAAGTTAGGATGGCCACATGCTCACAAAAGCCCCAAGCCTTTGCCTCAATTAGGGACAACTCTGAAAGGCCATTCCAGCTTCAGAGCTCTCTGTGGGACTAACTGAGGCCTCAGCTGCACATTGTAGGTCTGCTTCTCCTCTGCTCAACCCTGCTTGCCTAAGTTACAGGTGTATATATTGAGGAAAAAAAAAACAAAAACTAAACCCATTGCCATAGAGTCAATTCCAACTCTTAGTGATGCTATAGGACAGAGTAGAACTGCCCCATAGGGTTTCCAAGGTTATAATCTTTATGGAAGCAGACTGCCACATCTTTCTCCTATACAACTGCTGCCAGCCTGTATTGAGAAGACCCTACCCCCTGCAATTAATCTTCCAATCACAACTCCTTATCTGAAATCTGTTTCCAGGAAACCCACTCTAAGATCCTGTTTGGTTAAACCAGTGTAGTCAGGTTTCTGTCAAAGCAGCCAAATGGAATTCCTAACTCGGACATAGTTCAGGAAAGATTCTTGAGAAATTAAGGTCCTTACTGATTGCAGGTGCCTATGCCATCTTTGGAGCCCTGGTTGCACAGTGGTTAAGAGCTCTGCTACTAACCAAAAGGTCAGCAGTTCGACTCTACCAGCCGCTCCTTGGAAACTCTATGGGGCAGGTCTACTCTGGCCTATAGGGCTGCTATGAGTCAGAATTGACTCAATGGGAACAGGTTTGGTTATGCCATTTTATTTTAACAAATAACCTTTGAGATAAAACAAAACAAATCTTGTATTTAAATGGCATATAACTAGGATTGTTACCTGTTTTTTTTTTTTTTTTTTTCAAAATCATAAGTAGGAAATGTCAACTGAAATATTACCCAAGGGAGAATACAGGTAAAATATCAGGACAGAGACATAATATCTTGGACCAGGCATCAGATGGGAGAGGGGTCATGATTTCAACAGGGCCTTTTTTTTAATAGCCCTGAGCAGGCATACCCTGAGATAGTTAATACTTCATTCTATTTTTTCTTTTCAATCATTCAAATTAATTTCTGCTTTTATACTTATGAAATACTTTCTTCTGTTTTAGCAGAGGAAACCCTGGTGGCATAGTGATTAAGAGCTGCAACTGCTAACCAAAGGGTCAGCAGTTCAAATTCACAGGGTGCTCCTTGGAAACCCTATGGGGCAGTTCTACTCTGTCCTTTCCTATGAGTTAGAATTGACTTGATGGCAACAGGGTTTTTTTTGGTTTTACAGGAGATTCTTTTCTCTTTCTAGCTTTCGAGTGCATAGAGAATTTATTATAAACTATATATTGGGAAAAGTCAGAGGTATAATTATTTTTAAATCAATGACATTTCATCTGAGAGAACACAAAATTGACCTTTTCAAATATAACTTGGATAGGTTATATTGGTGGATGTTAGGACAAAAAGTTCTAAGCTCTTGGTTTTTTCATTCTTTTTTTTTTTCTTAATTGCTTCCATGATCTGACCACAATATCAACATCTCAAAAAGATATTGTATTTCATTTGCATTTTTGCTATCTCCCCCTATTTTCATTCCCACTGCAATTTAAGCAGTGTGGTAGTTTGAAAAATGACTCTCTGTTTTAAAAATAATTTTCCAAATTTTTGAAACTTAAATATAGTGTATAGTAAATCCAACATTTCTAGAATTTTTAAAGTTTGGAACTTCTCACCATAAATCATAGTAAGATGGTCATCTAAGGACAGTATCTCTAACAAGCATAAAATAATATTGACTTAAACTGAGGTTACTTTGGTGCATTCATATAATCATCATTTTTCAATTTCAAGAGAAATTGTGAAAAAAATATTGAATATAAAATATTTTTAAGGAAAAATTCTGTAAAAAATGAAGATACTATCTTTCATATTTGTTAGATACTCTTCTACAAGCAATGATTGAAGTCAAGGTGCTTCTTTTGACATAAAGATATGTATGAAACCCATGTGTTTGTATTCTCTGTTTCTTCCTTTCTTACTGTCTTTTTGATTTCTGCTCTCTTTTTTTTCATTCAGTCCTTTTTGTCACCAGTTACATTAATTCTACTAGTTGAGACCCATTCCTGTCACTTCTATGGTAATAGAAGCCAAAGTGTAGGGGAAAAATAAAAGAAAAGCAAACAACAAGGGAATGATGAACTAGGAAAAGAGTCAAAGATTTCTCATAGTATATTTTACCCATGTATTTATTATTTTCAGAATCTCCCCAATATTCATTTTTCTGTTGTGAGATCCTTTGTTTCTTGGGCTTAAGAACTCAAGAAATTGACAAAATATGTGATTTGATGTTGGATAGGCATAGGATTGAATCCAAACCTTAAGCCTTAGTAGTGATGTTACCTTGGGCAAGTTTTATTAACTTCTCTGAAGGTCAATTTCAAATGCCTACTTTAAAGAGTTGTTATAACATTAGACATAATACATATGACAAACCTAGAACACAGCTTTGCATCCATTCGTATATTCATTCTCATGTTTGACAAATATGTAATGAGCACCTACTAGGTGCCAGGCACTATGCTAGGTTCTAGGGTGTACTTACATTTTTGAGGAAATAAAAATGGTACATTTCAGTCATAAAATAAATGGTAATTAATGCTGTAAGGAGCCCTGGTGGTGCAATGGTTAAGAGTTTGGCTGCTAACCGAAAGGTTTGTACTTCGAACTCAACAGCTGCTGGGAGAAAAGAACTGGCAACCTGTTCCCATAAAGATTTCAGCCTAGGAAACCCTATGAGGCAGTTCTACTCTGTCCTATAAGGTAGCTATGAGTCAAAACTGACTCGACAGCAAACAACAACAATTAATGCTATTATTATAATAAATTATAAATTAAAATAGAAGAGTCTTTCAAAGCAAATTGAAGGAATTGTGTCCAAGAAGGAATTATAGAAAAAATGATAACTGATAACTTTAGCTTCAAGATAGCTAACTGGGTATTCTCTACAGCCTCCACAAGTCGTTCTAAATCTCTAGAAGTAATAGAAAAGATACTTTAAAAATAATAAATCCATAACTGCACTGGGGGAAGAAAAGGTATTCCTCGATAAATCAGAAACTAAGAAATCCTTACAAGCTGGAATGCAGACAGAATCTGACCAAAGAAGAAATCTATACCCTAAAGTACACACAGAAAAATTCAGCTTCAGAAGATACTTTCCAAAATCAAGATTAGCAGATACACTTCAGAAAGAAGCTTAATGACTATAGGAGGGAGTAATGGGATGAGAAAATCAATAGTGAGCAAAGAAAATAATACAGACTTTTTATTCATTCTCCTCAACAATTGACTGTGAGAATAGTTAAGAACAAATGAGGGAAGTAAAACTTTCTAAAGTTACCGATATATTCTGGAAGAGGTGATAGATATTGGTGCACTCTAGATATTAAAAAGTATTAAGCTCAACTATGAATATTAATTTAATTTACTTTAAAAGAACAAAATCAGACTATATAACACTCTCCAACTGGTAGAGGAAGAAATAGGAACAAAAGGAAGAGGGAGATTAAAAACTAGTGAAAACAGAAAACAGATTAAAATGTTAGAAATAAAAGAGCATGACATGTACTTACCAAAAATAAATGAGAATGATTTTTAACTGAAATACTTGCAGGTGCAACAGCATTTGATAACCATGAGGGGAAAGCTAAGAAAATCTCAGTGCTAGTGGTCTAGGGCCATGACATCATGCAGTTACTGAATCAATTCTGGAATTACGTACCTCTGTTGTTGTTGTTAGCTGAAGTTGAGTTGGTTCTGACTCATAGCAACCCTACGTACAACAGAACGAAACGCTATCCGGTCCTCCTCCATCCTCACAATCGTTGCTATGTTTGAGCTTATTGTTGCAGACACTGTGTCAATCCATCTCATAGAGGGTCTTCCTCTTTCGCTGACCTTCTACTCTACCAATCATGATGTCCTTCCCCAGGGACTGGTCCCTCCTGACAACATATCCAGAATATGGAACCCTGGTGCCACAGTGGTTGAGAGCTAGGCTGCTAACCAAAAGGTCCACAGTTCGAATCCACTAGCAACTCCTTGGAAACCCTACAGGGCAATTCTACTGTGTCCTACAGGGTCACTATGAGTCAGAATTGACTTGATGTAATGGGTTTCATCTACCTCGGCTTGTTCAACAAATGTCTTTTTGCTTTTGGCCTCTGTTAGTTGAAAATTTTTGTTGCTCATGGACATTATTATTCTCAATGAAACAGCTGAGAAGTGGTAGAAGTGACAGGAATTATGACCAATTTGTAAGTTTCCATTTAAGATATGGATTGTTGTTGTTATGAGTTGCCATCAAGTTGATTCCGACTCATGGTGACCCCATGGGTGCAGAGTACAACTGCTCTATAGGATTTTCAAGGCTGTAAACTGTCGGAAACAGATCACCATGCCTGTTTTCTGAGGATCCTCTGGGTAGGTTCAGTCCACCAACATTTTGGCTGGTAGTCAGGCACTTAACTGTTCGCAAATAAAAAGTAAATGAAAGGCTTTTAAATTCCCATAAAATGTATTGTGATGTGTTAGTACAGGCATACCTTAGAGATATTGCAGTTTCGGTTCCAGACTACCGCAATAAAGTGAATATCACAATAAAGAGAGTCACATAAATTTTTTTGGTTTCCCGGTGCATATAAAAATTATGTTTGCACTATACTGTAGTCTATTAAGTGTGCAGTAGCATTATGTCTAAGAAAACAATATACATAGTTTAATTAAAAAATACGTTATTGCTAAAAAATGCTAACCATTATCTGAAGCAAGTCCTCATCCGCTAAAGTCTTATCATGAGATTGCAGCAATTCAGTCACATCTTCAGGCTCCACTTCTAATTCTAGTACTCTTGCTACTTCCACCATATCTGCAGTTACTTCCTCCACTGAAGTCTTAAACCACTCGAAGTCATTCATTACAGTTGGAATCAACTTCTTCCAGACTCCTGTTAATGTTGATATTTTGACCTTCTCCCAGGAATCATGAATGTTCTTTATGGCATCTAGAATGGTGAATCTTTTCCAGAAGGTTTTCAATTTACTTTGTCCAGATCCATCAGAGGAATCACTATGGCAGCTATACCCTTACAAAATGCGTTTCTTAAATAATGAGACTTGAAAGTCAAAATTACTCTTTGATCCATGGGCTGCAGAATGGATGTTGTGTTAGCAGGCATGAAAACAGCATTAATCTCCTTGTAAATCTCCATTAGAGCTCTTGGGTGACCAGGTACATTGTCAATGAGCAGTAATATTTTGAAAGGAACTTTTTTTCTAAGCAGTAGTTCTCAACAGTGGGCTTAAAATATTCAGTAAACCATGTTGTAAACAGATGTGCTGCCATCCAGGCTTTGTTGTTCAATTTATAGAGCACAGGCAGAGATGATTTAGCATAATTCTTCCCTAGGATTTTGGGAATGGTAAATGAGCATTGGCTTAAACTTAAAGTCGCCAGCTGCACTAGCCCCTAACAAGAGATTCAGCCTGTCTTTTGAAGCTTTAAAGCCAGGCATTGACTTCTCCTCTCTAGCTATGAAAGTCCTAGATGGCATCTTTTTCCAATATAAGGCCATTTCATCTATATTGAAAATCTGTTGTGTAGTGTAGCCACCTTCCTTAATTATCTTAGCTAGAACTTCTGGATAACTTGTTTTAGCTTCTACATCAGTGCTTGATACTTCACCTTGTACTTTTATGTTACGGAGATGGCTTCCTAGCCAACCTCATGAACTAACCTCTGCTAACTTCAAACTTTTCTTCTACAGCTTCTTCATCTCTCTCAGCCATCAGATAATTGAAGAGAGTTAGGCCCTTGCTCTGGATTAGGCTTTGGTTTAAGGGAATGTTGTGGCTGGTTGGATCATCTATCCAGACCACTAAAGCTTTCTTCATATTAGCAACAAGGCTCTTTTGCTTTCTTATCATTCGTGTGTTCACTGAAGTAGCACTTTTAATTTTGTTCAAGAGCTTTTCTTTCGCAATCACAGCTTGGCTAACTGTTTGGCACAAGAGGCCTAGCTTTCAGCCTATCTCAGCTTTTGACATGCCTTCCTCACTAAGCTTAATCATTTCTAGCTTTTGATTTAAACAGAGAGACATGTGATTCTTCCTTTCACTTGAACACTTAGAGGCCACTGTAGGGTTATTAATTGGCCTAATCTCAATATTGTCCTTTTTCAGGGAATAAGGAGGCCCAAGGAGAGGGAGAGATACAGGGGAATGGCCGATAAGTAGAGCAGTCGGAACACACACAACATTTGTTGATTAAGTTCACCCTTTCATATGGCTGCAGTTTGTGGCATCCCAAAACAATTACAATATAACATTAAAAGTCACTGATCATAGATCACCATAACAGATATAACAATAATGAAAAAGTTTGCAATATTTTGAGAATTACCATAATGTGACACACAGACACAAAGGGAGCACATGCTAATAGACTTGCTCGATGCAGGGTTGCCGCAAACCTTCAATTTGTAAGAGACCCCATATCTGTGAAGCACAAAAAATAATGAAGCACAATAAAATGAGATGTGCCTATGCTGAGGAAGGGCATCTCTAAAACCTTCGGGGTAATGGGGATTTCCACATGGGGTCTGAGCCCAATCCTTTCTTGTCCTAAATGACTCCATATTGGAGTTCTTCTTTGTCATATTGTGCAGCTTTTTATTTTTGCAAAGCCTTCCACTGTACCCTGACCTACCTAGCTAGATGTGGTTTTGCTGCTGGAGGAAGCATTCATGGTTATAAATGGCTGATGTTAAAAAAAAAAAATTCATTCAAGACCTATGCAGGTGTTAGACAGAAGTGTGAAACATATGGTGTATCTACCATGCAAGTTGTCAGAAAAAACCCCTTTGGGCGGGGCCGAGATGGCAGAGTAGTCAGATGGCTTCCTATATCCCTCTTACAACAAAGAACTGAAAAAACAAGTGAATTGATTGTATATGAATATCTAGGAGCCCTGAACAAGGTGAAGTTGAGGAATTGGACTGAGTGACGGGGGAGAGACATGGTTCGGAAGCAGCGAGGAGTTGCCTCACCTGACCCGGTGTGAGCCACAACCCTTCAGCCCAGATCACCTCAGGGTTTGCAGTGAGGCTAGCAAACAGCTGCACTCGCTCGGGAGGTACTTTCCACATAGAGAGAGATCCAGGAGGAGAGAGTCTACTTGGACACTCCAAACCAGTGAAAAGCAGCACTCATGTGACTAAAGGTAAGTACTTGCATGTGGCCTACTGTAGGGATTAAAAAAAAAAAAAAAAACCCATTTGGGAAAAACCTCTTTCCCATTTACCTCCTCCCTCCCTGCTCTGCACCAGGTCCCTACTGGCTTCAGTGATCTGTGAGTCCCCTGGGCTGGAAGTAGATACCATAAGACTCCCTGGCCCATTCTCCTGGCCTTGGAGAGGGAACAAATTAACAAACAGGGAAAAAATAAGCTACTGGCTCCCCTAAGCCAGCACCTCAGGGTTGGCACAGCTCCTCTGCCTAGGCACAGGAATAAGGGGTCCGAAGACTCAAGTGCCTTTAACCTTTGCATAGACTTGTGTGGACCCATCTCAGCAGCGTAAGCCCTCACTGCCACAGAACAACAGGGTAAATACCTGAAGTCTAACTTCAACTGTTTCAGCTGTGAAGTGGCAGGTTTGTGATGTTTCACACTGCTCTGCCCTTTAAGCAGGCGCCTTACTTGTCTGCATCAGGGGCTTGAGGACTGGTGGCTCCACCCACGCAACCTAGCCACCTGCTACAGGTGTCCAAGAATAAGTGGTGCCCCCCCAAGTCCTTACGGCCAACAGAGTAGGGTGCTCATCGTCCGGCTGCAAAACTTACCTACCTACTCATTCTAGGGAACAGGGACACACTTTCCTTTCAGACACTCAGGGGCAGCTGTCAGCCCCTGCCTTGCTTAGCACGTGACCCCCTACTGCAGCCAGATACCTGTGCCTACACCAATCAGCCATGCCTCTCTAAGACTGTAGGTGAGAGCCTGAACCACACACTTGGTGACCGACTGCCTGGACACCTGAGCTGAATCCATACAGGAAAATTTAACAGACGCCTCGGCACACGTAGTAACAGACCTAACTACCTGGTGACAGGACGTTAGAGCTTCAAAGGTGCCAATAATCAAACTAGAACACACAAGCAGCGTATGTGGGCATATCAAAACAAAACAAAACAAGAAGCTAGGACACACTAAACAAATATACAATAAAATTATAATAACTTACTGCTGGCTTGGAGACAACAGTCAATATCAAATCACATAAAGAGGCAGACCATGATGGCTTCAGCAAGCTCCCAAAATAAAGAACTAATAAATTTTCTAAAGGAAGAGAATTTCTTGGAATTACCAGAGGAAGAATACAAAAGATTAATATACAGAACTCTTCAAGAAATTAGTAAGGCAATTCTTCAAAACACAGAGACCACTGAAGAACATACAGACAAAGCAGTAGCGGAACTTAAAAAGGTTATTCAAGAGCATAATGACAAATTTAATAGGCTGCAAGAATCCATACAGGGACAGGAATCAGAAATCCAGAAGATTAACAATAAAATTTCAGAATTAGACAACTCAATAGAAAGTCATAGGAGAGAATTGAGGCAGTAGAAGGCAGAATTAGTCAGACTGAAGATAAAGCACTTGACATCAACTTATATGAGAAAAAATCGGATAAAAGGATTTAACAAAATGATTAAGAGTTAAGCAGGACTCTATCAAGAGAAATACCCAACGAGTTATTGGAGTACCAGAATTGGAGAGGATACCAGAAAATACAGAGAGAATAGCTGAAGATTTGTTGACAGAAAACTTCGCTGGTATAATGAAAGATGAGAAGATATCTATCCAAGATGCTCACCGAACCCCACATAAGGTAGATCCCAAAAGAAAGTCACCAAGACATATTATAATCAAACATGACAAAGCCAAAGATAAAGAGGGAATTTTAAGAGCAGGTAGGGATAAAAGAAAAGTCATCTACAAAGGAGAGTCAATAAGAATAAGCTTGGAATACTCAGCAGAAACCATGCAAGCAAGAAGGCAATGGGATAACATATATAAAGACTTGAAGGAAAAAAATAGCCAGCCAAGAATTATATATCCAGCAAAACTGTCTCTCAAATATGATGTCGAAATTAGGGCATTTCCAGATAAACAGAAGTTTAGGGAATTTGCAAAAACCAAAACAAAAGTACAAGAAATACTAAAGGAGTCCTCTGATTACAAAATCAATAACATCAGATAACAACGCAAGACTAGAACATGGGACAGAGCAACCAACTGTCAAATCAGATAGGAAAGTCACAAAAATACATCAAAGCTATACAATCAAACACTTTGAAGGGCAGAGTAACAGGGGTAGGGGTCTGGGGACCATGCTTTCAGGGCACATCTAGGTGAATTGGCATAACATAGCTTATTAAGAAAATTTTCTGAATCATACTTTGGCAAGTGGCGTCTGGAGTCTTAAAAGGTTGCAAGCGACCATCTAAGATGCATCAATTGGTCCCAACCACCTGGAGTAAAGGAGGATGGAGAACACCAAAGACACCTGGAAAGTAGTAGCCCAAGAGACAGAAAGGGCCACATAAACCAGAGACTTCATCAGCCTGAGACCAGAAGAACTAGATGGTGCCTGGCTACCACCAACGATC
>NW_004444044.1:1935031-1959671 GCF_000243295.1 Trichechus manatus latirostris
TGGGGTTGTTAACCAATGTCATAAAACAACATGTGTACTACTGTTTCATGAGAAACTATTTGTTCTGTAAGCCTTCACCTGAAGTACAATAAAATATTTAAAAAAAAAAAAAAAGACCACGACCAGACTAATGGTCTGACTGAGACTGGAGGAACCCCAGAAAGCATGGCCCCTGGATTATCTGTCAGCCCAGAACTAAAATAATTTCTGAGGCCAACTCTTCAGACAGGGATTGGACTGGTCTGTGGTCCATAAAATGATGCTTGTGAGGAGTGTGCCTCTTAGCTCAAGTAGATACAAGAGACTAAACAGGCAGCCACTGTCCAGAGGTGAGATGGGAAGGCAGAGACGGTTAGGAGCTGGTTGAATGGACTTGGGGAATCAGGGGTGGAAAGGAGGAGTATGCTGTCACAGTATGGGGAGAGCGATTAGTGTCACATAACAATATATGTATAAATTTTTGTATGGAAATAAAAAAAAAGAAATACCCTCTTTACCCTCCCTCAAAAAATGTTTTTGTAGCCTGTGTGTAGATCCTTATGAAGTCTTGTATTTTTTTTCTTTTATCTTTGTTCAGCCTAAACCTGGGGAGGACTTAACACCCCTTAAAACTTAAACTAATGTTACAAAGTTATAGCTTTTCTATGTCACCTAGAGCCATCCTTACAAAAAATGTCAGCACCTGTTAAGGACGGTCAACTGAGGCATCACCACCTGCAGCTTTGTATATATATTAACCAATTAAAATTATTTTAGCTGTAGTTTGCTGATGGCTGTTATATTCTTTGTAAGTCTTTTTATTACTGCCACCCCCACTAGAACACATTGTTGGATTTCTCCCATCACTGTGTCTCCCCACTTTGCGGAACACCTTCTTCGCCATAATAAAACTCTTTGTTTTTTAACCTAAAGAGATGCATAGTGTTTGCACTACAACATTTGGTGTCATAAAATGTGGGATCCGTAGAAGGCTTCTTCTGACAGCCCCCTGAAACTGGGAAAATGGAGTTTGGAGCCAGCTGAGTTGATTGGACTCTCCTTTTGCTGCAGACCTTTGGGGAATGTCTGGGTCAGTATCTCTTGGACAGAGCCTCTGCTTGTTGTGTCTGAAGTCCTCTGAGTTTTATTTCTGGTGTACTTTCATCCTTATTAGCTTATTTTCATTATTATTAGCTCACTTTCATTGTTAAGTTGACCTGAATTTGTTATCCCTTTTCTCCCTGTTCTGGTTCTGACAGAAGTAAGACTACTCCTTGAGTCTTGGTCTGCTTGCAAGTCCAGGTCTAAGTTCTCTGCTTGCAAGTTTGGGTACCTTTGCTCCCAAGGCAATGATCAAGAGTAGTTCTCTGCCTCTACCAGTACTCTGCTAAAGGAAATTGTCTACCTGCAGGTTCAGGTTGAGTGTTTCCATCTACAGGTCCAGGCACTTTGGCTAAAATAGTTTGTCCACCTGTAAGTTTGGGTTAATGTTTCCTCTTGCAGTTCCAGGCACTTTGGCAAAAATTGTTTTGTCCACTTGCCTGCAGCTCAAGTTCAGACACAATCTGATTCTGACTTTAGTGTGCACTTTTACTTAACAGGGGAGATGGAGAATAACAAATCCAAGAGTGGAGAATATCCTTCAGGGACTGCTCCACAATTTATAAGCAAATATTATGTTCCTGCTACTCAAAGGGCAACCCAGAGTTGGGCATTTGTTCTTCTGTACTCTTTGAGTGTATCTTCGAGTCTTTAAAGCCTTTGAAACCAGTTAAAATTTGCATTTGTACCTATTTTACCTTTAAGAGAGAAAAATAGAGTAAAAGACAAATGGCCCTTATAGAGAACTAGGTAAACAACCCATATAGAAAACTTTTGACATTTCTAAACTAATTTTTTTCCCACTTAGTAAATTAAAAAATAAAAATCACCCTTTTGATTAATATCAGGAGGTGTCCAGAAAACAACAGGACGGTAAAATTGCCTCCCTGAAAGATTAAAATTTCAAGCGCCTGTCACTTCTCTTTCTGTCTCTTTTGCTTTCATTTCATAATCTATATATATCCTGCTGAATTTTCAACAGCTGAATCTTCAAAAATTCAGTCTTCAAAACTAGAGTCTAAGTTCTTCGAGAACTACGGTTTGTTTTGTTAGTCAGTCTTCATTTTATTACCTTAAGAAGTTTACCATGGAAGACATCCAAATGTTGTTTATACAAATTCTGCCTCCACTAGTAGCAGTAGAATGAGGTTGTAAATCGTTTATTTTCCTAAAAGTTTTCAAATTTGTATAATCTCAGGCTCCGTAAGCCACAAAACCAAACTCTGCAGCAATCCCCATTAGAATTTTATTAGGTCTGAGAGTCCTGAACTTCAAAACAAGCTTGACCCTTCAATAAAATGGTGCTAGGTTTCTTTTTCTAAACTTGTTTGCCTAATGCCTATTTTAATTGGTACCTTAAGATTTAATTTTTTTTAGAAAATATCAAAATAATATACTATTCCATAACTAAGTGGAATCAGAAGCTACTCTGTCTAAACTTGTCAGAACTCTGCAGCTGCTCCCTCTGTCTTTCCGTGACAGTTTACTCTGTCTGAACTTCCTTTTTTATAGATGACTTCCTTTTTTCCTAAGAAACTTTTAGTAATCACTTTAAGAAAATAAATTCTCCTTTACATTGCCCTTCTCAGAGAATTTTTGTTTAATGCTCAAGTTTTTTCAGAGTCTAATATTCTTCCATCTGAGACTCTAACAAACTAACGTTTATCTAAGACTTATTTTTCTATTAAATTAAGTCAGTCCTACCAAAGAATTGTCATATGCATTTAAAAATATATAAACTTTCAAGTGACTTTTTTTTTCTATTTCTTTTTCAAGTTTCTTCTCTTGTTTTGCTGATTTTAGGCTGTGCAAAAGAAACAAGAAATTGTAGCTCTTCTTGAGTTAAAACTTTTAAATAATGTATACTAAATGCTTATATAGATTAAGAAAAATTAGAAAACTGGTATTTGTTTTCAAGATTTTTCATAAAAATACAATAGAGAAAATGGTAACCCCCAAATGTTTCAGTTTCTTTTGTAGTTTGTAGCATTGCCTAAAGTTTTTCTTAACTTCTTAACAATATATGTGGTTTGTGTGATTTTTTTGTTTAAGTTCTGTGTAAAAGTTTCGTCTTGTCTCAAGAAGCCATAAATTAAACTTTCAGTAACATAAAGTAGTCCATTTAAAAAAAGGAACTAAAAAGATAAGTTGCTTATTTGGTACAACAAAGCCTTTAAATTATTGCCTCTTCACAAGGTCCTATAACGTAAAAGAAAGAATTTCTCAGCTCCGGATGGTATTATTCTAATTAGTTTAATGATAAATAAGTGTTTATACAGGCTAAATGACTTAAATTAATGAGTCTTAAATTCAAATCCTAGCCTAACAAAAGTTTTTATGTCAACCTTAAAAGCAAAACCATTCAAAGTAATTTAAGATAGAGATTAATTTTTATTAATAAAAAGAAAAAAGATTAAACTGCTTACCAAGAAAATAAGATAAATAATGAAAGTTTGAATAGAAAATATAGACTATTTAAACAAACTTACTTCAATGTAATGTGTAAGTTTGAATTAATTTCTAAGGTTTTTACATAACTTACTGATCTTAAAATTAATAAACATTAATTATAATTAAAGTTTATAAGGTCTTATTTTTGTGTCACAGAAAAAGATTATACATATGTACATATATACTTATTGAGGTCTAATTTTAAGTATATTCATTTTTATCACTTAAAAGGGTGTGCTATAAAGAATATGTAGTAGAGACAAGAAATTTAAAAGGTTCATTAAAAAGGAATTCATTTAATATAGTCAAAATTCTTATTTACTACAACTATAAGCTTAATGAATTAATTTATAAAAATTTTTAAGAGTCTTAATATCAAATACCCAAGAGTTGAGTGTCTTACTGTTAAGCAAATATCATTTCTCAGTAACCTATGACAAACGCCTAACAACTTTGAAATTCCATGGGAAAAAAAAAATTTATCATAAGTTTAATTTAATCAGTTTTAATATCAAACAGTCTTTAAGATTTCATAAAAAGCCACAAAAGTTTTGTTTTATAAAGAAATATGTACAAAAAATGTAAATATGTTGTATGAAATGGATTACATAATTTTAATTATTAACTTGGTCTTATAGTTTAACTGGGGAAATAACATCATTATCCATAAAATTTTTGTTACTGTTCAAATGTATACCCAAAAAACACCAAACCTGTTGCCATTGAGTTGATTCCAACTCATAGTGACCTTGTAGGACAGAGTAGAACTGCCCTATAGGGTTTCCAAGGAGTGGCTGGTAGATTCGAACTGCCAACTTTTGGTTAGCAATCAAGCTCTTAGGCACATGGTAATATAGTGTTATGTATTAAGAGGTTTACTCTTTAAGAAAGAAGGATAATCTTATGTCTAAAGGATTTTTTTGTTTTCTTTTACATTGCTTCTATAATTCTTTTAAGAATTATTGTCATAAGCTAACCATGAACATTTTAGGTTGTCATTCACAAATAGATTTCACTACTTAACAAAATATTTCAACGAAACTAGACTTTATCAGACTTGTACAAAGGATTATATTTTATATTTCAAATATGGAAATCTATAGACTAAATCAAGATCTTAAAAATTAATAGCAATTTCAGATTACTATTAATCCAGGACTACATGAAGCCAAATTAGCTACACAAGATTTGGGTAAACTAAAAGATTACTATAAAGTTTATATAAGAGTGTTACTAATGGTCAATGTTCTATTATGTTAGTTAGAAAATTTCCTATAAATTAGAAGAAAATGTTTTACCAAAATAGTGAATTAATGAATGATATAATAACTATGATAAGAGAAATAGTTCTTCAAAGTTGAAGAGCCTTCAGTGTCCTCACTACCACACAAAAAGGCGCCTATGCCGTTACTAAAACTGACTGCTGATGTGAAATCTTAAAAATTCTATTCCTTCCTTAACAGATTTTATAAATGATTGGTTTTCTTCTTAAAATTTATTGGTACTGTTTTACTCTGAAATCTTTCTTATAATTTCCATTGTTATAAAATGCTACAACAGCCATATTTAATTTTAAAGAAGTATTCTTCACAGGTCAAAAAAGCATCTGACGCACAAAATCCAAGTATATCTAAATTACCTTCTATTTAGTCTAGAGACTATGCTTATTTAAAAAAGACAAATCTTTTTGGGCTTGCCAGCTTACCAAAAGACTCAAAACTAAAATTCAAGCATGTAACTGACCCTCTAGCCAACTAAGAGACTTAGACTAAAATTCAAACATTTTTCTCCTGGACAAGAAGCTGCCACCTGAGGAGACCACTTACATTTCCCGAGGTTTCCACACCAGGCCTGTATACTATTCCTATGAAAACAGCGGAAATCTTTGAACTGTATTTTCTTATTTTCATTATTGTATTTCTTATCAGTATTCTGTATCACACCATTCATATGTGGTAACTTTAAAACTAATTACTCTTTGTTTAATTCTTACTGTCTTTAAAGTAATCTAGTTCTATTGGATTAATCTCATAGAATGGTAGAGAATTTAAGAGCAGAAATACTTAGAGTCAGGTTTTTTTAGTTATTCTACTCACACTTTTCATTATAAATTTTCTCGAGTTTCAGAATATCATTCCCTGTTTTAATGTAGTGCTCTTTCCTTGCAAAACCATACCACTTCAATGCTACTTTATTAAAATATCATCCCTTGTGTTAGTACCTTGTTACTAATGCAAGCCTTGAAGTCATTACTCTCTGCCTAATACTCATAACATTTGAAATAGCCCAGGTTTTACTTTACATAATATCCTTTTGTCATATTTTAGTTAATTAGAATTTATTACTTAGAAACTTAAGCAATGCAAACCATTGAGGTTGTTACACATTGTTTAATACTTACTACACTTGAGATCTATTTTATCAGTTTATAATCATTCCTTAGTAATTCTCAAGGCTTTTAATCTCACTCCTTTAGATGAAAGTTACTTATACTGAGTTTATTGATTTTATTATTACAGTAGTTTTAATATCAGTTATTCAGCTACCCTATTGTGCAATTTTATTTTAATGTTTAGTAATAATTCTTTTTGCTTTTGATATCACTGTGCTTGATCAATTAAGGCTAGTAGAAGTTACAATTGATATTTTTACAATTTGCTTCATACTTAAAATCCTTCTTTCATTAACTTATTACATTATTATCTCTTATTTTTAAAATTTCATTTCAATGTTTTTGCCATTTTCTATTCGAAATAACTTTGATTTATATACACTATTTAAGAATATTTACTTAAGCAATTTTATAGAAGTTATTACATTTTGCTATATGTTTATCGTACTAGAAACAATTTTGTTTTATCAACTAAGATTTATTCCTTCGTGTCATGGATTGAATTTTGTTCCCCCAAAATATATGTCAACTTGGTTAGGTCATGATTCCCAGTATTGTGTGGTTATCCTCCATTTTGTGATTGTAATTTTATGTTAAAGAGGACTAGGGTGGGATTGTAACACCTCGCTCAGGTCACCTCCCTGATCCAATGTATAGAGAATTTCCCTAGATGTGGCCTGCACCACCTTTTAGCTCTGAAGAGATAAAAAGGAAAGGGAAGCAAGCAGAGAGTGGAGACCCTCATACCACGAAGAAAGCAGCACCCGGAGCAGAGTGCGTTCTTTGGACCTGGGGTCCCTGCGCAAAGAATCTCCTAGTCCAGGGGAAGATTGATGAGAAGGCTGACAGAGAGACAAAGGCTTCCCCTGGAGCTGATGGCCTGAATTTGGACTTCCAGCCTACTTTACTGTGAGGAAATAAACTTCTCTTTGTTAAAGCCATCCACTTGTGGTATTTCTGTTATAGCAGTACTAGATGACTAAGACATTTAGTAAGGCTTTCCTTTCATACAAGTAGGTAAGGTTTTCTTTTACTATAACATTTGGTATACTCTTAGTTTATATTTTTAGATGTTTTATTTCATACTCTCAATAGAAGCTATTTAAATATCTAATAGAGTTCATCACACCTATCCACCAACATAAGTAAACATAGAAGCCAATATCATTGATATTTGTATAGTTTCCATAATCAGATAGAAAGGCAATATTTTTGTAAAAAGAGCCCAATCAATAGACAATGGCACCAATTCAACAGAATATTAAGTCTGCCATCCCTCTGCAACCATAGTAAATAATTTTTCAGACCCATTAACTTCTCAAGTACAAAGCAAGCTAACTCTACTTCTAATAATTTTAAATAATATCCAAAAAGTATTAACTTTTAATTATACTCTATAATTCTAACTAAAAACCAATTAGCTTTATTGTTTTTTATTATTCAAGAGAATTTGACCTCACACCTTAATTAGGAGTTTTCAGTCTGTCAGATTGTTCCTTTCAATTTGTCCTTGCTCTATTCACATCCCCATAATAACAAGATCACTGAAGTAGAGTATTTAAACAATAACATGGTAAAGAAATATAGTGAAATGATGCCCATCCACCCTTTACCTAGAGGCCTAAGAACTTGCAAATAACAAATTTATTTAACAACTGACAAAATTGCCTGCAGTAGTACCTGGCTATCCGTTCAATGATGTCCAAGCCTCATCATTCGTCTGATAGCATCTAGGGTCTTAAATGACTTACAAGGTAAGCAGCCACCATTTTTAACCCTTGCAGAAGATAGATTACTCATTTGTGGATGACATGAGACCAGCTCATCCTGAAGATGAGGCCCCACAAATAGCAAAACAACAATCCTGACTCAAGAACGAAATTTATGCAGAAGAAATATACTCTTAAGTGTGATCATCCAACTCCCAGGTGAATTCTTGATCAAAAGAGGGGGGAGTGAGGAAGCTAAAACCGTTGGTGTGACTGGGATTTCCAGCTGGGGTTTGATCCCAATCCTTCCTTATCCTAAGTGACTCCATCTTGGAGTTCTTCTTTGTCATATAATGCAGCTTGTCATTTTTGCAAAGCCTTCCACTGTGCCCTGACCTACCTAGATAGATGTGGTTTTGCTGCTGGAGGAAGCGTTTGTGGTTAGAAATGGCTGATGTTAAAAAAAAAAAAAAAAATTCATTCAAGGCCTGTGCATGTGTTAGACAGAAGTGTGAAACATGTGGCCTAACTACTTTTCCAATTGTCAGAAAAAGCCTCCTTTGCCCTCCCTCAAAAAATGTTTTTCTAGCCTGTGCCTAGGTCCTTACGAAGCTTTGTATTTTTTTTTTTTAAACCTTGTTTAGCCTAAACCCAAGGGATACCTAACCCCTGTTAAACCTTATAATTAGAACACCTAGCTCAATTGGCATAACAGTTTATAAAGACAATGTTCTACATTCTACCTTGGTGAATAGCGTCTGGGGTCTTAAAAGCCTGTGAGCAGCCATCTAAGATACTCCACTGGTCTCATCCCTTTGGGAGCAAGGGAGAATGAAAACAGGATACAAGAAAAAGATTAGTCCAAAGGACTAATGAACCACAGCTACCAAGGCCTCCACCAGACTGAGTCCAGTACAGCTAGATGGTGCCCAGCTACCACCACTGACTGCTCTGACTGGGATCACAACAGAGGGTTCTGGACAGAGCTGGAGAAGGATGTAGAACAAAATTCTAACTCACAAAAAAAAGACCAGATTTACTGGCCTAAAGGAGACTGGAGAAACCCCGAGAGTATGGCCCCCAGGCACCCTTTAACTCAGTGGTGAAGTCACTTCGAAGGTTCACCGTTCAGCTGGGGAGTAGCCAGCCCCATAAAACCAAATGGGACTAATGAGGCACAGCAGTCCAGGGACAAAGGCTAGAAGGCAGAAGGGGACAAGAAAGCTGGTGATAGGGAACCCAAGGTTGAGTAAGGATATTGTTGATGTGTTGTGAGGTTGTTAACCATTTTTATAGGGCAACATGTGTACTAACTGTTTAATGAGAAAATATTTTATTCTGTAAACCTTCATCTAAAGTGAGAATAGCACCACAATTGTAGGTGCATAGTCGATGTCACTGAACTGTGCATGTATAAATTTTTGAAATGGTGTATCTTTGGCTATGTGTATTTTCACCAAAAAAAAAAAAAAGTTCGAGAAGGGAGAGGGTTGACATGTCGTGGGGTTGTTAACCAATGTCATAAAACAATATGTGTACTACTGTTTCATGAGAAATTATTTGTTCTGTAAACCTTCACCTGAAGTACAATAAAAAAAAATATTAAAAAACTTAGAATAACCTAATGTTACAAACAGCAACAGGTTTGGTTTTTGGGGTAAAGTTACAAAGGCATGGCTTTTCTGTATCACCTAGTCATCCTTACAAAAAAGTCGACAACTGCCAGGATGGTCAACTGAGGCATCACCACTTGCAGCTTTGTATATATTAACCAATCAAAATTGTTTTAACTGTAATCTGCTGCTTGTGGTTTTTTTCTTTATAAGTGTTTGTGTTACTGTAGCTGCCCCAGAACACATTTTGGATTTCTGACAGCACTGTGTCTCCCTGTTTTGCAGAATGCTTTCTTTACCATAATAAAACTTTTTGTTTTTAAACCTAGACACATGGTGTTTACATTACAGCAGTACATTCTCATAACACAATGTTGTCCACAACAATTTCACCTACTAAAAGTTAAATTTCACTTAACTGCCTTCCATTTAATGAATGTGTGGGTATGACAAACATTCTTCATTTCCTCTGTAAGATGTAAGTCTGAGTCCCTGAGCTTCCTGGGTGCTTGTGGCTTGTAGTCTATGGTTTTATATATTCATGTACTTCAGTTCCCGTGTGTTGACTTACAGTTTTGTTTGTTCCCAGATATTTTAGGCCAGTTGTATTTATTTTTGTAATTACACAATTTAATTAAATATAATGTAGATCAATGAAATATGGATAGGAAACAAAAGAGAGATGTTTGTATGAAAATTAAATGCTTTGGAATGACCCAGTGAAGAGGAGCAGCAGAAAATGCTATTAAATTGGGTATAGGCAAGATATTTAGGAAAGATTGTAAAACCATAAAGATCTAAAAGGATTTAGCATACTTTTTGCTTCACCAAGATACTTAAATTCGTACATGCATTAAAGACACTGAATTTGGATCTATCAGTCACTATTATGAGTGTGCTTTATGCAAGAAAGACCATGTGAAATTCCCATCAGTGGACACCAACTCAAGGGACTAGCTTTCGTCCTACATTTAAAGATTGGAACATAAATGCATATTTATTTACTTTAATAAAAAAAAATTTTTGATACCTATAATTTTTTATTGTTCCATAATTTAAGTTTTCCATTTAATCAGTTAACTACAGCACACAATTGCATTGGTTAAAAGCATTTCTACTGTACTTCATGCATTTCTTTGGTTTTACAGTATTCAAAGTTAAGTAGTTTTCATAGGTGAATAAGTCATTTGCTTTTTGCCTCTGGCCCTCAAGAGGATTTCTGCCTTCTTGTTGAACTTACGGTGATTTATCTGAAGATGGAATAGATCTCTGACCTTATCATGAATGTTCTAATAATCATACTTGGAGATTTTGTATATAAAGACATATGTAGTTCGTGGCCAAGTGAAATTTTCTCTATTGGCAATTTTTAAATGAGCACACAGTTTCTACATGATTATAACATAATATGTTAGTTATTTCTATAATTATTTGTGAATACAAAAGCCGTTTTTCCCCCCACATGTAATTAACTTGCTCCCATTTTACCAGCAGTAGTTGACTTGTGATTAGCTAGTTGTAAGAACAATTGCAGCAGGCCTCAGTTTCGTTCTGGCACTTAATAATAAGCTTTGCCTATATAAGGAAAAGGAAATTAATTGGAGGCCCCTATCTTAGTTATGTAGTGCTGCTATAACAGAAATACCACAAGTGGGTGGCTTTAACAAACAGAAATTTATTTTCTCACAGTTCAGGATGCCAGCTCTAGAGGAAAGCTTTCTCTTTGTCATCTCTGGGGTAAGGTCCTCATTCCTTAGTTCCTTTATTATCTTCATGTGGCTTGGCATCTCTCTTCCTCCATCTTGCTTGCTCATTTGCTTGTTTAATTTCTTTTATATCTCAAAAGAGATTGACTTAAAACACCCCCTGCACTAATATTATTAACATAACAAATAAAACCCATTCCCAAATGGGATTATAACCACAAGTATAGGGGTTAGGATTCACGACACATATTTTTGGAGGACACAATTCAATCCAAAACAGCCACCTTCCTAAATCATCGCTGAATTTTAAAATGTTGATTTGCATGATTTAGAGTGTTCTTTTTCTGATATACTGCTGTATTGTCATTTCATTACAGAGCCAATAACATCTCAAATGTGGGGGTAATCATTTGGTTTATAGAAGCCTGGCATATATTGTTTACAATTTATGAGGTTAATAGCAAGCATGTGGGTGCCATTTATTCTGAAATCAAGGAGCTCACTTATTAAATGTACCATAATACATACTTTACCAATTATGGCATTACTAGAAAATCTGACTTCCGGAAAGAGGTTACTTCACAGATTTTTCTGCAAAGTATGGGGGAGGGGGAAGGGAGATTACCAAGTGCTGGAGTGTCAGCTCCAAAGTTTAACTCCTAAATTGCCAGGCTGGGAATAGCTTATCAGGTTTTTTACCTTCATTTCTATGTTGCAGTAGAAATGGTTCCCAGATGGCCGTAATCCACTCACTGCTCAGAGAGTTGGAGGGCTGCAAACATTGGAACTTACTACTATTTTACTTTATGATTTTTTTTCTCAAAAATTAGCAGAGTTTTAGCTTAATTTTTAGAAATAAATCATACCTGACATATTAATGATTCTTACATCCTTTTCTTTTTGTATGTGTAAAAGGGCCTCATATCCTAAATACCTTTTTTAAAAGATCTTCTGGCATCTTACAGATCCTTAGGAAGATCCTTATAAAATTTCCCTTTCAACAAATTTTAAAAAGTAAAAAGTATTTGATGTTAATGGGGCAAATTCACAATCTACCTGTATTACAAGGAGGCTGTTGAAGAGTGAATATTGGATACAGGTGAGAAGATTAAGAGTTGCAAATGCTTTAGTTACAAGTATCAAAATTAAGGTTGCGGAGACAAATAATCCTTCCAAGTGGCAATAAAACTCCAAAAATTTGGGAGCCACCTACATACTAGAGGATATTATCCTATCCATGTGCAAGAGTATGGCTGCCATTAAATAGCCAAAATAAAAATAATAGTCCTTAACCTAGAGAAGCAAGTGGTCACCTGGTGTGGGGACAGCATGATAAGGCTTCTCCAAGCTATTCTCTGGACTAGGGGGAAAAAATACTGGTTTCTGAATTAGCACTCATAAGATATTTTCTACTTTTGATTCCATAGCACCCTGAAAGTATGCCTATAATTTCATTTACCACACTATGTTAAAATCCCCTGCAGTTCTGCCAAAGGGTTAAGAACATGGATTCTGGAACCAGACTGCTACTTGAGATGGTATCCTAGATCTGCACCCACAATTTTTCTGCCTCAGTTTTCTTAACTGTAAAATGAAGAATAAGGCAAAGATTCAGCGAGGTATACGTATAAAGTGGAGCCCTGGTGGCGCAGTCACTGCTTGTCTGCTAACAAAACGGTCAGCAGTTTGAATCCACCAGCTGCTCCTTGGAACTTCTATGGGGCAGTTCTGCTCTGGCCTTATAGGGTCTTTATGAGTAGGAATCGACTTGAAGGCAATGGTTTTTTTTTTAATGTATAAAGTACGTAGAACAGTGCCTGACATAAAGAACAAACTCAATATGCAGTAGCTATCACCTTCATTGGTAGAGGGTCAGTGAAAATGAGGGAAACCCTTAGTCAGGCAGACTAACACAATAGCCAAAGCAATGGATTAAAAAATACCAACGATCATGGAGATGGCACAGGACCAGGGAATGTTTTGTTCTGTTGTACATAAGGTCACCATGAGCCGGAGCCTACATGCCGGCAACTCACAACAATATTATCTTCTAGGCCCATTGCTCTCACTAGGACTAGGCTGTGAGGTCTTCCCAGGCAATATTCTTCTTTGTGTTCTCAGTAAATTGCCTGGGCATTAAGGAGTTTTGTTTTTAATTAGAGAGACCATGATCTGAAATGTATTGCCGGTTTTCTTTCAGTTTTTGCCATTTGGTGGATTAACGGTGCTGTGGTGGGGATTAGTGGGGGAGGAGTGGATGAGTGATAGGGCAGCAACAGGCTGACAGCTTGATGCCCAAACTGAAGTGTTTTCAGTCTTCCTCCTCCGCATGCCTGCTGTGCAGTTTAGAGAGAATGAAAGAATAAAATGAGAAGGACAGTGGCCTCTGAGTTGCAATTGAGTGCGTGGGAATGTGGGAGGTAATGTGAGAATGGAAAGATCTGTCTGTTAACAAAATCTATAAAATGAAATTTTAGAAGCCTTGCAGCTATTGATTTCTAATCTGGCCCTAGGGAATGGTCAACCTTGATGAGATTTACTAGTCAATTTGGGGTTAATGGATCTTCGTGGAAATCCGAAGAAAGGAGTCAGAAAGCGACAATTAGGTACCAGGCTCCAGGAGCATCCATTTTACCATCTTCTGTGCTTCAGTAGTATCTTCTTTATCTAATTTCTATTATGGCATGGATTACTTATTTTATAGTTATTTTTTATAATATTTGTCACAACAGATATTGTGAGACTGTGACTCATATTTTTATTCCTAGCATCTAACATGGTATCTTGCAAATAGTAGGGATACAAGAAATAAAAGAGGAAGGAGAGGGAGGGGAAAGGAAGGCAGGAAAGAAGGAAGGCAGGAAGGCATAAGACATGAAGAAAGGAAGGAAGGGAATCAAATCCAAGACAGTGCTTATTTTCATAGCTGTTGTGAATGGCTGCAGACAAATTCACTTTGTAAAGAGCCCTAGGAAAAATCATCACATAATCTTTCCCAATAATAGAAGCCAGAGAGTAACAGAACTATTTGAGCAGAGATGTTATGACAACATAGATCTTTATATAATCTAATCTTTATTCCAGAAGAAGTAAATTGTAGGGATATCAGAATACATATTCAAGAGAAGTTAATCTGATTTAATTTAGGCAGTGCATATATCAAAAAATGGCGTGTCCAATAGTTAAGCAAAGAAAAAAAGTTTATGTTATGCAACAAATATTTTGAAAATTAAATTGAAATGCTGTTTATCTATCAAGAGTCCTTCCCAAGCACAAATATGAACTTTTCACCTATTTTTAATTCCCTGGTACATTACATAAACTAAACTATTGCAGTTTTGTTAAACGAGAGCACCTTTCAGAACTTTCTCGAAGTTGATGAATGATTTATTGTTAAGCAATTTGGTGGCCAGAAGGAGACATTCTGATGAGATTTTGGAAGCTAAATATGAAAAGTTTCATGATTTTTAAAGAAAATAGTGCACTTGTTGGGAAGTGGTTTAATCGAATTCAAAGCCTGGTTCAGCAACATGCCATTTTTCATATATTGCTAAGTATCTTCATAACCTCAACTTAAAAAGGCAAAGGCAGCTAGCGCTTTCCACTGCTATTTCTGTCAGCACTTAAGGAAAAATCTCTTTTAAAAGAAGTTCGATACTGTTGAATATCTGCTAGAGAGAAAATGGTGATTAGAGAAAACACAATTTCTTCATAAATATGTTATTCAAAGTTGAAGTCAAGATTTTAATTGTAAAGAAAAATATACCTCTCAATCCAAGTTCTCTTGGATACTAGAACAGAGAAATTATCTTCCAGATTTTTTTGTGTTAATTTGTGATGTTTAATTCCAGATTGACTGAGCAAATAAACTCGAGACTTTTCTATGACATGTAACTCCTCACTATATACTATGACATGTGACTCCTGTATATATATGTGTGTGTGTGTGTGTGTGTGTGTGTGTTTCATATGGATACCTCAAGTGGCCAGCTGTGCCCAACACACCAAGACACAAACAAAACCCATTGCCATTGAGCAGATTCTGACTCATAGCAACCCAGCACAGAGGCAGAGTTAAATAATGGTTTGTTGAACTGCAATTAGTAGTTATTTAGCACTCAAGAATTACTATTTGAATAGTTGGATGGATGATGAACCATGAGTAATGCTCCTTTGGTTGTCTGTCCCAGTTATTCAATATGCATTAGCCAGATATATCAAAAGGTCAGTCTTGCTGTCTGTCCCTAGAAATAAAATGTTACTCTCTTTAAATTCAGTAACTACCCCAATTTCAGGGACCATAGATGCACACTGTATAAAGCAAATAGCATTTAATGAATGAAAACCCGAAGGCACTCTTAACCTTTATTTCAACCAAGTGCCTGCTTTTCCTAAGTAGAGAGTCTTGGACATGAATTTTTACATTCATTGAGAGAAGAGATATGGTAATTTTATAATTTTTATATTGGAGAAAAGTCTATTTCATTTTCTTGGAACTTAAAGATTGTTCAACTGATTTTCCTCATTCTTTCCAATGATAAATGGGCAAGGATTAAACATGGCATGTTTCAGTTTAAGTGATTTTTTTCAGAGCCAACTGTGTATAAGCTATGAGAGTCACATTATCACTGCACTGGTGTCTTTGTGTGAGGCTATGTTTGAATCCTTTCCTGGGGGGACTTCTTACACTGTATTAATGGTCTATCATCTCTTTTCCACTCCAGTTCTCACTACATGTCTCTACCAGATACATCTCCACCACTCTGCTTGGGCCCACACACTCACCATTTTATAAAAAACTCAGGTTGACAGACTTTCACGCTTGTAGACTTGCCTGACCTCCTTTGTCAAGGGTGGGAAGAATCCATTTCACTAGGTTTAAACCTCTTCTGGCATGAACTATCATGATTCTAAGAACTTCAGATTCTCTTAGCAAGCAATTTTTTGCTAATTCCAATACATCTACAGTCAAAAAAAATTGAAAGTGTACAGTTCTGAACACTAATGACAATAAACCAAGAAACCAAACCCACTGCCGTCCAGCTGATTCTGACTCATAGTGGACCTATAGAATTTCCAAGGCTGTGTGTACATCTTTATGGAAGCAGATTGCCACATCTTTCTTCTGAGGAGATGCTGGTGGTTTCAAACTGCCGACCTTTCGGTGATGAATAGGAAGATTAAAAAATGACTATTTTAGTGCAAATAATACTTTGTGAGTTGATCTGAGCTACTGATGTTGTTGTTGTTATTGTTGTTAGTTGCTATTGACTTGATTCTGATGCATGACGACCCTACATGTTACAGAGTAAAATTGCTCCATGAGATTTTCTTGGCTGTAATTTTAATGGAAGCAGATCACCAGTTCTTTTCTTCCCTGGTACTACTGGGTGGGTTTCAACCACTAACGTTTAGGGAAGCAGAGAGTGCAAACCATTTGTGTCACCTAGGGACCTAGGGCACTAATAGATATATGTTTTTATTTTCACTGAAATCTTCTGTCCTCTGATTCATAAAGTCCTATGGAATTCGTGTTCTGAAAGTGTCTCCTACGTGCCAAGGACATCACTAAGCCCTTTCACATTATTTTTTCATGCCAAGGCTAGGCTGCTCCTGTTACCAAAATGACGAGTCCGAGCTGTCTGCCGCAGAAGCCAATACTGAGACGGGTGAGGTGAACACAAGAGTGTTTTACTGTATATCGATACACAGGAGACAGGAGAATGAGCTCCTCCAAAAGACTGGTCTCCCCCTGCCTTTTTTTTTCTACACCAGCTGCTCTGGTCTCTTTTCAAAGGGGCTTCTCAGCTCCTGTGGCCTTGGTCTCCCTCCTTTTCTTTGTTTTCTTGAGGGATGGCCTTCAGCCTGCAAGGCAGCAGCTAGGAAGGCTGCCTGGCGCTTTTGGTCTGTGACTTTCCTTCTTTCTGGCCCTTTATCTCAGCCAGAGTAAACTTGGCAGGCCAGCTCTACTAGCCAAGGGATTTTTAACCCTGTACCACCTCCTTTCTGAAGCTTTCTCCTAATATCGGGGGCACTTGGTCCTGTGAAGATTATACTGACAGTTCTGGCATTTTCAGAGCTCTCAGGATCTAGATCAGTGAACTCATGAACATGGTCTTAGATACCATGGCTGTCTCAAGAACCAGTCTGTAGATGGTATAATACTAGTCACACACAGACAATGGACAGGACAGACACAGAACCACAGAAAATGAATAGGCAGGACAGACACAGAACCACAGTAAACGAATAGAACAGACACAGAACCACAGTAAACAAAGATCAGCAAGCTGAGAGAAGTGCTCTTGACCCCTTCAACCTCTCAGACAGCCCTGTTTGCTGACAAAGGTGCTCTTAGAGAATCTCAACCTCCCAGACACTCTTACGAGCACTCACACACCCAAGACCATGGCCAACCAAAACCAAAGCCAAGACTCCGGAGTCACCAAGAGTCCTTTCTTTGTGACCCTACTCACGGGGATGGGTCATCTGAGGTGCTTCCTGCCTCAGAAACCAAGGGCTCAGTTCCTGCTACAGAACTGCCCTATCCGCCCCGGCCCTGAGCATAATAGGGAGAGGAATCGTGGACTCACCTAAGTGAGTCTTGCTTTTTTCTTCCTTCCGTCTGGCACGGTTGGGGACTGGCAGTGCTGCGGTGGGCCTCGGTGCTGTCGGCAGCTCCCTGGAGGCGAAGGAAGCCTCTTGTAGCCAGCTGTTCATGGAGACAGCCAGACAGTCCCGGGCTGGTGCTGGTTCCACCACGTGTCAAGCAGCTGGAGAGCCCCACGTTGGGTGCCAAAATGTGTTACCACAATGGTGGGTCAGAGCTGTCTGCTGCAGAAGCCAATACTGCGACAGGGGTCAGGTGAGCAGGAAGAGTGTTTTATTGTATATCAGTATACAGGAGACAGAAGGGAATGAGCTCCTCCAAAAGACCTATCTCCACTTTTGGAGACTAGCTGAAAGTTTTTATATGGACAAGATTATAGTTTTTTTCTGGTGGTTACATTCTGCACCTGGCAATCCTTGAAGGTCATTTTGCCCTGTTATTATCACATCACAGATGAGTTACTCTACCCTCCAAGGTCATTCTACCTCTCAAAAAGAAAAACTTCAAAGCTGTGGGAAAGCAAGAGGGGTGATAGGAAGAAAACAAAATCGTAGGAGCATGCAAAAGTGAACCATGCAAGCTAGGCGTTAACAATACCGCAATACCCAGGAAGCTAGGCCTATACTGTTGGCAATAAACAAGAAATGTGAAATTTCCACGCAGACCCTTTCACTCCTGTCCGCATTGCCCAGCTCCTGTTATATGTGAGCCATATGGGAAAAAAAAGAAATTCTATTTAGGTACAACTAAATGTCTATCCAGATCTCTGGGTGGTGCAAATGGTTTGTGTTCCACTACTAACCTAAGGTTGGCAGTTCGAACTCACCCAGAGGTGCCACGGAAGAAAGGCCTGATGACCCACTTCCATAAAGATTATAGTCGAGAAAACCCTATTGAGCATATAAAAATGGTCTAGTAGTAGTATCAGAACCTGTCTAACTTTGGGGGATAATGACCAGGATCAGTCCAAAGCTGATTCCCATGAAGTAGAGGTCAGACATACCTCCAATCTCCAAACTTTTTACCAATTCTGACACCAGCTGTCCCTCCTATAGCACTCTCTACTTCTGGATTCGGTAGTCCATTGCAATGGCTGCGTAGAACTCACAGACCATACTTACAGTTAAATGGTTTATTTTATTAAGGAGATAACAGGGCACTGTTCAGGATCAGGATCAACGGGCCATAACTCAGGATCAGTTCAAGAAGCATGTAGGCAAATTCTCCCTTCCTCAGTACAGGACAGCTGTCTCAGCTCCTCTTGGATGTGCAAGCAAGCAAGCCCTTCTGTCTGTCGTGCACACCCCCTTCTCTGCCTTGCAGGCCTCCTCTCAGCCTCCTAAGGAAAAGTTCCTGTTGGCCTGCCGTGTGTCACCACTGACTCTGCCTAGGCCCCTTCCAAGACTGTTGTGTCATCAGTGTTACAGCCCTTGACCATGACTCATGTTACAGCTCTTTTAGGAGGTTCCTTGCCTCCTTTCTTTGTGCTGCTTCTCACTTCTTTCTTTCTTCTGCTTCTTTCTGCTTCCTGTCTGATAAACCTCTGGGGTCATATACACAAACTTGTCAATTTTAAGGCATGGCCCTCCCACCAGGACCACAAACTGACCAATCCCCTCTCGGTAGGCCACAGGCACTTCATCTGCATAATATGCTACAGTAACTTCATCTGCATAGTCTATAGTCACTTCATTTGCATAGTATATTGACCAGTCCCTTCAAAGTGCATACCAGTCACAGGGCAGGCTGCAGCCCAGGACCAAATAAAAAGTATCAAACCACAAGTTGTTTACAGCTTACCCAGGAAGTGTCAATCAACCTGGACGAAAGTAACAAACCCTCTAGGGTAAAAAATTAGGGCAAAGGTGACTCCTCATGGTTTAGGGGAAAAATCTCTCAAGCTGTTTTTCCAAAGAACCAAGGCAAAAGGCCACAGCCAGGAACTCATTTCACTGCAGAGCAGTTCTACTTTGTAATACATAGGGTCTCCATGAATCAGAATCGACTTGACAACAATAGGGTAAATGTCCATCCAGGTTTAAAAATCCACAACACATGTCAGTAATCTGATGGGAATGATCATAAAGTGTGAGGCTATGCTAAAGTACTGTGGCACTACATTGAAGTCTGGGTGCAGCACCTTTGTGGTCTCACTTCTCAGGAAACACCATAGCTGTATGACTGTGAGAGTGGAAGTGGAGTCCACATTTGTACCATGTCTGGAAGAAAAACCCTAGTTGCCAGCCTAGAGATGTCACAAAAGAGACACCAAGCTTGCACTCTTGTTTTCTGCATCTCTTCCAGCAAACCCGGCACTGTAGCATGTGTCTTGAGGCAAGAAATTGCCATTTGAAAAGATAAATATTTTTAAATTCTAAATATGGCACCACAAAGTATTTCCAGTGGCGGGGTCAGACGTTATAAACTCGGGATATCCCCAGGAGTCTATACTCTGCTTTGAGATTATCCACTTTAAAAGGACTGAAAGGGTCTCGGCTTTCCTTACTGGACCCGTTGCTAGCCTTGATGTTCATGAAATAAACATAGATGCCTTCATTTCCCCTCTGCTAGTCTCCAAATGCCATTTGTATGGAGACAATTTTCACTGGAGGCATTCCTCTTTTACTACGCCATATTATTGTGGCTTAGCTGCCTGTGACACCATAAAAGTCATTCTCAAAACAACTGGTAGCTAAACCACGGAGGCATGGGCTTTTTTACGTGGCCAGTTGGGAGGAGCAGTCAGGAATTAGGCCTGACTTGGACTCCAATAGGATTACGCCGGATGAGTAGGATATCTCCGTTATATACCCCAAGTACCTTTTTTGGCTTGGAAGTTGGGAGCATCATTTAGGGCGAATGAATGCAATATCACTCTTTGGTTTCTTCCATGTCACCTCAGAAACTAATTTTCAGGTAGCAATAGTAATAAGGGAAAGGGGTGGTGACAACCAAGGAAAAAGTCCTGAGAAACTTTTAAATCTGTAGGCTGGTTTTCCAGTTGTGTGCTTTGGGACTGTGAAGGAGTTTCATGACTATGTTATGAGGGATGATTTAGACTCTCTAATGTGTATATTTTTTATTTTAAAGGACTGGTATTTTTTCTTTTAAAAATTGCCTCTTCATAAATGACCTATTTTTTTCCTCTTCAGGCTTTTATATTTTTTCTATTGATTTGAAAAGCTATGTGTATATATGTGAGTGCATATTTATTCTCTGTAGTTGTGACTCAACACTAAAACACATAATTTAGTCTAGCCATAATAATATTAATATATTTCAGTCCTCAGTAAAACCTCATGCAAATGGTGATATATTATATCACTATTTTACAAATGAAATTGAATCGGAGAAGTTATGCAAGTTATAAAAAACAGCAAATGTTTGACAGTGTTGGATTGTAACTAAAGGGATCTAATTTTTGTTTAGTTGCCACTTGTAGCCTTTAAAGCAACTAAATATATTTGTTTAGACAAATATCCCTTTAATGTTTAGTTTCAATTTTTCCTGTAATGGAAATAAAATTAAGTAGTGAGTAAATTGGAGAATGGGTAATTTGAGAGATCTGTTTTCTTCCAGGTTTTTGTATGTGCATATGCAATTTTGTATCTAAATGCCTTTTCATTTAACATTTTAGCAGAAGCATTCTCCATGTAGCCATGACATCAATCAGCATATGCATTGTTTTGCATGATATTCCTTCAAGCAGCTATAATAGCAGTTACTTATCCATTCTTCTACTCTGCAAATGTGAATGGTTTTGAATTTTTCTCTATCATAAGTAATGTTGGACTTAATGTCTTAGTGGCTAATAGTCTCTGTGTATTTATAAATATTTCCTTGGAATAGATCCATAGAAATGGAATGAATAGGTAAAGTGGTATGAATATTTTAAAAACTATTGATGCATTGGCTAAACAATTTTCCAATAGTAAATGGATGTGAATCAGCTGTGTTATCATTTGTAAATTATCTGTGCAATTAAAAATCATACAAAATTAAATATAATGTTGTAAGTATATTACAGTTTAAGTAATTGAGTAAAATGTAGGATGAAAAATGAACCAAAGTATTTCTCTGATAATTAAAGAGGTAGAAAAATATATTTTTGGAAAAGAACTAAAATTATTCCTAATACATGCATTGTTTCAGATAGGCGTTTATAGTACTAGCAAAGGATCTCTTTCATCTAGGTAAGTGTCTACACCGTATTGATAAATATGTTAGTCAGCAGCAGAAAATTAGATAAGATTTTAGAAAAACTGGAATGCAGATCATAAAGTGTTTGGATCACAAAAGAGATAATCTGAGATGAGACAAAAAAAGAATTTAAATGCTGATTGAAATTGAACCAATGTGGAAACCACACTGGGATGAATTTTGTGGTCACTCCTCATTCACAATCTTATAAACATGCCAGAAGCAGGAGAATTTCCAGGTATATACCTTGAAACTGTCTGAGAAAACCCAACACATTTCACAACTTATGATACTTAAACTACTAAATTAATGTATTCCAAAAACAAAAGAGTTCTTGAACAATTGTCTTCAAAGATTACAGTCTGTGTTTCACATATTTAAATCAATGTAGAAACAAAGAGGATCCGTCTCAATAAAATGCCAAATAAGTGACCAAAAGTATGGAAATAACAGTGGATCACCTAGTCTTGTGTGTGTTATTTCAGCTTACATGGATTTTAATAAAATACTGGTTTCAAATATTTTTAATTTATTTTTATTTACCACTTCAAGATTGTTCTCAAATTCAGATTTTATATATATATATATATATATAAAATAAATATGAAATCAAGTCTGGATATTATGTTCAGTTCAGACAATTTAAGAATGAGTAAAATAACAATCACAAAGTATTCCGATTCATTGACAATAAGAAAGTGTGGAATGAATATTATCAATGTTCTTAGTTATATGTTACTTAAAGTAAAAATAACTATTATTATTATTAATATAGTTACTTTATAAAGAGACTCTTCCTCTTCTCCAGGGAATAGTGACATTTTTAGTGTTTTCTAGGTTACCTTTGAGGCCCCAGAGGCTAAAAATATGCTATAAGCCTTTCTGCTCTGCCACTATGCCATGCTGAGAGGCTTTTAAGGATCTTGCTTCTTTTCCAGGGATCTCCTGGTTAGGAAGAACAGTTTGCTTCAGTCCTCATACCACGAAATTTATACATATGTTCGATCATCCTTCCCTATAATACACAAACATACATAGGCACCAAGGTGTCAGATCACTGTTGTTAGCTGCCCTTGAGTCAGTTTCTGATCATAGTGACCCTACGTATGAAACACTGCTCGGACCTGCACCATCCTCACAATTGTTGCTATGTTTGAAACCATTGTTGCAGCCACGGTGTCAATCCATCTCATTGAGGGTCTTTCTCTTTTAGGCTGACCCTCTACTTTGCCAAGCATGATGTCCTTCTCCAGGGACTGGTCCCTCCTGATAACATGTTCAAAGTACATAAGATGAAGTCTCACCATCCTTGCTTCTAAGGATTATGGCTATACTTCTTCCAAAATAGATTTGTTCTTTCGCAAACACCATAAACCCAAACGCATTAATTCTTTTCTGGTCTTCCTTATTCATTGTCCAGCTCTCACATGCAAATAAGGTGATTAAATATATCTTGGCTTGGGTCAGGCATACTTTAGTCCTCAAAGTGACATCTCTGCTTTTTAACACTTTAGAGAGGTCTTTTGCAGCAGATTTGTCCAATGCAATGTGTCTTTTGATTTCTTGACTGCTGCTTCTGTGGGTATTGATTATGGATCCAAGTAAAATAAAATCCTTGACAACTTCAATTTTTCTCCGTTTTCATGATGTTGCTTATTGGTCCAGTTGTGAGGATTTGTGTTTTCTTTATATTGAGGTGTAATCCATACTGAAGGCTGTAGTCTTTGATCTTCATCCGTAAGTGCTTCAAGTCCTTTTCACTTTCAGCAAGCAAGTTTGTGTCATCTGCATATCGCAGGTTGTTAATGAGTCTCCCTCCATTCCTGATGCTGAGATCTTCTTTAGATATTCCAGCTTCTCAGATTATTTTCTTAGCATAGAGATTGAGTAATTATGGTGAAAGCAAACAACCCTGTCATGCACCTTTTCTGGTTTTAAACTACTCAGTATCCCCTTGTTCTATTCCAACAACTGCTTCTTGATCTATGTACAGTTTCCGCATGAGCACAATCAAGTGTTCTGGAATGTTATCTTCACAGTGTTATCCATAATTTGTTATGATCCTCACAGTTGACATTTTGCATAGTCAATAAAACACAACAATAATATCCCACATTCCATGTCCTCTTCTGAATCCAGCTTGAATTTCTGGCAGTTCCCTGTCGATGTACTGCTATAACTATTTTTGAATTATCTTCAACAATATTTTGTGTGTGATATTAATGGGTATTAATGATATTCCTCGGTAATTTCCGCTTTCTCTTGGATCACCTTTCTTTGGAATGTGCACAAATATGGATCTCTACCAGTCAGCTGGTCAGGTAGCTGTCTTCCAAATTTCTTGACATAGACAACTGAGCACTTCCAGCACTGCATGCATTTGTTGAAACACCTCCACTGGTATTTCATCAGTTCCTGGAGCCTTGTTTTTCACCAATACCTTCAGTGCAGCTTGGACTTCCTTCAGTACCACCGATTCTTGATCATATGCAACCTCCTGAAATGGTTGAACATCGGTTAATTCTTTTTGGTACAGTGTCTCTGTGTATTCTTTTTTTTTTTTAAATATTTTTATTTTACTTTATTATTTGTTTAATGTATATTAGTTAAAGGTTTACAGAAAGTTTCTCATTAAATGGTCAGTACACATATTGTTTTATGACATTGGTTAACAACCCCACAACATGTCAACACTCTCCCTTCTCTACCTTGGAAGACGTTTTTTATGTGTGTGTGTGAAAATATACACAGCCAAAGATACACCATTTCAGAAATTATTGCATGTACAATTCAGTGACATCGATTACATTCTTCCAGTTGTGCTGCTATTCTCACTACCCTTTCCAAATTATTCCATCACCATTATCTTCAACTCACTG
>NW_004444044.1:1963123-1991365 GCF_000243295.1 Trichechus manatus latirostris
AGTTGGGTCTGTTGTAATGTCCCGCATTTCATTTCTTATTTGGGTTATTTGCATCCTCTCCTATTTTTCTTTTGTCAGTTTGGTCAGTTGTTGATCCTTTTAAAGAACCAACTTTTGGTTTTGTTGATTTTTTTCTATTGTTTTTCTTTTCTCTATTTCATTTATTTCTGCTCTGATACTTATTATTTCCTTTCCTCAGGTGGCTGTGAACTTTTTTTTTTGCTGTTTTCTTTCTATTTGTTCAAGTTATGTAGTTAATGCTTTGATTTTATTCCTTTCTTCTTTTTTGAGGTGTGCATCTATTGCTATAAATTGTCTTCTGAGAACTGCCTTTGCTGTGTCCCAAAGGTTTTGGTATGATGTGTTTTCATTCTTGTTTGATTCTAGGAATTTTTTGTTGCTATCTCTGATTTCTTCTACTACCCAGTGTTTTGTAAGCAGGCTGTTATTCAGTTTCCATGTAATTGATTTTTTTTCCTTGGTCTTCCTGTTGTTAATTTCTACCTTGATGGCGTTGTGGTTAGGGATGATACTTTGTATTATCTCAGTGTTTTGGATGTTGTTGAGGGTTGCTCTGTGGCCTAAGATGTGGTCTATTTTGGAGAACATTCCCATTGCATTGGAAAAGAATGTGTAATTTGCAGCTGTTAGGTGGAGTGTTCTATATATGTCTATGAGGTCAAGTTGGCTGATTTTACCCTTAGGTCTTCTGTATGTTTGTTGAGTTTCTTTCTAGATGTTCTGTCCTTTACCAAGACTGTCGTGTTGAAGTATCCTACTATTATTGTGGAAATGTCAATTTCTCTTTTCCGTGCTGTTAGTTTGTTTTATGTATATTGGAGTCCTGTCATTAGGTGTGTTGATGTTTATCATGGTTATGTCTTCATATTGGATTGTCCCTTTAATCGTGATACAGTGCCCTCCTTTGTCTTTTATGGTAGATTTTGTTTTAAAGTTTGTTTTATCTGAGATTAGTATTGCTACTCCTGTTCTTTTTTGGTAGATGTTTGTGTGATATATTTTTTTCCATCCTTTGACTTTTTTTTTAAATTTTTTTATTGTACTTTAGATGTAGTTTTACAGAACAAATAGTTTCTCATTAAACAGTCAGAACACATATTGTTTTATGACATTGGTTAACAACCCCACGACATGTCAACACTCCCTTCTCAACCTTGAGGAACATTTTTTTGGTGAAAATATACATAGCCAAAATTACACCGTTTTGAAAGTTTCTACACATACAATTCAGTGACATTGATTACATTCTTCCAGTTGTGCTGCTATTCTCACTATCCTTTTCCAAATTATTCCAGCACTATTATCTTCAACTCACTGTCCCCTAGGCTTCCCATCAAACCTTTTGAGTTGCTGTTGTCGATTTGATCTCACTTAGATAATTATTATTTTTTTTTTTTTTGTATCTTAGATGAAGGTTTGCAGAACAAATAGTTTTTCATTAAACAGTTAGTATACATATTGCCCTATGACAATGGTTAACAACCCCATGACATGTCAACACTATCCGTTCTCAACCTTGGGTTCCCTATCACCGGCTTTCCTGTCCCTCCTGCCTTCTAGTTCTTGTCACTGGACTGCTGTGCCTCATTAGTCCTGCTTTGTTTTATGAGGCTGACAAATCCCCTGCTGAACGGTGAACTTCGGGAGAGACTTCACCACTGAACTAGAAGGGTTTTAGAAGGCCATACTCTCGGGGTTTCTCCACTATGTCAGGCCAGTAAATCTGGTCTTTTTTTGTAAGTTAGAATTCTGTTCTACATCCTTTTCCAGCTTTGTCCAGGACCCTCTATTGTGATCCTGGTCAGAGCAGTTGGTAGTAGCCAGGCACTATCTAGCTGTACTGGACTCAGACTGGTGGAGGCCATGGTAGCTGCAGTCTATTAGTCCTTTGGACTAATCTTTTCCTTGTATCCTGTTCTCTTCATTCTCCCTTGCTCCCTAAGGGGTGAGACAAGTGGAGTATCTTCAATGGCTGCTCACAGGATTTTAAGACCCCAGATGCTACTCACCAAGGTAGAATGTAGAAAATAGTCTTTATAAACTGTTTTATGCCAATTGAGCTAGATGTTCCCCGAGACCATGGTCCCCATAGCCCTCTGCCTAGCAATTCAGTCTCTCAGGGTGTTTGGATGTGTCTATGGAGCTTCCATGACCATGTTTTGTACAAGTTGTGCTGGCTTCCCCAGTAATGTGTACTGTCTTACCCCTCACCAAAGTTACCACTTATCTGTTTAGTTCCCACCCCCCACTCCTTCCATCCCTCATAACCAACAAAGATTGCTTCTTTTTGTGTATAAACTTTTACATGAGTTATACAGTAGCGGTCTCATACAATATTTGTCCTTTTGTGATTGACTTATTTCACTCAGCATAATGTCCTCCAGTTTTGTTCCTCTTACTCTCCTGTACTGAGTTCCTTTTGTTTGTGGATTTTTTTTTCATTTCTTTTGTTTTTGTAGGTTTTGTTTTTACTGAGACTTTATGTTTTTCTTCTTTATTTTCATGAGTAGGTTTGTAACTTTCTTTGTGGTTACCATGAAATTTACCCTTATCTTCCTAGATTTGAACCAGCCTACTATTACTTGGTATCGCTTGACTTCCTCTACATTAGAAAGTTCTATATCTACACCATTCATTCCCTCTTTTATTGTTCTGATGCTGTTGTCAGTTACGGATTAACCTCTCTGGTTCCCTTTTGTAATTCTTTTGGTTTTGCATAGTGCTTAAGAGTTCATTTCCTAGGTTGGTATCTGGCTAGTACAATCCTGTGTCCTATATTCAGCCTGTGGTCTGATATTGTTTGTTCTCAGATCGAAGGACTTCAGTTTCTTATTCCATTTGGTGCTTGGCTGAGTTATTTATCTCTTCATTCGATATTTAGGATTTCAGGATTGCTGTTTTCTCTGTTTGGCTTAGTTTTTTGGATCTTTGCTGTGGAGGGACGGCGTGGTGCTTCTGCCTAGAGCGCCACGTTGCCGGAATTCCTTCATCCTTTGATTTTTAATAAATTTACATCTTTGTTTCTAAGTTTTGTCTCTTGTAGACAGCATATTGATGGATCCTGTTTTTTTTTTTTAATCCATTCTGTCACTCTCTGTCTCTTTATCAGTTCATTTAGGCCATTTACATTCAGTGTAATTATTGATAGTTGTGCGTTTATTGTAGTGCTTTTTTTTTTTGCAGTGCTGACATTTTCTTTGTTCCTGTTACTCTCCTGTGCTGAATTCCATTTGTTTGTGGATTTTTTTTTTCATTTCTTTTGTTTTTGTAGGTTTTGTTTTTACTACTTCATGTTTTTCTTCTTTATTTTGATAAGTAGGTTTGTTACCTTTCTTTACAGTTACCTTGAAATTTACCCGTATCTTCCTAGGTTTGAACCAGTCTATTATTACTTAGTATTGCCTTGCCTTCCTCTCCATTAGAAATTTCTATAACTACACCATTTTTTTCCTGTGTTATTTTTCCAATGTTGTTGTGATTTACAGATCAACCTCTCTGGTTTCCCGTTGTAAGTCTTCTGGTTTTGGATAGTCCTTGGGAGTTCATTTCCTAGATTGGTATCTGACTGGTACAGTCCCTGTCCTAGATTCAGTGTGGTCTGATGTTGTTTGTTCTCAGGCCAAAGGACTCCCTTTAATAATTCTTGTAAGTTTGGTTTGATTTTATATAGTCCCTTAACTTCTGTTTATCTGGAAATGTCCTAATTTCACCATCATATTTAAAGGAGAGTTTTGCAGGATATATTTTTCTTGGCTGGCAATTTTTTTCTTTCAAGGTTTTATATACATCATCCCATTGCCTTCTTGCCTGCATGGTTTCTTCTGAATAATCTGAGCTTAGTCTTATTGTTTCTCCTTCCATATGTGGCTTTTTGTTTTTATTGAGCTGCCCTCAGGATTCTTTGTTTGTCTTTGGTTTTAGCAAGTGTGATTATGATATACCTTGGTGATTTTCTTTTGGAGTCCATGCTATACGGGGTTCATTGAGCTTCTTGGATGGTCACCTTTTCATCTTTCATGATATTGGGGAAGTTTTCAGTCAGCAGTTCTTCAATGATCCTCTCTGTGTTTTCTGTTTTCTCCCCCGTTCTGGAACTCAGATCACTCGCAGATGTTTGCTTTTGATTGTTTCCCACATAATTTTCATAGTTTCTTCATTTTTCTTCATTCTTTTTTCTGATTTTTCCTCAAATAGTGTTGTATCCAAGTGTTTGTCTTCTATTTTGCTGATCCTGTCTTCCATCGTTTCAAAGCTGCTCCTCAGCCCTTCTATGTCACTGTCCATTTCTGAAATCTTGTTGTTTATCTTTTGGATTTCTAACTGTTGTTTTTGTGTGATTTCTAGTTGTGAATTTATTTTGTCATTTTCTTCCTATATTTTCTTGAATTCTTCCATTTTTCTGTCTGTATTTTCCATGAATTTGCCATTTCCATGAATTTGTCTATTTTTTCCTCCTTTTTGTCTGCTTTTTGCTTCAACTCTTGGATAGCTCTGAATATTAGAGATTGGAATTCCCTATTAGGTAATTCTAGTTCCTTTTCTTCTACTGGGAAGTCATCTGGTGTTTTATTTTGGATGCCTACTGAAACCATCCTTTCCTTTTTTATGTATGTTTTGATATTGTCTGCTGTCTTCAGGACTTTCAGTAGTTATTTTCTTCATTTATTGATTCTAGATTTTTTTGTTTCTTCTTGCTTTTTTTATTTGGTTATATCTGAGCAGACAGATTGTACATTGTTTGTTGTTTGCTTACCTGTGGGCATGATACTTTTCACCTCCTTGTCCAGTGGGCGGGGTCAGTCGCTCAGCAGCTATGGTACAGCAGGGCAGGTCCAGCTGAAGAATTTCTGGGATAGGTTGTTTGTGGCGTGTACTAGGGCTGACAGGGTGGGCCTGGAATCAATGCTGGACAGGTTCTGGTAGGCATTCCTGTGCTGCTCGTGAGTGTGATGTTCAGTGCACAGTGCAGGTAGACAGGAAGGAGGAGGGAGATTGTGATATGTGGAGCTAAGACGGGTATGGGAAAAATTAGAGAGAGGAGAGATAAATAGGAGTCAAAAACAAACAAACAAACAAAAAAGAGTGTTAAAGGAGCTTGCCATTGGAGTGGAGAGATGAGAGACTGAGAAATGGAGAAAAAGGAAAAGGGAAAAAAAAGAGTAAAAGAAAAATAAATAAATACAATTTAGAAAAAAAGAAGAAAAGCAAAGCCCCCAGGGATCTCACTGGTGCAGCTGTGAAGACTGGTGAATAGCTCTGAGGCTGAGAATTATAGCCTAGCTAGAAGGGGTAGAGGTATCACACAGCGCCAGGTATTCAGGAGACAGGAAAAGAAGATAAGTATAGAAAGACAAGAATCTGAGAAATGAAGGAAGACAAAAAGGGAAAAAGAGAGAAAATAGCACACACACACACAAAACAAACAAACCAAAAAACAAACAAACAAACAAAAAGAGACAAAGAAAAAAGGAATGCTCCCAGGGATCCCAGTACACAGCTGATCAGACTGAGGGAGTAGCTCCCAAGCTTCACAGTACAGCCTAGCTAGAAGAGACTGCCAAGCCAAGAAAAGAAAAAGAAAACAAACAAAGAAATCAAAACAGAACAAATCTTTTCTGACATCTATTTCGGTCTTTTCTTTCTTTCCTATCTTTTTAATGACCTTTGCTTTCTTCATGTATGATGTCCTTGATGTCATCCCACAACTTGTCTGGTCTTTGGTCATTAGTGTTCGTGACACCAAATCTACTCTTGAGATGGTCTCTAAATTCAGGTGCAATATAATCAAGGTCGTACTTTCACTCTCATGGACTTATTCTAATTTTCTTCAGCTTCAACTTTAACTTGCATATGAGCAATTGATAGTCTGTTCCACAGTTGGCCTCTGGGCTTGTTTTGACTGATAATATTGAGCTTCTACACTATCTCTTTTCACAGATGTAGTCAATTTGATTCCTGTATTTCACCTGAAGAGGTTCGCATGTATATTGTCACTGTTTATGTTGTTGAAAGAAGCTATTTTCAATGAATAAGTCATTGGTCTTACAGAATTTTATCATGTGATCTGTGGCATCATTTTTATTACCAAGGCCATATTTTCCAACTACTGATCCTTCGTTTCCAACTTTCACATTCCAATCGCCAGTAATCATCAATGCATCTTGATTGCATGTTTGATCATTTTCAGACTGTAGAAGTGGTAAAAATCTTCAATTTCTTCATCTTTGGCATTAATGCTTGGTGCGTATATTTGAATAATAATTGTATTAACTGGTCTTCCTTATGGGCATATGGACATTATCCTATCACTGACAGCATTGTACTTCAGACTAGATCTTGAAGTGTTGTTTTTGATCATTAATGACAAGCTGTTCCTCTTCAATTTGTCATTCACAGCATTGTACACCATATGATTGTCTGATTCAAAATAGCTGATATCAATTCATTTCAGCTCACTAATGCCTGGGATATCTATCTTTAAGCATTCCATTTCATTTTTACAACTTCAAATTTTCCTAGATTCATACTTCGTACATTCTAAGTTCTGATTTTGAATGGATGTTTGCAGCTGTTTTTTCTCATTTTGAGTCATGCATTATCAGCAAATGAAGGTCCTGAAAGCTTGACTCCATTCCACACCATGAAGATCGATTCTACTTTGAGGAGACGGTGCTTCCCCAGTTGTATTTTGACTGCCTTGCAACCTGAGGGGCTCATCTTCTGGTACTATATCAAACAATGTTCTGCTGTTATTCATAAGGTTTTCACTGGCCAATTTTTTAGAAGTAAGTAGCCAAGTCCTTCTTCCTAGTCTGTCTTAGTCTGTAAGCTCCGCTGAAACCTGTCCACCATGTTTGACCCTGCTGGCATTTGAAATACTGGTGGTATAGCTGTCAGTATCACAGTAACACAAAAGCCACCAAAGTATGACAAACTGACAGACAAGTGGTAGATCACTAACCAACACTAATCAACATCTTTCAGACACGAACTGTCATCTTACTCTTCTACACTCTGTTTCAGCTTTCCCTTTTCATCCTTAGCCAAAGGAACACAGAGAGATTTCTCTTTCCTTCTTCATACTTTCCAGCCTTGGCTTTTGTTAGGGACAATGAGAGACATACTTAGTATAGTTCTTGAGTTTTAAGCAAGCAAGCCTCTCTCTAGGGAATTTTAGGACTTAAGCCTCCCGTGGGTGTGGAGCATAGAGATAGATCACATTCTCATCACTCACATTTTTCACAATGGATTCAACTTAAATACACTTTAAGGGCACATATGTAGTGGTAAATAAATTTTGCCTGATGATGCAGTGCCTCATGGGATATCATATTTCTTGACCACTCTCTACTTTTTCCTTACTACCATCCCTAATATGCCATGTTGTACTGAAATAAGTTTGCATGTCGAACTATTTTTCCCCTCTAAACCAAAAAAAAAACCAAAAACCTGTTGCCGTTGAGTGGATTCCAACTCATAGAGACCATATAGGACAGACTAGAACTGCCCCATAGGGTTTCCAAGGAGCAGCTGGTGGATTAGAACTGCCGACCTTTTGATTAGCAGCTGAACTCTTAACCATTGTGCCACCAGGGCTCCATCTTATCCCTCTACTAGACTGTAAATAACTCAATGGCAAGAAGGAACTTTTTCTTATTTGCCTCCCTATTCCCTGAACAGAGAAGAGTGCTTGACCCTTAGAAACACTTAAAAAATTCTTGTTAAATGAATAAATGTTGGTCTTTTTGGTTTCAGCAATTTAACTACCTGCATTTCACTTTACTGGTGGCTTTTCTGAATTACCGTAACACAACCTGGGTGTAGTATAAAAAATCCAGGAAGCTGAATCAATGATCTGGAGACTAGGAAGGGGATTCAACAATTTTAGTAACAGAATCACAATTAATTTGTTCTCTTCTCATGATCAGGTCCAATTCAGGAGTGTCTCAATTGTGAAATGAATTAGATGCATGATGTTACATAGAAAAATAAATCATCTCTATAGCAATGTTGGAGCCCTGGTGGTACAGTGGTTAAGAGCTTGGCTGCTAACCAAAAGACTGGCAGTTCAAATTCACCAGCTGTTCCTTGGAAACCCAATGGGGAAGTTCTACTCTGTCCTATAGGGTGGGCATTAGTCAGAATTGACAGCATTTTTTTTTTAATAGCAATGTCAAGAAATAGATTCTTTTCACCAGTCATTTTGTCATCCACCATATATTAATATTAATTTGATATTGTAAAGTTTATTAAAGTAATACTTTAGAGTTTAGGTAATGAGTTTAATACCATTATCACATCTACTCTTAAAAACAATGTTGAAATTTAGAAATTGATAATTAGATTAAGAGTCTTAATCATGGTGACACTGCTAGAAAAGGTAGACTTGAACCTAGAACTTGTTGCTCCGAGAACTCTTTCCACCATATCATAGACACAAGACCTTGTAGTGGAGGACTCAAACATGAATCAAGAACAGACTCCCCAAGAAGCATACAGTTCACAGGTGACATAACTGACTATGACTCAAGGTAGAAATTAGAGGTACCATCAGAGAAATATATGTAGCTTATAATGGAAGAATAAAGGAGTGAGAGCTGATTTCCACATAAATATTGGGTCCAGAAGTCAAGGGTTGATTTCAGGAATGAACACTTTTAAAATGACGCTATGAGTAAATTGAGATGTGTGGTAAAGAATGTTAAACAGATATGCTATCATCTGTGAAATATTCTTAATATGCAAATTTTCATGGATTTATATACAAACAGGGCATTTAGGATGCTGAGACAGGGCACTTGGACTGTAGCAGAAGATAATTCTAAGTTAAGGAACGCACATAAGCAAGGGTAGAGCCTGTGTTGAGATCAGGGAACAAGTGGCTTGGTTTGGCGGGATTTTCAATGGGTGTAGTGCATAATATGGTCGGAAAGGTCAGTTAGGGCCAGATTTGAAGAAACTTGAATTCCAGACTAAGGCGTTCAAATTTTTTATGGAGACAGTGATCTCTGAGGATGGCAGTTTTCTGAGTGGACCTTTGAAACAGTTGAACAGGGGGAATGATATGCTTGGACTGTGGCCAGTGTACTCATATACTGCATTTTTATCAAATCAAATATGTGTGCACCTGTTTCTTTGGCCGGTGTCAGGGAATCCTTTGATATTTCCCCAGGGTAATATTTTTCTTGTACACCTCAAAAGGGGAAACTGAAGATCCTATGAGCATTTCCAAGAAATGGGCTGTCCCAGGGCAGCAAGCCCTGACTTCTGCCCAACAAAACAGGTCTGCTTTGAGCAGGGTGTTCACTGCACACATTCAATTGATAGCAATGGGAAAAGCAGATATTCCATTTGCCAACGATCAAACACATAAAATCACACAGGAATGTACAGTATGCTAGTTTGAACTACATAGGCATTTGCCTCAACCAGAGAGAAAAAACCTGCCTATTTACGTCCCCTGGTAAGGACATTAGGGAGGGAAAGCTTTGATGTTTAAGCAATCATATAATTGACTCTACTGTTGGATCCAGAAGTCAAGGATTGGTTTCAGGAATGAACACGGAACATTTTCAATGACGCTATGAATAAATGGAGGTGTGTGGTGAAGAATCTTAAGCAGATAGAATATTATCTGTGAAATATTCTGAATATGCAGATTTTGAACATTGTCTTTCAAAAGGTACACTACCAGTCTTGCTGAATTTAGGTTTTAGATACCATTTTCTTGAAAATCTAAAACAACAACTATATTCTCAAATGTTATGGTCAGAATATTTTGTACAATTTTAAGAGGACAGGCTACATAGAGAGGATTTAAAAAAAAATTTTTTTTATTGTACTTTAGATGAAGTTTTACAGAACATGTAGTTTCTTATTAAACAGTTAGTGCACATACTGTTTTATGACATTCGTTAACAACCCCATGACATGTCTCCCTTCTTGGACTTAGGTTTGCTATTATCAGTTTTCCTGTCCACTCCTGCTTTCTAGTCCTTGTCCAGACTATTGGGCCCCATTAGTCACAATTTGTTTTATGAGGCTGTCTAATCTTTGGCTGAAGTGTGAACCTCGGTAGTGACTTCATTACTGAGCTAAAAGGGTGTCCGGTAGCCATACTCTCAGGGTTTCTCCAGTCTCTGTCAGGCCAGTAAGTCTGGTCTTTTTTTGTGAGTTAGAATTTTGTTCTACATTTTTCCCCAGCTCTGTCTGGGACCCTCTGTTGTGTCCTGGTCAGAGCAGTCAGTGGTGGTAACCAGGCACCATCTAGTTGTACTGGACTTAGTCTGGTGGAGGCCGTGATAGTTGTGGTCCATTAGTCCGTTGGACTAATCTTTTCCTTGTATCTTGTTTTCTTCATTCTCCCTTGCTCCCAAAGGGGTGAGACCAGTGGAGTATCTTAGATGGCTGCTCACAGGCTTTTACGACCCCAGATGCTACTCACCAAGGTAGAATATAGAACATTGTCTTTATAAACTGTGTTATGCCAGTTGAGCTAGATGTTCTCGGAGACCATGGTCCCCACAGCCCTCAGCCCAGCAATTCGGTCTATCAGGGAGTTTGGATGTGTCTGTGGAGCTTCCGTGACCTTGCCTTGTACAAGTTGTGCTGGCTTCCCCAGTATTGTGTACTGTCTTACCCTTTACCAAAGTTACCACTTACCTATTGTCCATTTAGTGTTTTTCCATCCCTACCCCTCCCCTCCCTCATAACCGTCAAAGTTTGTTGCTTTTTGTGTGTAAACCTTTTCATGAGTTTTTACAGTAGTGGTCTCATAGAATATTCATCCTTTTGTGATTGACTTATTTCACTCAGCATAATGTCCTCCAGTTTTGTCTATGTTATGAGATTCTTCACATATTCCTCATTGATCTTTATTGTTGCGTAATACTCCATAGTGTGTATGTACCTTAGTTTGTTTATCTATTCATCTACTGATGGGCATCTAAGTTGTTTCCATCTTTTTGCTATTGTGAGCAATGCTGCAGTGAACGTGGGTGTGCATATGTCTATTCGTGTGACGGCTCATAGAGAGGATTTTGATGACTGCAGAAGACACATCTGTCCTAGGATTTTATGATTGTTATGATTAGAATCAGAGCCAAATTCTCATTCCTTTACTTCACCCCATATACAATCAGCTGCCCAATCTTATCAATTTATCTTTCACAAAACCACAACCATTTGTTGTTCTACATTCTACCTTGGTGAGTAGCGTCTGGGGTCTTAAAAGCCTGTTAGCAGCCATCTAAGATTCTCTACTCTACTGGTCTCACCCCTTCAGGAGCAAGGGAGAACGAAGACAGCGAGTTACTAGGGAAAGATTAGTCCGAAGGACTAATGGACCACAACTACCACGGCCCCCACCAGTCTGAGTCCAGTACAACTAGATGGTGCACAGCTGCTACCACTGACTGCTTTGACCGAGATTACAACAGAGGGTCCTGGACAGAGCCAGAGAAAAATGCAGAACAAAATTCTAACTCACAAAAAAAGACCAGACTTACTGGCCTGACAGAGACTGGAGAAACCCCGAGAGTATGGCCCCCGGACACCCTTTTAGCTCAGTAATGAAGTCACTCCTGAGGTTTACCCTTCAGCCAAAGATTAGACAGCCCCATGAAACAAAACGAGACTAATGCAGCACAACAGTCCAGGGACAAGGACTAGAAGGCAAAAGGGGACAGGAAAGCTAGTGATAGCGAGCCCAAGGTCGAGAAGGGAGAGTACTGACATGTCATGGTGTTGTTAACCAATATCATAAAACAATATGTGTACTAACTGTTTAATGAGAAACTATTTGTTCTGTAAACCTTCATCTAAGGTAAATAAAAAAATAAGCAACTACAGCCATTTGCCCCTCTTTCTCATCAGCTTACTCCAGGACTTCATCACCTCCTCCCTGGATTAGTGCAATAGTTTCCTAACTGGTTTTCCTGCCTCTATTCTCCTCTTTCCTCCATCCAATCTCCAAAGTATCTCCTCTTTTCCCATCCAGCCCGCAACCATTCCAAACTAACATTCTTAAAATACTACTCTCGCCCTGTTACTCATCTATTCATACCACCTCAGGTTCACTATTGCCTACTATACAGCTGGGCATTCAAAGTACTCAAGTATATCCAGTAGCTGATACTCCACTGTCATAGTCTTCAACAAGTGTAATATTCATGCACTATGCTACATCAGTCTCCCTATCACTTGACAGTTTTGCATTTTCCCCCAACCCATCCTCTGGTTAATATGCTTTTTCCTTTAATCTTCCTCTTCATCAGCCTAAATCCCACCTTTTCCATGGTTACTCCAGTCCACTTTGGTTTCTAAATTTTCAGAGTACATTTTTCAATTTATGTCTAAACTTTTAACTCTGGCACTAAATTATGGACTGCCTTATTTGGTTATTTGACAACTGTACATCTGAGTATTATCTCCTCAAAGCAATTTTATGTGCCTTGAGGACAAGGACCACTTGTGGTTCTACTTGTGTAACTTCTACAGCGTTCAGCAATTTTATAGAGTGGCTCCAAAATAAATGGTTTTTAAAGGAATTGAATAGGACAGAATTGAATTCTTTTCACACAGGCAAGATAAATGATGAAAATGTTTAGGTAGCTTATTTTATCTCCAAACAAGAGAAATTATAAAAATAAGATAAATTATAATAGCTAAGAATTAAGTTATTGCTTTTTTTTCAGGCACTGTTTTACCAACATTTAATGCATGATTTTATTCAATAATTCTCAACAATCTTGTGAGGTAGGTACTAATATTATTCTCATTTCATAGAGAAGGAAACTGAACTTGTCCAAACTCACACAGCTGGCAAATGATAAAACTGGAATCAAATATATGCTGTTCAACTTCAGAAACCATGCTCTTAATTACCCTGAAAGTCTAGATTTTTTTCTCTCCACCTGTTGTTTATTGATTCAAATACATATTTCACAGTAAAATAGAATTCTAGGAAATGTTGATAATATTTTGCTTGGCTAAAATGACTTGTGAGATAATGGGTACCCAAATCTAAAACAGCCCTACTTGTATATAGAACAATTGGATATTCTTAAATAATACTGAGGGAAAATTACTTCATAGAAAACAAATCTATGTATGACTGGATAGAAAAAACAGTCAATGGCAAGATGCATTAATATGAGTATGGCATTTAGGCATTGTGATTTACATTGTCTACTATGAACATGCATCACATTCTTATTTATAACAAATAATCATTATTTAAAAAAATAATTGAACGTTGTCTCTCACTTCAACCATATGTTGGCTCTCATCACAATATTTTGTCCAGTTTGGAATCTGAGAACTCAAATGGGTTATAAAGATAATAAAACTTGGGGAAAAAATTCTAAATTTAGAATTATTTCTCTTAAACCATATTGTAGAATTTTACAGGAAAAAAAGAAGACTGACCAGCTGGTCTGTATTTTCAGTGAAAACAAGTAAGAGGAAAACGGATATTCTTCCAGCAGGAGGGTTTCAGTCAGTACGTATTGCAAGTTTGGGAACAAACAGCCCTCTGATTGAGAATTACAGTTACATAATTGGAATGTTTAATATATAATTTTTATATGAATGTTATTAAAGAACCTCAGTGAGAGCTTGGCCATTCCCTTGGGAAAATCTCCATGAACCATCAATAACAGAGAAATGTGGAAAGTGGTTAGGGCTGGTGACCTAAAACTCCTTAGGACATCAGTCATCTCTGTGAATGGGCTGAAGACTCTCAGACAGGAAGCAAGCTACTAGTGACTGGCCAAAAAGGGGGAGTGAGCTTTGAAAGACGAAAGACTGTTTTTTTACTCTGGGTAAAAAAACTTTATACAGCTCTGAATAGTTTCAGATGAAGATGTCTTCTACCAGTAAAGACACATGAATAGCCTAGTTTAAAACAACAGGTTAGAAATAAAGAGCTTTGGAGTTAGCCATGACAAAGGCTGGTAAATACTCCACTTATTAAATCATTCACTCAAAAAATAGCTTTTATATAACATCTTTATACACGAAGCACTTTGCTAGGCACAGAGTAATAAAAATAGATTTTTACAAAAGCAACCTTTGCCTTGAAGGAGGTCAGTATCGTTTCAAACCAGTGGTTTGCAAAACAGAAGTGAGTTAGGGATGAATATAGGTCTCTTAGAATCTTAGAATGGAGCCCTGGTCGTGCAATGATTAAATGCCTGGCTGCTAACCCAAATGTTGGCAAGGGAGAAAAGACCTGGTGATCTGCTCCTGTAAAGATTACAGCCTGGGAAACCCTATGAGGCTTCTGTCATATACCGTTGCTATGAGTCAGAGTAGACTCAACAGCACACAACCGGGTCTTAAAACATCACTGGTAGTGCAAACAGTTTGCACTCAACTACTACTGTAAACATTGGCTATTTGAACCCACCCAGCAGCACAGCAGAAGAATGGTCTGGCCATTTGCTTCTGTAAAGATTACAGCCAAGAAAACCCGATGGAGCAGTTCTACTCTGTAACACACGGGGTCTCCATGAGTCGGAATCAACTCAACAGTAATGGGAGGGTCTTTAGAAGGAGTCCCTGGGTGGTGCAGACAGTAACCATGCTCTGCTGCTAACTGAAAGGCTGGAGGTTTGAGTCCGCCCAGAGGTACCTTGGAAGAAGGGTCTGGTCAGTTACTTCTGAAAACAGCCATTGAAAACTCTATCAAGCACAGTTCTACTCTGTTACACATGGGATTGCCATGAGTTGGAATCAACCTGACAGCAACTGGTAAAGGGTTTTAGAGGCATCAGGGCAGGGTGAAAGAAGTAAGTGACGAAAAAGTTGCATGATAAAATTTTCCTTCAATTCACCAAAGTTGTTTTATGTATTTCAATGGGAAAGCACAGATGTTTACTCGTTTAGTCTGGTATAGAGACTAGAGACCTTCAGTCCTAATGGCCAGGGGAGGTGTGATCTGAGACAAGATCAGTCCTAGACTGATGCTCACTAGAGACCTTGCATGAAGCAGGGAGTTCTAATTCTGGAAAAAACGGAATTGAGGTTGAGAATAAGATCTAATTTGTATCTCATTGGAAACTTCCTTTCTCAGAATATCTGCAATCTCTTATTCAATACTTTCATGAAACTGTCTTCCCTAAGAATAATTAATAAGATAGAGAAGAGGGACTCTCAGGGCCATTTTCATATTTTAAGGAATAATTTACTTCCTATTGTATCCCCTCATTACATCACCTTTCTCCCATCTCTCTGCTGAAATCCATAAAACTTAACTATGAAAAAAATAGCTTCTTCTTCACTCCCACAAAAACAGAAAAGAGAAGAAAGGCCAGATTCCTGATCAACACTGTTACGTTAGGAGTTTTCTTTATGAAAAACATTATTCTAATACCTTTGTTGTTAGTTGTCACACAGTCAGCCCTGACTCATGGAGACCTTAAGTGTAACAGAAAGAAACATGACTCAGTCCTGTACCGTTCTCCTGACCGCTGGCATGTTTGAGCGCATTGTTGTGGCTAGTGTGTCAGTCCAACTCACTGAGGAGTTCCCTCATTTCTGATGAACTTCTGCATTACCAACCATGATTCCCTTTTTAACAGTTGGTTTTTCCTGATGACATATCCAAAGTAAGGGAGCCAAAGCCTCGCCGTTCTCTCTTCCAAGGGCCATTCTGGTTGTAGTAGCGCCTTTGTTGTTATTAAGTGCTGTCGAGTCATTTCATAGCAACCCCATGTGACAGAGAAGAACTGCACCATAGGGTTTTTCCGTAGGTTTTCTTGACTATAATCTTTATGGAAGCAAGTCGCTAGGTCTTTCTCCCACAGAGCCCCTGGATGGGTTCAAACTCAGCCTTTCCCTTAGCAGCTGAGCGTTTAACCATTTGTACTACCAGGGCTCCTTAGTAGTACCTTCAGGGAAGAGATAATTATAATCATGAAAGAAATGCTGTTTGATGACTGCTTGCTATGTGCCAGGCATAGTTCCAGGTATATTTTATAGTTTATCTCAAAATAGATTTTGGAGGCATACATTTTATATTCTAGTTATGAGTTTTCCAATCTCCCTGCCTTTGCTATGCCATTTCCTCTGTTTAGAACCCCTTTTCCTTTCAAAACTGTGAAAATCTCATTCATCATTCAAAACTCAAAAATCAATATCTACTTACCTTGAAGACCTCTCTAAGTTTCCTGGATCCGAGAAAAATGATTGTTTTTTCTCTAAATCTCCGAAGTAGATATATTTATATTTTTCACATAGAACCTGCTTTTTACCTTATTTTCAGTGCTATAAGCTCACAAGACCCATGTCTAGCTTCCTTATTGTAAGATAAACTCCTTCAGAGTAGAAATCACACAGGTTTAAAAGCTTTGTCTTTCCTAAGCAAAGTGTTTTCAAGTTGCTCCATAAACTTTTTGCATCAGAATAATTTGGGATGTCTGTTAAAAATCCAGATACTAGTACTCATCTTAGCTTTGCTGAATTAAATTTTAGGAGCTAGGGCCCAAGGACCCATATTTTAAACCTGCATCTTAAGTGATTCTTGTGCTCACTGAAGTTCGAGAATCTTTGTCTTAACATAAAGCAGTGGTTCTCAACTGGAGGTGAGTTTCCCTCGAAGGGACACTTGGCAATGTCTGGAAACATTTTTGCTCATCACTTCTGGTGGGGATGGTGCTACTGGCATCTGTCGGGTAGGGACTAGGGATGCTGCTTAAATCCTAGAATGTGTGGGACAGCTTCAACGAAGAATTATCTAGACAAAATGTCAATAGTGTCGAAGTTGTGAAACCCTGGCATAGAACAAACAGCATCATGTGCTTGTAGGTGATCAATACATGTTTCTTGAATAAACAAATTTGTAGTGAAGTAGGATGAGAAAAGGAAACCCAAAGCTCTTAATGTGGGCTGAGCTGCAAACAGACCTGTGCTCCTTCTGGGACATGCCTGGTGGGACTGCTTCACAGCTTTGTACCTGCCTAGATGTGTGTGGCACCTGCATGTGTGGAATCATGAAGGTCCAAGACTTCATCAAGTCCATCCATTCCGGTGACTATATATCACACTTGTTGTTGGTTGCTGTCCACTTGGCTCTGACTCATGGTGACTTTATGCTTAATAGAATTAAACATTGCCCAGTTCTGTGTCATCCTCACAATTGCAACTTTCATATAAGAGAGATAATTGTATTAAAAAAAAAAAAAAAACTCACATCACGGTAGTTTTCTCCTTTTAGTTCTTTAAGTGATGGCTTGTATTTTAAAACCAACTAATATGCGTTAGACTCCAGAGCAGTGGGTTTGGTTTTTTTTAACATGCATTCCCTTAGGCAATCTCAGTACTCCTGGGGGTAGGAGGGAGCATGATTCTCCCACGTTACAGACCAGGAAGCAGACTGAAAGTAGTTAAATGATCCGCTGGCGGTCATGGAATGAATCAGTGTCCTCCTTAGGTTTAGAACCTACTATTTTCCACACACAAACCACAAAGCCACATTGCCTCTCAAATACTTATTATGACATCTTTGTCCTTCATTTGAAAACGGAGTCTCCTGAAATCTAGTAGTACATGCTTGCAATGTCTCTTCGTTTATCTTTTTGGTTGCCCAATCCCTAGTGAATCATCACCCACATAACTGCCTCTGTAGAAGAAGTCAACCAGCAGCTCATTTTGACTCGGGTCAATTTAGAACATTGTTATTAGGTGCCGTCAAGTCAGTTCTGACTCATAGCGACCCTATATACAACAAAACGAAACACTTCCCAGTCCTGTGCCATCCTCACAATCGTCGCTATGCTAGAGCCCATTGTTGCAGCCACTGTGTCAGTCCATCTTGTTGAGGGTCTTCCTCTCTTTCACTGACCCTCTAATTTACCAAGCATGATGTCCTTCTCCCGGTACTGGTCCTTCCTGATGACATGTCTAAAGTACGTGAGACAAAGTCTTGCCATCCTTGCTTCTAAGGAGCATTCTGGCTGTATTTCTTCCAAGACAGATTTGTTCGTTCTTCTGGCAGTCCATAGTATAGTCAATATTCTTCACCAACAGCATTTGGAATGTTATAGCTGATAATTTCAGTGTGGAGAGTATTTTCAAATGTAGGCCATAAGAACTTTTAGCAGTATGATATTAGTATGATCAGCAAAGTATTTATTTCATAAGAATAAACTCTGAGATTAATAATTACGTGTATATATACATCTAATTCTACAATATAGAGGCCAAAGACTAAAAAAAAAAAATTAAATAAAAGATGTGAGTATACCTTTTTCCAACCCTTCTGTTCCACCAGTCTCCCTCTTTCAATTTTTGTTTGGGTTAAAAACTCCCCAGTTTGGCTGCTCTGTGTTGAGGTTTGCTGGCGTTCGGATAATACTTTGACTATATAACATCAGAGAAGAAGAGAACTGAGATTCAATTACACTTTGCCCCCTTAAATTCTTGTTTTTTATAAAAGATATTTATGCAGAAATCTTTTAGAATATAACTAAACTGTTACAACACATTATAGATTTTTCCACAACTTCTCTGAAGAATTTGGACATAGACTATGTTTTTCTACTCTTTTTTTAATATGTGATAAATTCAGTTCTAGTCTGTTCAGATCAAAAGTAAAAATGAGTTTAAAAGACTGGAAAATACTTAATAGCATATGAAAACATTTTTCTTGGGTGGTCTCTCTGTAACTCATCTTTTTTATTTTCTTTCTCCTTATCATCTATATTTTGAAACTTGTTTCAATATCAGACAAGTGAATCAACGGGGAAAATTCCTTCTCAAAGAAACCTATCTATAGAGAAGAGAAAGGAGAAATGCAAAGGTTACTTAATGAAGGTTTTTTACATTTTCTCTTCAGCATTTAGTACAAGGCTAACTTTCACTGCTGTCTAATAAAATGAACGAAGAGTGAAAAGTTCAAATATTAGGCTTTCCTGTGACGCTGGTTTCATGAGCGCCCGAGAGCCAACATCAGCAGAGTGACAGAAGGGTGTTCATTTTTCTGTCTAGTCTGTGGTGCACTGCTGAGATGGCTACTTGAGGAAACCCCCCCAAACCAAAATTTAACCTGCACCTCAGAAGTTCAGTGACCTTAGGTTAAAAAACTTTGCTTCAACTCGCCACTGACTTCCTCTGCTTTTCACCCACTCCTCTCCCAAAATTACCTCCTCAAAGCTAAACAAACAAAAACGGCAAAATACCAGACTTCTCAACAAAAGGCATTTTGTTTTCTACCCAATTTTTGTGTACAATATATGAAAGTTGCACTCATGGCAGAAGGAAACTTACGTTAAATTAACATTCCCCCAAACAACTTGAAATCAATGGATATGTTTTCTTCCAGAGAAATCCATAATTACCTTGGCTTCAACACAGCAGAAAATAACAGAGTATCATAGACAGTTTTCTGAGCTGACTGTAGTTCAGATCAAGGTCCACATATGCTGCAAATCTCTGTAACGGCAGGTAACTATAGGGAATCTACCAAGCCATTTATCAATTTAAGTAGTCCACACCAAAACTTCCAAATAGACTGGAACAACAAGTATTTATTTTTTATGCAATACCTTCACATGACCAGTAGAAAACCTTAAACTAAGAGATTTAAGTGTGTCATTAGATTAGGTTGCTGTATAAAATGCAAGGTCAAGATGCCCGGTTAAATTTGAATTTCAGATAAACAAATTTTTTTTAACATAAGTATTTCCCAAATATTGCATATGACAGACCTATACTAAAAAAAAAAAAAAAAAAAAAAGATTTTTATTTGAAATTAAAATAGGGCATCCTGTATTTACATTTATTTATTATTCTTGCTAAGCCTGGCAGTCCTACTTAGAGGATATATTTAAACTGTAATTTAAAAAAGTCTGTTATTAAATACTAAGATAGCTGGATATGCATATATTTTTTGAAATTTGAAAAGCTGTAAGAGGTATGTGAAATGTGAAGGATTGAATGCCAGTACTGGGAAGCATAACCTGTGCAAAGATTGCTGATGAATTTTAAAAAAAAGAAAAAAAAGGAACTTCCTAAGCTGGGGTCATACTTAATACATCTTATTTACACATAGGTTGGCCCTCTCGGTGCATAATTATGACTTTCTGGGTCATTTATAGCGCTCTGTTCAGAGATTAACCAAATCCGTTGCCATCAAGTCAATTCCGACTCATAGCGCCCCTACAGGTCAGAGTCGAACTGCCCCATAGGGTTTTCAAGGACCAGCTAAGCTCTTAACCACTGGCTGCTAACCAAAAGGTCAGCAGTTTGAATCCACCAGCTGCTCCTTGGAAACCCTATGGGGCAGTTCGACTCTGACCTGTAGGGGCGCTGTGAGTTGGAATTGACTCGATGGCAATGGGTTTGGTTTTTGGTTTGGTTCAGAGATTAAGGAGACATGGTGGTGCAGTGGTTAAGCTCTGGTTGCTAACTGAAAGGTTGGCAGTTCAAACCCCCCAGCTGCTCTGCAGGAGAAAGATATGGCAGTCTGCTTCCTTAAATATTACACCCTTGGAAACCCTGTGGGGCAGTTCTACTCTGTCCTACAGGGCTGCTATGAGTCAGAATCGACTCAATGGCAACAGGTTTTTGGGGTTTTTGTTCAGAGATTGTTGAGGAAAACTGAATATTGACTTTACTTTTGATGCCATCATAGGCACTGCTAAACCCATTGCCACTGAGTTGATTCCCACTGATAGTTACCCTATAAGACAGAGTAGAACTGCCCCAAAGTGTTTCCAAGGCTCTAAGTCTTTATGGAAGCAAACTGACACATCTCTCTCCTGCCGAGTAGCTGGTGGGTTCAAACGGCTGAACTTTTGGTTAGCAGCCGAACACTTAACCCCGGAACCACCAGAGCTCTCTTAGGCACTGATTAGTTAATCTAAATTTGAGTAAAACAGAATCACTTGATATCTGTGACTAACTAGTTGTTCTCAGAAGACGCGTAGGTCCCAGAACAGCATTCTATTGGTTCTCAATAATCATAGTGTTGTGGTTAATACAAGGACTTGGAGTCAGACAGACTTGGATTCAAATACCAGCTCTGCCATATATCTGCTGCATGAATTGGGTAGGTTATTTAATTTCTCTAAGCCTCAGTTTTCAGCTGTTTATTCTCACTTTTAACAAAATTAAAAACAAATTCATGAGAGCCAAAGTACAAACCAGCTGAATATATCACACCTGAATTTACAGACCATCTCTAAAATAGTTTTGATTCATTGAACACTAATGACTGAAGACCAGACAAGTTGTGGGATGACATCAAGGACATCATACATGAAGAAAGCAAAAAGTCATCAAAAAGATAAGAAAAATAAGACCAAAATGGGTGTCAGAAGAGACTCTGAAACTTGCTCTTGAACATAAAGTAGCTACAGCAGAAGGAAGAAATAAGTAAAAGAGCCGAACAGAAAATATCAAAGCGCAGCTACAGAAGACAAAGTAAATATTATAATGAAATGTGCAAAGACCTGGAATTAGAAAAGTAAATGGGAAGTACACGTTCAGCATTTCTCAAGCTGAAAGAACTGAAGGAAAAATTCAAGCCTTGAGTAGCAATATTGAAGGCGTCTATGGGCAAAATATTAAACGACACAGGAAACATCAAAAGAAGATGGAGGATATACAGAGTGACTGTGCCAAAAAGTTCAACAATTTCAGGAGGTAGCATGTCATTAAGAACCAATGGTACTGAAGGAAGAAGTTCAAGCTACACTTAAGGCATTGGTGAAAAACAAGACTCCAAGAATTGACTGAATACTAATTGAGATGTTTCAACAAATGGATGCAACACTGAAAGCACTCACTCATCTATGCCAAGAAATGTGGAAGACAGCTACCTGGCCAACTGACTAGAAGAAATTCATATTTGTGCCCATTCCAAAGAAAGGCGATCCAACAGAATGAGGAAATTATTGACAATATCATTAACATCACACACAAGTAAAATATAGTTGAAGATAATTAAAAAATGGTTGCAGCAGTACATTGACAGGGAAATTCCAGAAATTCAAGCCAGATTCAGAAGAGAATGTGGTACAAGGGGTATCATTACTGATGTCAGATGGGTCTTGGCTGAAAGCTGAGAATACTAGAAAAACGTTTACCTGTGTTTTATTGACTATGCAAAGCCATTCGACTTCGTGGATCATAACAAATTTTGGATAATATTTTGAAGAATGAGAATTCCAGAACACTTAATTGTGCTCATGTGGAACATGTACATAGACTAAGAGACAGTTGTTTGAACAGAACAAGGGGAAACTGTGTGGTTTTAATCAGGAAAGGTGTGCATCAGGGTTGTATCCTTTCACCATATTTATTCAATCTGTGTGCTGAGAAAATAATCTGAGAAGCTCAACCATATGAAGAAGAACATAACATTGGGATTGGAGGAAGATTCGTTAACATCCTACAATACGCAGATGACACAGCCTTGCTTGCTGAAACTGAGGAAGTCTTGAAGCACTTACTGATGAAGATCAAAGACTACAGCCTTCAGTATGGATTACACCTCAACATAAAGAAAACAAAAATCCTTACAACTGGACCAATAAGCAACATCATGATAAGCAGAGAAAAGATTGAAGTTGTCAAGGGTTTCATTTTACTTGGATCCACAATCATCATCCATGGAAGCAGCAGTCAAGAAATCAAACAACTTATTGCTTTGGACAAATCTGCAGCAAAAGACCTCTTTAAGGTGTTAAAAAGCAAAGATGTTACCTTTAGGACTAAAATGCGCCTGACCCAAGCCATGGTATTTTCAATCACCTCATATGCATGCAGAAACTTAAAAATGAATAAGGAAGACCTAAGAAGAATTGATGGATTTGAATTACACTGTTGGCAAAGAATATTGACTATACCATGGGCTACCAGAAGAACGAACAAATCTGTTTTGGAAGAAGTACAGCTATAATACTCCTTAGAAGTGAGGATGATAAGACTTCATCTCAAGTACTTTGGACATGTCACCAGGAGGGACTAATCCCTGGAGAAGGACATCATGCTTGGTAAGGTAGAGGGTCAGCAAAAAAGAGGAAGGCCCTCAACAATATGGATTGACACTGCAGCAATGGGCTCAAAATCGCAACAATTGTGAGGGTGGAAGAAGACCAACCAGTGTTTTGTTTTGTTGTACATAGAGTCACTATGAGTCAGAACCAACTTGAGGGCACCTAACAACAACAACAATAGGCCTCAGTTTAAGGAGCCCTGTTAGTGCAATGTTTAAGTGTTCTGCTTATAACTGAAAGGTTGGCTGTTTGAACCCACCAGCCATTCTGCAGGAGAAAAGACCTGGCAATCTGCTCCAGTAAAGATTGTTGTTAGGTGCCATTGGGTTGGTTCAGACTCATAGCAACCCTATGTACAACAGTATGAAACACTGCCTATTCCTGAGCAATCCTCACAACTGTTGCTATGCTTGAGCCCATTGTTGCAGCCACTGTGTCAATCCATCTTGTTGAAGGTCTTCCTCTTTTTCCCTGACCCTCTACTTTACCAAGCATGATGTCCTTCTCCAGGGACTGGTCCCCCCGTTAACATATCCAAAGTAAGTGAGATGAAGTCTCACCATCATCACTTGTAAGGAGCATTACAACATAGGAAATCCTATGGGACAGTTTATTCTATCCTATATGGTCGCTAGAAACCCTGGTGGCTTAGTGGTTAAGAGCTACGGCTGCTAACCAAAAGGTCAGCAGTTAGAATCCACCAGGCACTCCTTGGAAACCCTGTGTAGCAGTTCTACTCTGTCCTATAGGGTTGCTATGAGTCAGAATTGACTGAATGACAAAAAAACAACAAGCCTCAGTTTTTTCACTCATAAAATGGAAAAAAAAGGAGCGATTTTTAAGGTTAAATGAGGTAATGTAATCAGAACAATCTGTGACTGACACTTATTAATTGTTAGGCTAGAAACTCCCTGGCCATGAGGATCCATTCTGTCCTATCTACGCTATAACATCAGCACCAAGCCCAGTGCTTGAGACATGGGAGGAGCTCACATGTTTATTGGGTATTACTTCTGTAAATAACTGTAGCAGTAGAAGTAATTACAGTAATTTAGTAGGGTGCCTGATAAATCCAAATCTTCAATATTTTAAAAGAGAGAGTTGCCTTGTGGATTATTAGAAGATTTGGGTTTCTGGAATTGTGGAAGCAAACTTGTAAAACAGATACACTTTATTTTAGGAAAAAATACCAGCAAGGCTCTTGAGTTATCCTACTGTAAAACAAGTACACACCTATTGGGGGATATTGTGAGGTTACCTTGAATCTGAATGTAGATGCTGCAGACCAAGATACTACGTGTTCTCTTTGATAGCTACAGTTGGGTGTATCTTTCTTCTGGATTGTGCCTTTGAAAAATTAGTGTAATGTTTCCATAAACATGGATTTTCATGTATGGACATCATCCATATGATTTTAAGATTAAATCATGTAAGGCTCAGGGAAATATTTTCTTAATCCCTATTATTCCTCTGTCTGAGCCCTCAAGGTCCGACCCCACCCCATGAGTTGAGAAGAGCTATAGCTTCTCTTGAAAACCAAGCCATTGCCATCGAGTCAATTCTGACTCATAGCAACCCTATAGGACAGAGTAAAACTGCAACATAGGGTTTCCAGGGAGTAGTTAGTGGATTCAAACTTCCAGCATTTGGGTTAGCAGCTGAACGTTTAACCCACTACACCACCAGGGCTCTGCTTCTCTTGAAGGAAATGGATAGTCCCACCTTTGACTTTAGTGGAGCAGGAGAGGAGAGAGTTTGCAAGTGGAGAGGTGAGAACCTTGTATTCTGTAAGACTAAGAGTTGCAAGGCTAGACTTTGAAATGTGGAAATGTCCAAAAAACAAAAGCCATGGGAGCTAAAAACTAGTGGAGGTTAATCTGCTAACAAAAATGTGGAAGCTGCTTGTGTCCCAGATGGAGGTTGTGAATAATTCCTGTAAATTTCAAAAGTACCCACTGCTATAAGTCATGTAAAACACTTAAACTTGTACTATAGTTGTTTTTTTAGCATTAAACAAACTTTTGTAAAAACAATGCAGTAGCCATATTTGGGAGACTAACCAAGAGATCTGTGTCCCTGCTTGGAGTAAATTGGAATGGAGAGACAAAGCAACCCAGAGAATCATGTTATGCAGTGACATGATATGACCCTCAAGAGCTCTGAAGCAAAGGTTGGGAGCCCAGACAACTGACAGAACTGAAAAGAGGCCATCGAGTTTGTCTTATAGAACATATAAGAATTCTTTAGGCATTTCCAGAAATTACTTGAGAAGCAGAATACAATGCGAGAGTGGACTTTCTGAAATTGATTTAGATATTAAAAGAAACATCACCTTATTTTGCATTACAAGCTAGTGAGATCTGGGGACAGACTTACAACATTATGTTCATCTTGGCTGCCAGAAATCTTAGAACTGAAAGTATTGCTTAATTATAATAATGATCTCATCCGGGATTCCTAAAATCATTAGAAGCTACCAGGAAGAGAAATCCAAGTACAAATATTTCTCTCCTCTCAAATGGCTTATGGCCTCTCTTTTAATCTTTATTATTATAAAAACTTTTTATGTGTATACCAAGGGGATCTGGTTTGTGCATAAGCTGGGGATTAGACATGCCTAGGCATGTGCTATGAATGGAGGTCAGCCTGCCAGGAGTCCGATTACATGAGGGACTAGGGAGACTCCTGAGGAAGATGGAGTCAGTCACATACTTGGTTCAATAATAAAACAACAGAGTTGGAGGAGAGGAGTGACTCCTGGTACAATCTTTTTGTCAATCGTTTTAGTAATTGGTTTTGCCTCCAAGACATATCTATGTTTTGTGGGAAGAACTATGAATAAAACCAGGGAAAAAAATGTTTTATTAAAACTCCTGCGTGGAGACAAATAGCACTGCTTTACTCTCTTTTAAAAAAATGTCAGAGGTCCGTACCTTTGGCTCCTCAAGAGTTCCAGTATAGGAGGCTTCAGGTCAACATAGTGCTATAGTCAGAAGCACCATGCCATCGTCCCTCCACACCAAAGATCTGAAAAACTAAGTCAAACAGAGTCACATGTCAATCCTGGAACCCTACGCATCAAATGAAGAGATAAAGAACTCAGCCATGCACCGAATGGAATAAGAAACTAACTGAGAACAGAGAGTGAGGAGAGATACATGCAGAGGTCCCCTATCAGCTACCACAGCACAGATCCGCCATCTTGGACTTCTATCGGAGATCAAAGAACGGGGTATGAGAAAGCAGCTTCACAGAGCTTCCAGCAGGAGACAGAACAACCGGTAACCAGCGATATAGGCTTTCCCACCCCCACCCTTCTTCACCGCCATTTAGCCTCCTCTTCTTCCTGCAACCACAGTCTCTTGGCCGAGAAGCACCAGCTTCACCCTGGTGTCACTTGGATTCCACCCGCCTGCACTGGCTGGCTCCCTGAGTGCCTTTTGTGGGCTACTGGCGGTGTTTTTTTCCGCTTCTTTAGGTTTCTTCCTTCCCTCTGAACACCTCCCCCTCCTTTCTCTTAAATGCCTGGCTCCATGCACCATCTTTGCTTCTTCCTGAAAGGCTGTGAAACATCTCTCCACTGTAAAACTGTTTCTGGGCCCGTGCCGCCACACTGTGGGACCGTTGGGGCTTTTTTGTTTGTCTCCTCTGATTTATTCTGTTTTGATTTGTTTGTTTGTTTTCTTTTTCTTTTCTCAGCTTGGGAGCCCCTTCTAGCTGGACAGTACTGCGTGGCTTGGAAGCTACTCCCTCAGTCTGTACAGATGCACAGGGACATCCCTGAAGGCATTTCTTTTTTCTTGTCTTTTTTCTTTTTTCTGGGGTGGGGGCTTTGTTTGATTGATTGTTTTGTTTTCTGCTCTCTTATTCCCTTTTTGTCTTTCTTCATTTCCAGTTTCTCGATTTATTCATTTTTTTCTTTTATCCTTTTTCTTTTATATTTTTGTTTTTCCCCATTTCTCAGTCTCTCATCTCTCCACTCCAATAGCAAGCTCCCTTAGCACTCTTTTTTGTTTGTATGTTTTTGACTCCTGTTCCTCTCTCCTCTCTCTCATCTTTCCCATACCCATCTTAGCTCCACACATCACAATCTACCTCCTCCTTCCTGCCTACTTGCACTGTGCACTGAACATCACACTCCCAAGCAGCACAGGCACGACCTACTGGAACCTGCCCTGCACTGATTTCCGGTCCGCACTGTCAGCCGTGGTAAGTGCCACAAAAAACCCATTACAATAACTCCCCTTCAGCTGGACCTGCCCTGCTGTACCATACCTAAGTGGCTGACCCTGCCCATTGGAGAAGGAGGTGAAAAGTATCATGCCCACAGAGGAGCAAACAAAGAATGCACAGCCTGCCTACTCAGACATAACCAAATAAAACAAAAAAGCAAGATGAAACAAATCTACATTAATAAATGAGGAAAATAACCACGGAATGCCCCGAAGACAGCAGGCAATATCAAAACATTTACAAAAACAGGACAGGATGGTTCCAGTAGGCATCCAAAATAAAACAACAGATGACTTTCCAGTAGAATAAAAGGCACTTAACTGATAGAGAATTCAAATCTCTAATATTCAGAATTATCCAAGAGTTGAAGCAAAAAGCAGAGAAAAATGAAAAACAAATTTATGGAAAAAGCAAACAAATTCGTGGAAAATACAGACAAAAAAATGGAAGAATTCAAGAAAATAATGCAAGAACAAAATGTTAAAATAAATTCACAACTAGAAATCATACAAAAACAACAGTTAGAAATCCAAAAGATAAACAACAAGATTTCAGAAGTGGACAGTGTCATAGAAGAGCTGAGGAGCAGGTTTGAAACAATGGAAGATAGGATCAGCGAAACTGAAGACAAACACTTGGCTACAACTCTGAGGAAAAAATCGAAAAAAGAACAAAGAAAAATGAAGAAACTCTGAGAATTATGTGGGCTACAATCAAAAGCAAAAATCTGAGAGTGATCGGAGTTCCAGAACAGGGGGAGAAAACAAAACACAGGGAGGATCATTGAAGAATTGCTGACAGAAAGCTTCACCAATATCATGAAAGATGAAAAGCTGACCATCCAAGAAGCTCAACGAAACCCATATAGGATAGACCCCAAAAGAAAATCACCAAGGCATATCATAATCACAGTCACTAAAATCAAAGACAAAGAAAGAATCCTGAGAGCAGCTAGAGAAAAAAAGTCACATAAAGACGAGAAACA
>NW_004444044.1:1993423-1995307 GCF_000243295.1 Trichechus manatus latirostris
AGCAGCACAACTGGAAGAATGTAATCGATGTCACTGAATTGTACATGTAGAAACTTTTGAAATGATGTAACTTTGGCTATGTATATTTTCACCAAAGAAAAGTTCCTCCAAGGTCGAGAAGGAAGAGTGCTGACATGTCGTGTGGTTGTTAACCAATGTCATAAAACAATATGTGTACCGTTTAATGAGGAACTACTTGTTCTGTAAACCTTTATCTGAAGTGCGATAAAAAAAGTTAAAAAAGAAAAGAAAAGTGGCGCGACTGCACCCTGTCAATGGTGGAAAGCTCTGAGACCTGGAAAAACAAGGCAGTCCTGTCCAGTTCCAGCTCTCACAGTTTTCACTGTATTATAATCTATTGACAAAAAAGTCAATTGCCCATAGACAAGAGAGCTTTGTTCAAATACATATACTTTGTGTCCCTGTAACTGTGTTTACCTGGTCATAGTGGAATCCTTTGGTAGCTTTGAGAAAGGTTTTGTCTCTCATATAATTCAGCGTGTTGTAGAATGCAAACATATTCTCTCTTTGCTCAATGTACATGTAACCTTGGCCTCAACAAAATAATTACAATGTTGTTGAAGAATGAGAATGAGACTTTGTGTTCTTTTCTACTCAACTCTGGGCCTATATTCAATATAAGTGAGATGGAATTTGAAAAGAAAAAAAAAAAAAAAGAGTTCCAGTACAATCACCAGGTTGTCCACTTGGAGATAATGGTGGATTGAGGGAGATAGCTTTAGGGCCTGATAGAAGGGACTAACAATAAAGGAGTAGCTGTGAAAGCAGCAATAGGGGTGCCAGGCAGGCACAGAAATACACAAAAGAAGCAACAGTAATCCACTGCTGTTGAGCAGATTCCAACTCATGGCAACCCCATGTGTTGCAGAGTAGAACTGTACTTCATTGGGTTTTCAAGGCTGTGAACTTTTGAAAGAAGATCACCCATCAGACTTTTCTTCCAAGTTGCCTCTGTATGTGTTCCCAGTACCAACCTTTTGGTTAGTAGTTGAGTGCTTAACATTTGTGCCACTCAGGGACTCAGAAGCAACAGTAGGGTCTGGTAAATGGGATAATAACCAGCATGAGAAACAATAGTTGGTAGACATTGACAGTACCAGTAGAAGGGGTTATAGTACCCAGAAATGTGGATGTTGCCAGTGTGAGCGACAGTACCAGCAAAAGTAGCTGTGTGTTCTGAGTGTTCTTTGAGATAGGTAACTGGACTAGTTTGTGAACATGTATGAGACTTTCCTGATGACCCTCAGAGTACTTGGGAGGGAATCTTTTCAGGGGACTGGAGCACAAGCTAAAGAAACAGAGATGGTATTTAATTCTCATAATGCAAGTAGTAGGTATTTATTGTAAATAAAATATTTTGTAGTTTTAGGTATTAATATCCTTATTTTACAGGTATGAAAAACTAGTCTCAAAAAGGCTAACTCAGCTTTTAAAATGTGGAGTCGGAGCAGAAATTTAAGTCTTTTGATACATTTTCAATGCATATTCTACTATAGTATAGTTGTTCCTCATTTAAAATATTTCCCATACAAACAGCTGATGTCCAAGTTCTTTTAAAAATTACATGATGTATGAATTAATACATTTCTGATTTTTCTGTATGTTGAGTGCAATGTATTTCATATCCTCTGTGGAATTTTATTCATTAAAATATATTTATTCATAGATTTATTCTTTGATGTATTGATCTTTTGCTTAGTAAAAAGAGGACTTACCATAACTGTGTTTAAAGAGATATTTATTAAGTTTAAAATTAGCATATATACGAGAGGAAGGCAACGCGATACCAAGTAATGGTAGACTGCTTCAAACTTAGAAAGGTAAGGGTAAAATTCATGGTAACCACAAAGAAAGTTAACAAAC
>NW_004444044.1:2000188-2029724 GCF_000243295.1 Trichechus manatus latirostris
TATGTACTACTGTTTCATGAGAAACTGTTTGTTCTGTAAGCCTTCACCTGAAGTACAATAAAATATAAAAAAAAAAAAAATTAGCATATATATTCCAAATCTGTCAAGAGATAAGAAGATACATTGCTTAAAAGAAAAAAAAAGGTAACTGAAGACTTTAAAGAAACATAAAACTGTTCTATCGCCGTTTTTTAAAAACTGTCTTTGAAAAAATTATTCAAGCAAGATGGCAACATGGGGCTGGAGAGGGTCAAAACCAAGGGACTTGCCAGGTTAGACCACAAAAACTAGAGCAGGCATTAGGTTCAATCCACAAGCAAAGAGGCAGCCAAAGTCAAGAACTGGAACCTAGCCAGAGGCTGAGCAGGGTGGATGCCAGAGGAGTAACCAAGAGAACAAGCCAAGGATTAGTAAGTAGAGAAAGGAGCAGAGGTAACAGGAGACAAGACATAGGAAGCAGTCCCTAGGCTGTCACTACTGCTCTGGACAACATCTCTTTAGCATGATACTGCCTCTCTTCATGCTCCAAGCATGAGCTCACTACCTAGCGTCTTGAAGGTATTTTCCTACACCTAACACCACACAACCCAATCTAATCTTCTGCCCCTTAAAATACAGGGTTTTGGTGTAGAAACAGAGAGACAGTAGCGTCCGAGTTATCAGGGTTGTCTTTACAATTTGCAGCAGCCTTTCTGGTCCATTTCTCAGGCTTGTGTCCCCCAGCCTCTGCTTTGGCACTGCAGAGAGCCTGACAGAGCATGGAAAATATGCCCATGTTTCTGATCTATTGTTTTGGAAGCAGGAAGAGAGTATTCCAGATGGAGTGTGGATTCCAAGTTTGACAGACTAGAAGCCCAAGGAACAGTGTGTTCACCTTAAGCCTTGAGGAAGTCATAGGCAGAAAACCTTGGTATTGAAATCTTAGAACTAAGGAAAAATCATGAAGATTTATTTAGCTTTGAAATGATTAGGTACTTAGATACGTTAGCAGGATTGCTAAATGTGCTTATCTACTTTACAGGGTGCGATAGTGTCTTCTTGTTGCTCTTAGTTGCCATTGAGTCAATTCCGCCTCACTGTGTCTTAATATCTGTGAATCTCATTCCTGTAATTGGAGTTGCTGTTATCCATAAAACCCTATGCGGCAGTTCTACTCTGTCATATAGGGTCTCTATGAGTTTGAATTGACTCGACAGCAATGGGCTTGGTTTTTCTGGTTATCCGTAAGGAGAGCATGGCTGGAGTCAGGTGCATCTTAGTCATCAAGTAACGTCTTTGATTTTTAAAACTTTAAAGAGGTTTTATTGCAGCGGATTTACAGAGCAGGGCTAAACCAAAAATAAATAAGTAAATAAAAATAAAAACAAAAAAACAAACCAGTTGCCATCAAGTTGATTTCAATTCATGGGACCTCATGTGTGCAGAGTAGAACTGCACTCCATAGGGTTTTCAATGCTGTGATCTTTTGGAAACAGATCACCAGGGCTTTCTTCAGAGGTGCCTCTAGGTAGGGTTGAACTGTCAACTTTTTGGTTAGTAGTCAAACACTTAACCATTTATGCCACCCAAGGACTCCTGGAGAAGAGCTAGATAGTGTTAAAACCAAGGACAGACTTGGTTAGTGGTGGGGAAGCAAAGGTGGACATATGGTTCAGCCTATGATCTGAATGATGGATCATGTTCAGTCTGCCAAAGTTGAGTCCCTGGGGTTCCCTTGGAGATATTGTTAGAAACGGGACGCATTCAGAGCCTTGCCTGATAGAGGCAGCCTGAGAATCACTGAAGGAGAGCAGTCAAAGGCAGGAAAGACAGGAATATACGAAGCAGTTGCTAAGGCAATCTGACCAATCATATCAGATGGTATCTGTGTCAGTATGATTGTGATAGACCAGGTACAAGTCAATGTCTGACAGATACCACTTCATTTAACAAGTAATAATACCACTTCATCTAACAAGTAAGTAATAAATCTAAGTAATACAAATATTTGAATTTGTTTGCATTCACATATTAGTCCTTAGTCGCATGTAAAACATGTACTACTGACATTTTTATTACTGAGAAACAATGAAACATTGAGAAGGTAGTGGATTTATGCTTTCCAATCACAGAAGTCAAGAATGTGCTCTTCCTATAGTAGCACAGAATGAAAAGACTTTCTTTTGTCACTTCTTGTAAGCAGAGTCAGATTTCCGTGTTCCAACATAAAATTTTTAAAGTTTTCTCTAATGCTTTATTTTATTTAATAGGGTTAAATTCACAATGGTCAGCTATTAAAGAAGCTATTTGATTCCAGAAATGCTGCCTGTAGTTTAGGTTTTGACTGCAGAGGTGGGTAGTGATACTTTGGTCATGGCGTCACGATTCAAACAACCTACAGGTAGGTGGGTGTGATTGTCTGAAATGAGTTTCAGCTTGGTTTTCCTCTCCCTAGTGCATCTTTTAATTGTCTTAAGCTCAATAATCATATTTATTTTTTAAGATGGCACAATTGGAAAAGGATTATGAGAAATGTTCTGAGGATAATTTATATCTATGCCTGTTCCCTCTTTTTTCAAAATATGAACATATGAACACACACACAAACAAATAATAATAAAGCAAACTCCCAAGTGTCCACCACCCAGGTTAAGAAACAGAACATCACCGACTCTTTTGAAGTTTCATTTCCCATGATCCATATCCCAGAGAAGGGTAACCACTTTTCTAAGCTTTCTTTTTTTTTTTTTTTGTTTCTTTTGCTGCTTCTTTTTTTTTTCTTTAATAATAGATTTAATTTTTTGGAGCAGTTTTAGCTTTAGAGAACAATAAAGCAGCACATGCAGAGAATTCTTATATATTCCCTCTTCTCCCCCTCTCTTACTTCGGTTTTCCCTATTATCAACATCTTGCATTGGTGTGGTACATTTGTTATAATTGATGAACCAACACTGACACTTAACTAAAGCCCATACTTTCGGATTCACTTTTCGTGTAGACAATGCATAAGGTCATATGGGTTTTGACAAATGCGTAACGTCCTACGTCCACCATTGCACTATCACACAAAATAGTTTCGCTGTCCTGAAAATCCCTGTGCTCCACGTATTCATCCCTCTCTTCCTGCTACTCCACTCCTGCTGAACCCCTGGCAACGAGTGATATTTTTACTGCCTCTATAGTTTTGCCTTTTCCAGAATGTTATATAGTTGGAATCACACAGTAGATACTCTTTACAGACTGGTTTCTTTCACTTAACAATATACATTTAAGGCTCTGCCATGTCTTTTCATGACTTGAAAGCTCCATTCCCTTGTTTTGTGTTATAATCTGTTTGCTGTAGTTATAGTTATATTCCATACAATGTTTGTTGAGTATTATATATTTGTAAAATTTAAAAATGAGATACAGTGCATATTCTGCTTCAACTTACTTTTTTTATGCAATATTCGTTTTTTAAATTCATCTGTGTCATAGCTATGTAGTGTTCAAATGTGTATCACAACATATTCATCCAGTTGCCTATGAATGGACATTTTAATTGTTGTCAGTTTTTTGCTAATACTAATTATGCTCTTATGAATATTATTGTACAAATCTTCTAGAGTACATGTACAAGAATTTTTCTACAGCACTGTTTCCCAACATTTTTAATAGGATGTCAAACATGGAAACTAACATTCATTCTATAGTAGTGCAAGTGGAAGGGCCAGTTCTGGCTAGAGACAATGTTCAGGCTCTGCCCAGACGTCCCAAAGGCTAAGGGAAGCAATATTGTAGCATACCTGTCATCGAAGACACACGCTGTTTGGGAAGCTCTGCTCTAGGGAAAGTACCTATGAATAGAGCAGCTGGGTCACAGGGTATGCACATATTCACATTGTTTTTCAAAATGCTCCTTCAACTTACGCTCCTTCCAGAGGGGGAGGAGAGTTCCAATCACTTGTCACCACATTATATTGCCTGACTTTTATATTTTTGGATGCAAAATGATCTTTGTATTGTGATTTCAGTTTTAGCATTTCTTTTATTATTAATGATGATGAACATTTTTTCATATGTTTATTGGCTATTTGTGGGTTTTTTTGTATCTGTGATATGCCAGTTTTTTTTCTATGTAAATCTTTTTAATTAGGTTATTAGGCTTATTCCTTACTGACTTTTTTAAATAACTCCTTTCTCAATTGTGTGTGACAAATGTCTTTTTTTTTTGCCCCCTGTGGTTTCTCTTTTCACTTTTTATAGTATCCTTTGATAAATAGAAGTGTGTACTTTAAAAATGTTGAAGTAAAATAATTTTAAAAGGGTAAAATTTATTATTTTTTTTCCTTTTTATCATTAGGATATCTCATAGAAATGTCAAAATTCCGTGATTAAATCACTTGAAATAATGGTGTCTGTGCCATCAACCGGATACGCAGTTAGATTCATTTGTTTATGTTTGCCAGTAGTTAGAGATTGCTTTGTTTTCTCACTTGATTTAATTTCTATCTGAATGAGTTTCTGTTTGCAGAGTTCCAAAAGCCAAAATGATATGACAGTGTACATTCACAGAAGTATTGCTCCCAACCCCAACACTTCCACTGTGTTTTTCCTTCCCTGTCTGCACAACCATTTTTATAAATTTGTCTCACTTTCGTTGTTGCTTTTTGAAAAATGTAAGCAAACATATATACAGTGTTGCGATGGTTAAGATTGTGTGTCAGCTTGGCTGGGCCATGATTCTCAGTGTTTAAATGTAATCACTCCCATGATTGAATATACTGTGAGTAGCCAATCAGATGAAAGGGAGTCTCCTTGGGGGTGTGGCCCGAATCTGAATATAAGCAGACGTTCTGGCTTTTTGCTCTCACTGGATCCTGCGGCTGCTTCCTGTCGTCTCATCTCCCATTCTTGGGGCTTGAGCTGTCAGCTTATCTGCAGAACCTGGGGTTCATCGATCTGCACAGCCTGTGAGGGAGCCTTGCTCTCCGACCTGCCGATCTTGGGCTTGCCAGCTTCTGCAGCTGTGTGACTTGGGAGAGGCCTCTACCCTGATCCACGGACTTGGGACATTCTAGCCTCTACAATCACGTGACTTGTTTCCTTGATATAAATCTCTCTCTATATATATATATTTATACACTTTGCTGGTTTTGCTTCTCTAGAGAACCCAGCCTATGACATTTGGTACCGGGAGTGGGGTGCCTTCGGGCACTTAGCAGTGGAGCTAGGCTTGCTGACCCACGGAGTGAGGGAGCTGAGTGCCTGTGTGTAGGAGGCTTCCTGGCGGAGTGGGTTGCCTCTGGGCATTTATCAGTGGAGCTGCCAGGTTTTGGAACACTTGCCCCAACAGGGTGGATGCGGGCATGAGGCTCTAGGGCCGAGAGACCAAGGGAAGCAGAAGCTGAAGAGACAAGGAACACAAGAACAAAAGGTATGGCTGAGACCTCTGGGGTTTCAAAGGGTGGAGCCATGGCCCCTGGTGTTTCTAAGGGTGGAGTGTCATGGATTGAGTTGTGTCCCCCAAAAATGTCTGTCAGCTTGTCTGGGTTATGATTCCCAGTGTTGTATGATTGTGTAATCTGATGTGATTTCCTTATGTGTTGCAAATTCTATCACTGTGATGAGGTTATACTGATGAGGTTGATGAGATTAGATAGTGTCTTAATGCAGTCTCTTTTGAGATATAAAAGAGAGAAGCGAGCAGAGACACATGGGAACCTCATACCACCAAGGAAGCAGTGCCAGGAGCAGAGCGTGTCCTTGGGACCTGAGGTTCCTGCGCAGAGAAGCTCCCAGACCAAAGGAAGATTGATGACACGGACATTCCTCCAGAGCCAAAGGAGAAAGCGTTCCCCTGGAGCTGTCGCCCTGAATTTGGACTTGTTGCCTACTGGACTGTGATGAGAATAAACTTCTCTTTGCTAAATCCATCTGCTCGTGGTGTTCCTGTTAGAGCAGCACTAGATGACTAAGACAAGTATGTATTAATATTCTCCTTTTATCTTACAGCATAGTATAAATGCTGTTCTGAACATTACTCTTTTCTTTTTTAATTTTTTTTATTGTACTTTAGATGAAGGTTTACAGAACAAAGTAGCTTCTCATTAAACAGTTAGTACACATTGTTTTATGACATTGGTTAACAACCCCTCAACATGTCAACACTCTCCCTTTTTGAGCTTGGGTTCCCTATTACCAGCTTTCCTACCTCTGCCTACCTTCTATTCCTTGCCCCTGGACTGGTGTGCCCCTTTAGTCTCGTTTAGTTTTATGGGCCTGTCTAATCTGGATGAAGGGTGACCCTCAGGAGTAACTTCATTACTGAGCTAAAAGAGTGTCCAGGGGCCATATTCTCGGGGTTTCTCCATTCTCTGTCAGGCCAGTAAGTCTGGTCTTTTTTTGTGAGTTAGAATTTTTGTTCTACATTTTTCTCCAGCTCTATCTGTGACCCTCTATTGTGATCCCTGTCAGAGCAGTCAGTGGTGGTAGCAGGACACCATCTAGTTATACTGGACTCAGTCTGCTGCACACTGTGGTAGTTGTGGTCCATTAGTCCTTTGGACTAAATCTTTCCCTTGTGTCTTTAGTTTTCTTCATTCTCCCTTATTCCCAAAGGAGAGAGACCAGTGGAGTATCTTAGATGGCTGCTCACAGGCTTTTAAGACCCCGGACGCTACTCACCGAATTAGAATGTAGAACATTTTCTTTATAAACTATGTTATGCCAATTGAGCTAGATTGAACATTACTCTTTTCTTTGAGCAATATATCCTGAAGATCACTCTGTATCAGCATAGACATCTTCATCATTCCTTTTTACAGCTACATAGTATTCCACTGTGTGGTTGAACCATAATTTAGTCAACCAGATTCTTAGTGATAAAACTTTGGAGTTTTTTTTTTTTTTTATCTTTTGCTGTAACAAATACTGTCACAAGGAATAGCCTTGGTACACATTAATTCATATTTTTTGCAAGTATCTTTCGGACAGATTCCAAGAAGTAGGATTGCTGGGTTAAAGGGTAAAATGTATATGTAATATTTAAATAGAATTTACCAAAGTCCAGATTCATAACATTTTTAATTCCAACTAACAACATACGAGAGGGCCTATTCCCCAACTTCCCCAACTACAGAGAATGTTGTTAAGCTTTCAGATTTATGCCAGTGTGATAGGTGAAAAATGGTATTTTAGTATAGTTTAATTTTGTACAAATAAACTTATATGAAATGGATAATTTTCTTAAAAAATATAATCTACCAAAGTGCTATCTCAGTGTGATTTTGATTTCTATTTCTCTTACTATGAGTAAAGTTGACTATTTCTTACATACTTAAGGACTGTTTGTAATTTTTTTCTATAAACTATCTTCATATATTTTGCCCATTTTTCCCTTTTGTTGTTGGCCTGACTTTTTTCATGTTTAGGAGCTAATTTTACATAAATTATATTAGCTTTCATTGTGATATTAGTTACTAATATTTTTCTAGTTTGTTATTTGCTTTTTAATTTTATTTTTATCATGGATTTTCAGTCATACTCCCAGGGGTTCATTTTTTACATTTATACCTCTGATCTGTTTAGAATTTATTCTGTAAATGGTATGAGGAATGGATCCTGTTTTCCGTATGCCTATATGGTTGTAGAAGTTACAGGATTGGGCAACGTTTTGTTTTTATATATCAGGTTGCCAACTCAACAGCAACTAATAACAATAAAAACCTATAGCTGTCTGGAGCCCTGGTGGTGTAGCATTTAAGCGTTTGGCTGCTAACCAAAAGATTGGCAGTTGGAATCCACCAGCCGCTCCTTGGAAACTCTTATTTAAATATTCCTCTTTCTTTTTTTTTCTAGTGATTTGAGATGTCCCCTTTAATCACATACTAAATTTCCATATTCAGTTGGGTCAACTTCCAGATTTTCTTTTTTTTTCCAGTTGTCTACCTATTCATGTGCTAATGCCATTTTGTTTTATTTACAGCAGATTATAATGTTAATAGTCACTTACGTTAAATTTAAGTCAGTCCAGTTACCCATTCTCACACTGTTCTTTATTTAAAATATTTTTTTCTGGCTTTTCTTGATCATTTATTATTACATATCAACTTTAAATCACTTTGTCTAGCTTCAAAAAAATAAGATATTTTTACTGATACGTGTTAAATTTAGAAATGAACAGAACTGGCATTTCAATAATTTTGAACATTTCTGATAAGAACATTAACATATTTCTATTTTTGTCAGCTATGTTTTGTGTCTTACAGTGTTTTATCATTTTTCTCATACAGATTTTGTACATTTCTTTTTAGGTTTATACATAGGTATTTTATTTTACCTTTTCCTAGTTTAAATAGGGTCTTCTCTTCCATTATTATCTTCCAATTTGATAATTGTTACATATTTGAAGACTTGAAGTTAAATTTATGTTAATTTTTTCTTGCTACTTAATCAAATAATGTTTTTGTTTGTGGTACTAATTTATTATTTTGAGTCTTCTAGATATACAATCAGGAGCCCCTATCTGGTGTGAACAGTTAAGCACTTGACTACTAACCGATATGGTGGCAGTTTGAATCCACCCAAAGGCACCTCAGAAGACAGGCCTGACAATCTGCTTCTGAAAGGTCACAGCCTTGAAAACCCTGTGGAGTGGTTCTACTGTGCACAAGTGGGGTTTCCGTGAGTTGGAATCGACTGGACAAAAACTAGCAATAACAAATATACAATCATATCATCTATAAACAAAGACAATCTTACTGCTTCCTTTCAAATTATTATACTTAAAATTTCTGTATTGTCTAATTACAATGCCTCATACCTTTAATATAATACTGAATAGTAAGAAAGATAATGGTCTCTGTTGTATTGTTCTTTACATTAGTAAAGATGCTACCTTTAAGTAAGATGCTGGCTTTGGGACTGAAGAATATATATAATTTATCAGAGTAATAAAATATTCATCAACTTATATTTTACCAATTTTTTTTTTTTTAATTGGTGTTGATTTATATGAAATGCCTTTCTGGCATGTATGGTCATGATTGTATAAATTTTTCCTTAGATCTTTTAGTATAATGGATTTCCTAATGTTGAAATACCCATTTGGTCTTAATGTACTGTTCTTTTTTAATGTACTATTGGATTCTGTTTGTTAATACTTTGGTTAAGATTTCAAATTTATGTTTAGAATGAAGATTGGTTTGTCAGGTTTTGATATCAATGTTAAATGCACCTCATGAAAAAGATTGGGAAGTTGTATTTAATTATCAGTGCTCTGACACAGTTTAAGTAGCATTAGGAGTATTTGGTCTCTAAGGTTTTGTGGCAGGAGCCCTGGTGGCACAGTAGTTAAGTACTCAGCTGCTAACTGAAAAGTGGGCAGTTCAAACCCACCAGCCGCTTCTTGGGAAAAAGATGTGGCAGTTGGCTTCCAAAAAGATTACAGCCTTGGAAACCCCATGGGGCAGTTCTACTCTGTCCTACAGGGTTTCTATGAGTTGGAATCAACTGGAAGGCAATGGGTTAATGGATAAGGTTTTGTGAAATTCCTCTCTGATACTATTTGTTCTGGTGATGTTTTTTTTTTTTTGGAGGAGGGTCGTGAGTGTGGGTAGACTTTTCTTCTATGAAAATTGGACTGTTTACCCTTTCGACTTCTATGGAAGCCAGTTTTATAAATTACATCTTCCTAAAAGGCTATACATTTCATTTTGTTTTTTAAAAATAATATATTGAGGTGAAATTCATATATCATAAAATTAACCATTTAAAAATGAACAATTCAGTGGCATTTAGTATATTCACAATGTTGTGCAGCTACCATCTCTATCTAGTACCAAAACATTTCCATTATTTCAAAGTAAGACCTTTTACTTACTAGGCAGTTTTCTCCCCATTTTCCCCTCTCCCTACCCACTACAAACCACCAGTCTTTGTTCTGTTTTTTATGGATTTATCTATTCTGAATATTTCATATAGGTGAAATCATGCAATATTCATGCAATATTTGACTTTTTGTGTTTGGCTTATTTCATTTAGCATAATGTTTTTGAGATTCATTCACATTGTAGCATGTATCAGTACTTTATTCCATTTTATGGATGAAATATTCCGTTGTATGTATATTCTACATTTTGTTTATCCATTCATCCATTGGGAGATATTTGGGCTATCTCCGACTTTTGACTATTGTAGTATTGCTATGAACATGTGTGTACATGTACTTGTTTGAGTAATTGTTTTCAACTTTTTGTTTGTATATACCTAGGAGTGGAATTGCAGGGTTATATGATAATTCTATGTTTAACTTTTTGAGAAACTGTCCAATGTTGTCCACAATACTGCACCATTTTACATTCCCACCACCAATGTAGGGTTCCAATTTCGCCACATCCTTATCAACACTTGTTATATTTTGTTTTTCTAAAAATAGCCATTACAGTGAGTGTGAAGTGGTACCTCATTGTGGTTTTGATTTGCATTTCCATAATGATTAATGATGTTCAACATCTTTTCATGTGCTTGTTGGCCAATTGTACATCTTCTTTGAAAAAATGTCTATTCAATTCCTTTGTCCATTTTTTAAATTAGTTTATCTTTTTGTTTTTGAGTTGTAAGAGTACTTTATATATTGTGGATAATAGATTCTTATCAGATAAACAATTTGAAAATATTTTCTCATACTGTAGGGTGTCTTTTTACTTCCTTGATAACGTCCTTTGATAGACATAAGTTTTTAATTTTAGTGATGTCCAATTTACCTATTTTTTTCTGTTGCTGCCTGTGCTTTTGATATCACATCTAAGAATCCAATGCCTATATTTTCTCCTAAGAGTTTTATGGTTTTAGCTCTTATATTTATCATCTAGTTTGTAAAAGTTAATTTTCATAAAGCTGTGCAAAAGAATGTCAAAATTTTTTTTTAAAAATCATTGTGTTTTGATGGATATTTCCCCTTTTACATTTTTTTTGTATATTTGTCCTCTCTGTTTCTCTTTCTTATCTAGTAATTTGTCTATTTTGTTGTCTTTTTCAAGAACCAACTTTTTGTTCTCAGTTTTCTAGCATAATTTATATTTTTACTTTTAGTAATTTCTTCTGTTTGTTTTATTTTGCTTTACTTTGTTGGTCTTTTTCTATTCTTTTTGAGTTGTGTGTTTTATTTTAATTTTATTGCCAAATGTATTTAGTTCTATGAACTTCTTTGGAGGACTGCTTTAACTGTGTCCATAGATTCTGAACATATGTCTGTGTGAGTTTGAACCCCGCTCCTGGTATCAAAATACGTGTGAGTTCTCTGTTTCCGTATAACAAGTTACCACAAACTTATAGCATTAAAAACGTCCATTAATTATCTCAGGGTTTCTGTGGTTCAGAAGCTTGGATGTGTCTTAGCTGGGTCCTCTCTTCAGGGTCTCATAAGTCTGCAACCAAGGTGTCACATAGGCTGCTTTACTTTCTGGAGCTCTTCCAAGCCCAAGTTGTTGGTGGCAGAATTCAGATCCCTGTGGTTATAGGACTGAGGCCCCCACTTTGTTGCTGGCAGCCAACCAGGCTTGCACTTAGCTGCCATAGGCCCTTTCAGTTACTTGCCAAGTGGCTCTCTCATAGGACTTTTCACACAGACAACTTACTTCTTTAAAGCCAACAAGGGAGAGTCTCTGACTCCAGTCTGTTAGGTTGGAGTTTTACATAATGTAACATAATCACAGGAACGACTATCCCATTGTTTTTGCTGTATAAATCGAACTCATCGCCTTTAAGTTGATTCCGACTCATAGCGACCCTATAGGACAGAATAGAATTGTCCCATAGGGATTCCAAGGCTGTAATCTTTATGGAGGCAGACTGCCACATCTTTCTCCCACAGAGCAGCTGGTGGGGTCAAACCACCGACCTTTTGGTTAGCAGCTGAGCACTTAACCACTGCACCACCAGGGCTCCTTTTGCTATTTAACATAACCTAATTAAGAGAGGGACTACCCCATCACCTTTGCCATATTCCGCTGACAGAAACAAGCCACAGGTTCAGCCTGAGCTCAAGGGGAGAAGATTATACACTTAGGGTCACTTTAGGGTGTGCTAATCACATATTTATAGGTTATTTGACTTTCTCTCTCACCGATCTTAACAGCCTTTCTTTGTCTTTGGTGTTTTGCAGGTTCATTATGATGGTCTAGGAGCGATTTTGTTTGTTTGTTTACATCTTATCCTGTGTTACTGTAGCTGTGGATTCATATTTTTCAATAATTCTGGAAATTCTCATTTTATTGTCAAACATTGCCAGGGGATTGCTTCCACCCTTGGACCACATAAACTTAATTTCTCAAATTGGATTTTCCATAAACACATGGGTAATATAAATTTGAATCCTAGACGTATGTGAAAGCAGTTTTATGATTTTCAATTCTCAGTTGAGACTATTTTATATATATTACTTTTTTTTTTTTTCCTACATATAGTTTGAGAGACAAATAGGTTTCCTGAGCTGGTAGGAAGATTTTTTAGTCAACATTTTCCCTGTAGGTATAGATTGTGGTTTTGTCAGCTCTATGCTGGGGTTTCAGTTCAGTTACCCTATTTTGCATGAGCCCCAGGCGTGGTTTACTATCCCTTCATGTACAGCCATTGATCACCAATGCTTTGTGTTCCTGGTATTGTAATTTATTCCCAGGAGAGCCTTGTTTTCCACTTTTACTATTACCCTGGTTGCAGCTCATTGTTCATTTGTTTGGTTTGTGTGTTTAAGTTGGGTGGTTTCATTTTGATTTGCCTTTGGTAATTATTTTCTGTTGTTTTGTTTTATTTTCTTGTGATTCAGAAATCCATTTAATGTTATGTTTGCCATTATTTTCCCAGTATCTTTGTGTTTTACAGTGAAAAGCTATTTCAGAATTTAGGCATATTATTGATGTGTTAGTACACATTTCTTAACTATTTTTAATCACATTTAATCTATCCTTGATTTTCTTCTGAAGATTAAGTGGAACACATCTTGAGTATTCATCTTGGATTTCTATAGTTTTCCCTTGCCTGATTGTCTTTCATGTTCCCCAAAATTTATCATATCACACAAATTTTACCTCTCTAAGCTGATCTCTCAAATGTGACTCAAGATGCCTAATTCGTAAGGTTTTAGAGATCATTAAATGAAATAAAATATTAATAAATCTAGTGCAAATCCAGGAAGTTATTAATATTATAAAGCAGCCCTGTTGGTGCAGTGGTTAAGCGCTTGGCTGCTAACCGAAAGGTAGGCAGTTCAAATCCACTAGCTACTCCACAGGAGAAAGATGTGGCAGTTTGATCCCATAAAGATTACAGCTTTGGAAACCTGCTGTGGCAGTTCTCCTCTGTCCTACAGGGTCGCTGTGAATTGGAATCAACTCAATGGCACCTTTTTTTTTTTAAATTAATATTATAAGCCCGTTGCTTTTCCTTCTAATCATTCTATTTCTTTTGTTAGTGCCATCCAGTCTATTTCAACTTATAGTGACTCCATGTGACAGAGCAGGGTTTTCTAGACTGTAATCTTTATAGAAGCAGATAGCCAGGTGTTTCTCCCATGGAGCTGCTGAGTGGATTCTAACTGCCAAGCTTTTGGTTAGCAGCCAAGAGCTTAACAGTTCTGCCACCAGTACTCTCCTAGTCATTCTACTTAGATATATTTTATTATAGTTTTCTTTAATTACCCTATGCTTTCTTCCATTAATTTCTTTCCATGATATCTTACTTTTAGTAGTATTAATATATAGTACTGTCCAAATTTTACATAAAATGCAATTAATGAATGTAATTAATAAGATTTAGTTGTGAACTTGAATTTTATAATCGGTTATTTGCCTTTTACTTATTACAGACAATTTATAGCCTTTATAGTATACTTTTTTGTTTGTTTTCTTAAATTCATACTCATAGCTTGTCTAGTACTAAGGTCTGATCCACAACTGATCATGGGGATGGCACAACACCCGGCGGCATTTTGTTCTGTTGCGTGTGGGGTCTCCATGAGCCGGGGGCCAACTCAACAGTAGCTAATAAAAACAACAAATCTAGTTCTAAACTTACAAGTAGATAACAACAGCAACAAATCTAGTACTAAACTTAAATTACCATAATTTGATTTTCAGGTGTTTTTTCTATAAAGTAAGTAATGTATTATAGCAGCAGGGTAGACTACATTGAATAAGTACCTCGAAGTAAGTTATATTTGGCCACTGTCAGGACAATGCTAAAATACTTTGCAGCATTATTGAGTTTGTTCTTTAAAAGGGGCTAGATTAACAGCACATGGAATCATTCATATCTTATGCCTTTTTTGTTCAAAATTAAGTCTAGGGTGATGATTTGCTAGAAAAGCTCAGCAGACACTGAGAAAATCAGAGTGGTCTGAGATATTGAATCTGGTAGCTTACAATGCCATCCTACTGTAGGAGGCATGAAACACAAACTAAACAGGAGCTAGACAAACCAGGGACTGCTTTCTTTGTTACAGACGTCTAGCAAATTTACCTCTTAGTGAAAAGGAAAAATGCAACTACCCAGGGGCTTTCTTGAGCCTGTCTTCTGATCTCCCGTGGCCTTGACCAGGTATCTTGGAGATTTAGCTACAGTGCTTAGGCATTTGGGGCAAGAGCTCACCCTCTGCGAAACATGGCAATATGTGTCGGGAACCAGAGCAGATTAGAGGAAAATAGGTTCAGACTAGCAGTGACACAATCGCTGCCACAGGGTTTAGTTGGGAAGGAAAAATGATGCTACTGTGGACTTTAAGTTGTGCTCTTTTGTATACTCAAATTTACATTAAATAAATTGAAAGCTCAGTAGGTTTTTGTACAGAACCGATCATTCTCATAGCTTGCGAGGTTTTTTTTTTTTTTTTTTAATGACAGCATGCAAAAAATATCTAGTTTTCATTTGGATCTAGAAAGTTAAATGTAGGGTATTAGTTATAGGAATTACTTTAAATGCATACATGCATACATATATAATTCTGGAATGACAAATTATAAACCATTACTAATTTTTTTTTTTTTGTCTTTCTGATCACCGTACAATTTTTTACTAATTAGAACATATTTTTAACAGATTTCTCCAGTCATCAGCTGTCATGGTCTATGAACATCGATACAATGGTCTCCGATAGTAGAAAATGTCGTACTGAAGCCTTTTCATGGAGGAACCAGTCTTAACATTTTAACTCTTCAGGATTTCTCTGCTGTTCTGTTTTGGGTTTGTGCAACAAAAGTAACTGGTCCTGTTTCCTGGAACTCCTCACTAAAGAACATTTGTCAGCTTATCTCTGTGGATGAGTCAAAGCCAGTTTATGCAATTTCAGATTACATTTTTTTAAACAGAGAAAATGGATATGTTATTCGGAAATATTATGAGAAACTAGGATTCAAATCTGAATACTAAATCTTTGTGTGAGTTACATAGTTTGCTGATATTTTATACTGCTTATGCATTAAAACATAATAGTGGCTTATTATATTTCAAGTCCTATTTTGAAATTTAGAAGGTAAAATATTTAATGGTGATTTTTTTTCACCTACATGTATTTCCTTCTGAGATAAATGGCACCATAGAAATCAAGTGCATATATCATTATCATCATCATCAATAATGTAGCAGCAGAAGAGAAAGAAGAAGATAAATTTAGATTTATTTCTAAAAATTTAAAACTTTTAAGTGGGGAGAAAACAGTAGAAATGAGAGTGCTGGGGCTTCTGCTGAATGCTCTGTCCCTGTTTCTGGTCCCTCCACCTCCACCTGATGTTTTTGGAGTATCTGACGCACTCTCTGCTTGGATTGATGAGAATTTTCCTAGGCAGAGCAGAAATGAATAAATGGAGTCACAATTCAGAGTTTGCCTTCCAAGCTATCTATTTCATTTCAGTGTAGTCAAATACACTAGGAAAATCCCACAATGTGCAAAAATGAAGGGTTTCTAACATCTCAGATTCTAGTCTAAAATGGTATGTGTGGAAAACTGAATATACTTTATTATTATACAAAGCATTCACATTTGTTGCTAATGGATCAACAGTAATTACAATGATAATAATAATAGTAATAGGAAATGTTTTTTAGTGCTTCTTATGCTATGCCTTGCATTTTATACGTATTACCTTATTCACTTCCACAACAACCCAATAAATTAGGTACTATTATTATCCACATTTAGGGAAAATTTAACTATAAAAATTGCCTGTTTTACTATAAAACTTGCTTATTAACAGTGAATAATTTTGTCTATGATCCAATATTTAAGTAGTTATTTAAAGTATAAATTCATAGGCAGACTTGTTGCTAGTTGCTGTTAAATTGGCTCTGACTCACAGCAACCCCATGTACAACAGCATGAAACATCGCCCAGTCCTGCACCATCTTTACAATCATTCATATGCTTGAATCCATTCTAGTGTACATTGTATATTTTGAATGCCTTCTAACCTAGGGGCTTATCTTCCAGAACTCTATCAGACAATATTCTGCTGAGTTCCATAGAGTTTTTATTGGCTAATTTTCAGAAGTGGATCACCAGGCCTTTCTTCTTAGCCTGTTTTAGTCTGGAAGCTCTGCTGAAACCTGTCTGCCGTGGGTGACCCTGCTGATACCAGAAATGTTGGTGGCATAGCTTCTAGCATCAAAGCAACTCTTAAGCCATCACAGTACAACAAACTGACAGACTAGTGGTAGAGACTACATTTAGGGGCTACTACAAAAATATAATCCTCATATCTTTTTTATATATGAAAACATTTCCCTCATTCTTAGGTAAAGGTGGTGAACCCCATATCACAATAGACTTAGGAAAAGTGGACAAGTTAATATTGTAATAGATTTCAATAGGCTCAAGCAGACATCAGTTCAAATTCCAACGCTCTCTCTTTCTACGTATGTTACTTAATGTCTTTAAGCCTCAATTTCCACAACCCTAAAACAAGGTAATATGAGTATAACCTCATAGGGCATTTTAGGAAATAATCTGGTAATATAAGCAAGGATTATCTCACAACTGGACGAAAAAGCAACATCATGATAACTGGAAAAAATACTGAAGTTGTCAAGGATTTCATTTTACTTGGATCCATAATCAATGCCCATGGAAGTGGCAGTTATGAAATCAAACAACGTATTGCGTTGGGCAAATCTGCTGCAAAAAACCTCTTTAAAGTGTTAAAAAGCAAAGGTGTCACTTTAAGGACTAAATTGTACCTGACTCAAGCCATAGTATTTTCAGTTGTCTCATATGCCTGTGAAAGCTGGACAGTGAATAAGGAAGACTGAAGAAGAACTGATACATTTGAATTATGGTGTTGGTGAAGAATATTGAATATACCATGGCCTGCCAGAAGAATGAACAAATCTGTCCTGGAAGAAGTACAGCCAGAATGCTTCTTAGAAGCAAGGATGGCGAGACTTTGTCTCACGTACTTTGGACATGTAAGTCGCTCATTACCAACAAACACAAGCAATTTAATAATAGATTAAAAACAAACAAATTAGTTGCTGTCAAGTTGATTTCGACTCATGGCGACCCCATGTATTTCAGAGTAGAACTATTCTCCAATCTTTCAGATGTAGATTGCCGGCCTTTCTTCTGAGGCATCTCTGGATGGATTCAAACCACCAACCTTTCGATTATAGTCAAGCACTTAACCATTTGTTCCATCCAAGGACTCCTCAATAATAGATACTGTGGTTTATAAAAGAACTATGAGATATTTAATAAGATTCCAGTATACTAAAATAAATGATACATACATAAACAACTAGGCAATAAGATGACAGTATATAAAATTATTTTGACATAATAAAGAACTAAATTATGTGTGGACACAAGGAGGGCAGGATGATATACAAGGCACTAGTTATTCTTCAGGGATTGAAAAGAAACTCAAGGAAATAAAGACCACTGAGGCCTGAGGCTTTTAGGGAAAGCCTTGAGTAGTTTCGGAAGGATAAATGGTCTATGTACATATGACAAGAGAAGGGAGGGAATTCTAAGCAAGGGAACAGCTTGAATTAAGGTACAAAATAGGTATAGAGTCCTGCACTTGTGTCTATGTGTGATGTCAGCCCACCTTGATCACAATGCCTCATTCCCAAACAGTGAGTAATCAGATTGGATAGGTTTGCCAAGACAGGCTTATGTATTCCTGAAGCCAAGCACAAGAGCAGTGTTTCATCACTGGCTGGCCCTGAGTGTATGTTCCAACAGTTTCAGCTACCAATGTTGAGATTGGTCATACATACTCCATTTGTGAGTATGTGCAATGCACCCATTTTTTTTCCTACTTATTTTTATGCATTTTTCCCAGATTGTCAATATATTTTATTAACATTGGTAGTTTTATTCTGTGAAGGGTAAAGTATATTTATTCATTCACTCTTGCATCTAATCAGGCACTAAGCTGGAGATAATATGAAGAAATACAATTACATTTAAAATATTCCTTGAGTATCTGTTGTATGTCAGACACTCAGGCTAAGTTCTTAGGAGAGAGCAATGAAGAAGAGAGATAACCAGCACCCTCACAGAGCTGATAGTCTAATAGAAAACACCGACATTAATTTCAAAAAAGTGCAAGAACCTCTCAGAAAGAAGACATGTAACGTATCTTACAGGGTGAGTGAAAATTCACAGAGGATGGAAAGGCCTATACTTTCTCATAATGGAGTTCCACGATAGTTGAACATATCCTCCCCATTGTCTCCTCTCTACTTGTGGGAGGTTAAGTACTTACAGAGATGGTAGGCCTTTATTCATAAAAGTTTCTTTGTATTTTACTACCTGCCAAGTGCTTTGGAGAAGAGGCAAACACAGCAAAAAACCAAACAGCTCTTAAGGAGTTATTGGAAAGTAAGGTAAACACCTGTAAGAAAGACATTCCCCATTGCTAGACGGAATCTCCTGCTTTTATTTCAGGTTCAGAAACCATCCAAACTAGACTCGTCCATCACTTGAGATAGTGGTGCTTTGCAAATACACAATGGAGGGTGTCCTGTGTTACTACATTACATTCCAAGAGGATAGCTGTATGAACTTTGGTGGCTAAGCTAGCTTGGTGGCTGTGGCCGCTGGTTCACGTGTTAATAGTCAGGGTTCTGGAGCATGCATGGGCCACAGGGCATTGGCCAGTACACAGTTAATGACTCTCAGCTTGTATGAAGGAGACTTCAGCAGGATTGCCTTTCTAGGAGTGTTTCTAGCAGATGTTTCTTCAGAGGTTGCAGTAGGGGCAACACTCAAACCTTCTTGCAGAATTCAGACACAAAGAAGTTCCAGAAGGTGATCATGCAAAATATCATTATTCTGCACCCTGCTAATAGGTATTGCTTGTAAAAAAAAAAAAAAAGAGAGAGAGAGAGAGAGATGTTTCCTTGATTTTTTCAATTTGGGAAACTCCAGGATAAAGTCAGTCAAGAGTTTTACATTTTTTAATGTGTTAATCTTTGAAGAAATAAAACTGGGATGCTCCATGGAAGCAAGGATGGCAAAACTTTGTCTTCCTTACTTTGGACACATCATCAGGAAAGACCAATCCCTACAAAAGCATATCATGTTTGGTAAAGTAGAGGGTCAGTGAAAATGAAGGAAACTCTCAATGAGTTGACAATAGCCACAACAATGGGCCCAAACATATCAAAGATCATGAAGATGGTGGAGGAGCAGGTCAAGTTTCCTTCTGTTATACATTAGGTCGCTATGAGATGGAGCCGATTCAGTAGCAACTAACAACTAATAAGAAACGTGTTAATAATGTGTGTTGTGGCTCTCTTGGACTGGCTTATAGTATGCAGCATTTTCCAAATATATTGCATTATGAGCCCTAATAACAACTTGATATACCAATGTTCATGCATAGTTTGAGTAAGGCTACAATAAATCATAGAAGCCTGATCTTGATTATGGTGAGATTTTTATTCCTTGATATGCATGGGAGCCAAATCGGTCTTTCCTCATTTTACAGCCCTAAAACAGCTCCTTTGACCTACAACTGAAACCAGCCCTGGCTTGTCAAAGGAACTGACTGAAACCAGACTGTGTTTTTTATCAAAGGATACCACACCCAAACTTTTAGAAACTCTACTCTCAGGAAGTCCTTAAATACTACATCCAAGACATTTAAATGCCTCAAGCTTTAGCTTCAGTCCTGTATTTCTTATTCTGACCTCAGTGGAAATTCAAAGCAGCTGATAACTATTATATAATCAGTCTCATAGATTTGTTTATTGTTAACAAATCATTCCTTAGTTCTCTCTTTTTTACCATGAATTATCCTAGTTCTCTTTAAACCTGTCACCTTGAAACAAACATTTGATTTATTTCTAGCAAATAATCCCACTTATGGCTATCTGGGTGGTATAAGCTTTGTTAGGAATGCAAATGGTCAGAGGTAAATTCTGTAATTTAAAAGAATGCCTATAAACCTTTTAGGAAGAAATTTGCATATTCCTACAATACTTCCTTGGCAGTGTTTAACCTTCAGTCCATTCATGAAATGGCCAATGATTTTTCTGACTAGCATTATTGCTTTTATTCCTGAATTACAGTTGCCAGACAAAATAAAAGATGTACAGTTAAATTTAAATTTTAGATAAACAATGACTAATTATTTTAGTATTACTTTGGCTATGTTATTAGGAGGGACCAGTCCCTAGAGAAAAGCATCATGCTTGGTAGAGGGTCAGCGAAAAAGAGGAAGACCCTCAACGAGATGGATTGACACAGTGGCTGCAACAATGGGCTCAAACATAACAACGATTGTGAGGATGGCACAGGATGGGGCAGTGTTTTGTTCTGTTGTACATAGGGTCGCTATGAGTCAGAACCAACTGGACAGCACCTAACAACAACAACAACATCCCATATACTAAAAATTATTTATTGTTTATCTAAATTGAAATTTAACTGGGCATCCACTATTTTTATTTGCTAAGTCTGGCAATCTTAATGAGATAAATGAAGAGTGCTCACTAATAGGAGCAACACCACTAAATACTTGTGTTTTCAATTTATAATGAGTCATACACCTCTCTCCTGCCCATATCAATAATATTTATTGTTGACTTTAATGGTGATAATTTACTACTGATGTCAAGGTTTGAAAGAGTTTCTTGCCTACCACAGTGGAAAACTTAGAAATCATAAATGTCATTATGGCTGTGTAATCTTAGAAGAGTTACTTAATCTCTCTGAACATCAGATTCCTCAACTGTTGACAGAGATAATACCTGCCTTGTTTGGCAATGATGAGAAAAATATAACTTTTGTAATGGGCTTAAACAATGCCTGGTGCTTCCCTCAGCAACATCCCACAAATGTTGATAAAGTGACAGTATGTCCCAGTTGTTATCTGAGGAGCCAGGGATATAATAATGAACTAGACAAAGTCCCTGCAGATGATAAGCAAGTAAGCAAAGAAGCAAGGTAAGTTTAGATAACGATAAGTACATGAAAAAATAACCGGGTAAACAAGAAGGGCAATTAGAAGGGGACATGCTGCTTAGAATGGAAGATAAAGAAAGGCCTCCGTGAGATGGTTAGACTGAGACTGGAGGGAAAAAAGGAGACCTGTGAGCAGGACATTCACAGCAGAAAGAGCTGTAAGTGTAAAAGTAGAGCTAGGCTTGCTGGAGGAGTGGGAGAAAAAGGACGTAGAACTGGAGAATGAGTGAGAGGCAGATTTCTTGAACACTGTTTCTCAAACTATCTGCAGTGAAGGATAATTTTTTTTATTCCGGATACCTTTATAAGGAGGAGCCCTGGTGGCACAGTAGTTAAGCCCTTGACTGCTAACCGAAAGTTCTGCAGTTAGAACCCACCAGCGGCTCTGTGGGAGAAAGATATGGCAGTCTGCTTGCATAAAGATTACAGTCTTGGAAACCCTATGGGGCAGTTCCAATCTGTCCTATAGGGTCTCTGTGAGTTGGAATTTGACTTGACGGCAATAGGTTTGGATTTTGGTTACCTTTATAAAACAAAAGAAAAATTACTATGAAAATAAAATGAAGAAAACCACATTCAAAATACAAGCCCTAACTTTTCCTATTAAATTTAGCAGCATAAAATCATATTTCAATAAATGAAATCAAAACAAACATAACAGGAAAAAATTACAAAAATTGTTACACATTCGCAGAAAGTGTATGTATAGGTAATTAACTTACCCTATAGGAGCCCTGGTGGCGCAGTGGTTAAAGTGATCGACTGCTAACCGAAAGGTTGGTGGTTTGAAAGCATCATTGGCTCTGCAGGAGAAAGATGTGGCAGTCTACTTCCGTAGAGATTTACAGCCTTGGAAACCCTATGGGGTCGCTATGAGTTGGAATCGACTCAGCAGAAGTGGGTTTGTTCTTCTGTTTTTGTAGTTCAGTAAGATAGGCCCGCCAATCATAATTGTGAGTGTTATGGCAATGGCAAAATACTATAAAAGTTTCTTTCTCTTACATTTGCAGATGGGTAGTGGTCCATGGACCACACCTTGCATAACTGGAGCACTGTTCTAGGAAGAGAAAAGCAGAGGTTGTAACAACTATGATGAATGTAGATTTAATTCGAAGTGCTAGGTAAATTAATACTAATGAGTGATATACCATGGACTGCCAGAAGAATGAGCAAGTCTGTCTTGGAAGAAATACAACCAGAGTGCTCCTTGGAAGCAAGGATGGCAAGACTTCATCTCATGTACTTTGGACATATTATCAGGAGGTACCAGTACCTGAAGAAGGACATTATGCTTGGTAAACTAGAGAGTCAGCAAAACAGAGGAAGACCCTCAACAAGATGGATTGACACAGTGGCTGCAACAATGGGCTCAAATACAACAACAATTGTGGGAATGGTGCAGGACCGGACAGTGTTTCTTTCTGTTGTACATGGGGTCGCTGTGAGCCAGAACCAACTTGATGGCACCTAACAACAACAAGAGTGATAATAATAATGAAGCTTTGTTTTTCAGGTGTGCTGTGAAAAAACTAGGATTCTCCTGATCCAAGCTTCCTACAAGCCTTGAGCTTGCTTAGGGTTAACTTTGTCTAAGCAGGGTGAGTTCATTATGAAGCTGTCCCTAATGGTAAAACCACATTCTCCCAAGGTTTCCATCATTTTCATATCACCATCTCATTCTTCCTTTCATTGAAGTGTTTGAAATGCGGAGACAAGAGAATTTCATTTTAGTGTGGCTTTAATATTAACCAGTATCATGAGTTGGTCGTTTCTTAGCATTTCTTGGTCTTAGTTTTCTCACTTCTAAAAATTAAAATGGAGAGCTAGCTAATATACAAGGTATTTCAAATTCTAAAATTTTTATAAATCTATGATTCTAAGTGCCTCTTTTTTATGAGTAGAATAAACTTTTCAAAAAGAAAATAACTTTCTGAATTAAAGTCAAGCTAGTAATTTGATTTTAGTGGAATGAAATGGCTAGCAAATACATGAATAGTTAGAATTTCTAATACTTACCATGCCTTGTCTCTGCACTGTCTGTGTTGACTTATTAGCAAAGAGTTTCCAGCATATTCTGTCCAGGTTGCCTATAAATTCAGAAGTTAGTATTAGTAGTCTTCCTAACTCCTTTATTCTCACCCTAATAGTATTCATTATAAGTCAGACTTTAAGCTTATGGATTTTTATATAGGTCCTCTCTGCTAGTTTTGGGAAGGGCTAAAAAATAGTAAGAATTTCTTATTGTTGTTAGTTGACTTTGAGTCAATTCCGACTCATGGTGACCCCATGTGTGCAGAGCAGAACTGCTCCATAGGGTTTTCAAGGCCTTTGGAAGCAGATCACCAGGAGCTTGTCTTCTGAGGCACCTCTGGGTGGATTTGAACCACCAACCTTTCAGCTAATAGTTGGGCACTTAACTGATTGCACCACCCAGGGACCTCATTCCTTCTTAGAATGTTTTAAGTGTAAAGTTTAGTGTGATCCAAGTAAAGATCTTCTGGAAATTATCCATTCATCAATTAAATATTTATTGAATACTGTGTTAAATATTGGAATACTACAAAAGTAAATGGTACCCATACATGCCCATGGGAAGATTATGGTTTGTTGGAGGAGAAAGAGAAACCCTCAAAGCAGGTCAATCTAATGGGTAAGATTCCTTAATTGAGAAACGTACTAAGTGCTATAGGAACTGAGATGCTGGAATGGCTAACACTGCCTGGGAAAGTTAGCACAGGAGTTGGGATACTTGAATAGTGTCTTGAAGAATGACTGGAAAAGGTATTTCAGTGGGGAAAAAAAAAGGAAGAAAGAAAGAAAAGCATGTGCACACGTGCAACAGTGGAAGGGTGACTGGGAGAAGACAAGTAGCTGTGTGAGCTATTTGGAGCCCACAGACACACGGTGCTAAGGTTAGATTTAGAAGACTCTCTCTATCACGTTTGGAAATTATTTTTATAATAAACAGGAATCTGCTTTAGAGGTGTGCAAGCATAAAACTGAGAAGAGCCGTTGAAAGCCAATTGTGTCAGGTTTTTCACCATTATTACTTCATTTAATCTTGATGAATCTTTCAGGTGGTTTTAATTTTCCTACCTTACAAATGAGGAAACTAAGACTCAGCCAGGTTTGTTAACTACCCCAAAGTAACAGAGCTAATACATGGTAGACCTGGCATTTGATTCTAATTTTGGCTTCAAAGTTCCACAGTCCAGACATTTTACACTTCAGCACACTGCCCCCAGAAGGAGTGGATATGTTGCTGTTGGGAAAAGTTCTCATCTGTCTGCTCTCAGGCCACCCAATTTTCCAATGCTCCCTTCAAAAGCTTATCCCCCCAGGGCATTTTATGAGCAAGGGGATGGGAATTTACCTAACTTGGGAATACCATTCCTTATCAACAATAGCCTCAAGAGGCCTGCCTTCAGGCTTTTCATCCCCTTCCAGCAGGTCTGCAGAGCAGTTCACAGGCAACATGGACAAACTTAATTAAATTCAAGTGAGTGTTGTTACGAAGACCTGACAGGCGCAGTTGTGTGCAGCTGAATAATTGAGTTGTGTGAGTTTTCTTTTTTTTTCCTTTGCCTTCTTGGTGGTAGGCTTTTTTAGGGGGTTTTGTTTTCTTTTGGTTTCTAAAGATGACCCTGACACTTTTCATAAAGCTGTTTTCTAGTAGGAACGCCCTCCATCAAAGAGATGCAGTTTGGTTGCCAGGCTACGGTGAGAAAAGAGAACTCTGAAGTGACAATGCCGACCTTTCCTTGGGGTATCCAGGGTCTATACTTGTTCAGTACAAAAGTACCTCCCATAGACCTCACAGCTAGAACTCCGCAGTGTCACTACCTGAAACCCAGATTATTAGACAGGAAGGCACAGCTTCGCCTGGAGTAAGCTCATAGCTACAATTCAAAAACAAACCATAGCAAATCGGTAGGTAGTAAGGAAAAGAAAAGGTCACTTAGAGATACATTTGAAAAATAGCACTCGTGATGAACACAGATGAAAACAATTAAGGAGTATTTTTCCCATGCAGACCTCTGGCGCAGTAAAAGAATGATGTCTTCTTGGTAGAAAGAAGGGAACAAAAATTTTGCAGATCCTTTACTTAAATGTTTAGGGGTGGATCACTTATGACCTGTGCCTGGGTTGTATGAGCCCTCAGTACCTAGGATTTTGCCATTTAGATTATTTTTAGGTGATCTTTTTCCTTTTGGCTGTTTAAATATCACAAAGTTTACAACTCAAGGGTTCCCCAGTTGTTGGTTCCTCTTTTATAGTTAGTAATCATCTTGTCTTTTTATTAATTTCTAATTTCCAGTATTAATTTCTAGTATGAAATACAAAACAGATATAAATGATAAATGTATATTTTTTTAATTTCTGTTGTTCTTCTGTTGTGTTTGAAAGAATGTGGAATGGTAGAAATTTTTCATTTCTCACCAGTATATAGGTTTTTAGAGATGACTTGGGCTGGAAAATACTTCATACTATGGTTGAAAGTCATTGAAGTGTTTAGAAATTAGGTGTACACAATATATTGTTTCCTTCTTTTTAAAATATTTTGATCTTATAGCTCCTTCCACCCTGATAATGGCATGGAATGCCACAGTTCATAAATGTTACCTTTCACATACATTATTGGAGTAGGTAGCATTATCTACATTTTGCACAGGAAAAAATGGAGATTAAGTGACAAGCCAAAGCTGCACATTATCTCTGCAAAGAAACTTAAGGAAGACAGTTCAAATCCGCCAGCCTCTCCATAGGAGAAAGATGTGGCAGTCAGCTTCTGTAAAGATTACAGCCTTGGAAACCCTGTGAGGCAGTTCTACTCTGTCCTATAGGGTTTCTACGAGTCAGAACTGACTCAGTGGCAAGGGGTTTGGTTTCGGTTTTATGTCATATAGAGGGAGGAGTGAATATTTAGTGTTAGCTAGATATACAAACAAACAACAACAACAACAACAAAAACCAACCTATTGCCATCAAGTCAACCTCATGTGTTACAGAGTAAAACTGCTCCATAGGATTTCTTGGCTGTAATCTTTATTGAAGCAGGTCGCCAGACCTTTCTTCCTCGGTGCTGCTGGGTGGGTTCCGACAGCCAACCTTTAGGTTAGTAGCTGAGCACTTAACTATTTAAGTTACCTAAGAGTTGTATCCTTTCACCATACTTATTCAATCTGTACGCCAAGCAAATAATCCAACAAGCTGGACTATATGAAGAAGAACAGGGCATCAGGATTGGAGGAAGACTCATTAACAACATTTATTATGCAGATAACCTTGATTGCTGAAAATGAAGAGGACTTGAAGCACTTATTGATGAAGATCAAGGACTTCAGTTTTCAGTAGGGATTACACCTCAACATAAAACAAATTCCTAACAACTGGATCAATAAGCAACATCATGATAAACGGAGAAAAGATTGAAGTTGTCAAGGATTTCATTTTACTTGGATCCACAATCAATGCCCATAGAAACTCTTTAAAATGTTAAAAAGCAAAGGTGTCACTTTGAGGACTAAGGTGCGCCTGACCCAAGCAATAGTGTTCTCAACCGCCTCAAATGCATGCGAAGGCAAGGCAATGAATAAGAAAGACGGAAGAATTGACATCTTTAAATTATGATGTTGGCAATTGAATATACTATGGACTGCCAGAAGAATGAACAAATCTGTTTTAGTAGAAGTACAGCCAGAATGCTCCTTAGAAGCAAGGATGGCAAGACTATATAGCTCACATACTTTAGACATGTTATCAGGAGGGACCAGTCCCTGGACAAAGACATCATGCTTGGTAAAGTAGACGGTCAGTGAAAAAGAGGTAGTCCCTCAACTAGATGGATTGTCACAGTGGCTGCAACGATGGGCTCAAGCATAACAATGATTATGAAGACGGAGCAGGACCAGGCAGTGTTTCATTGTGTTGTATATAGGGTCTCCATGAGTCGGAACCGACTCAACAGCACATAATAACAAATAACAACAAGGATCTTCGCTAGCTATTTAGCTTCCACTTTGCAAATTGAAGGGATGGTACTATGTGCAATTACTCTGAGATCCCAGGAGTATGATTAGTGATTAAACGTCCTATCTTGATTTGCGTCAAAGAGAACAAGTTGTTTTTTATATTTATTTTTTATTTCAAGAGTAATGATAATCACTCTAGGGAACTGATCAAATACAGAAAGATACTAAGAGGAAAACAACAATCTTTGGTAATCTTACCATTCAGAGATGTTCACTTTTAATATTTTGATACATTTCCTACCAATCTTTTTCTTTTTTACGTTAGCCATTTTATCTCACTGTAGTATTTTTTTTTTATTGTACTTTAGATGAAGGCTTTACAGAACAAACTAGCTTCTCATTTAACAGTTAGAGTATGCACATTGTTTTATGACATTGGTTAACAACCCCGGGACATGTCAACACTCTCCCTTCTCGACCTTGGGTTCCCTATTACCATCTTTCCTGTTCCCACCTGCCTTCTAGTCCTTGCCCCTGGGCTACTGTGTCCCTTTAGTCTCATTTTGTTCTATGGGCCTGTCTAATCTTTGGATGAAGGGTGAACCTCAGGAGTGACTTCACTACTGAGTTAAAGGGTGTCCGGTGGCCATACTCTTTGGGGTTTCTACAGTCTCTGTCAGGCCAGTAAGTCTGATCTTTCTTTATGAGTTACAATTTTGTTCTACATTTTTCTCCAGCTCTGTCCAGCACCCTCTATTGTGATCCCTGTCAGAGCGGTCAGTGGTGGTAGCCAGGCACCATCTAGTTGTACTGGACTGAGTCTGGTGGAGGCCGTGATAGTTGTGGTCCATTAGGCCTTTGGACAGATCTTTCCCTTGTATCTTTAGTTTTCTTCATTCTGCTTTGTTCCTGAAGGCGTGAGACCAGTGGAGTATCTTAGATGGCTGCTCACAAGCTTTTAAGACTCCAGACGCCTCTCACCAAAGTAGAATGTAAAACATTTTCTTTATAAACTATGTTATGCCAATTGAGCTAGGTGTTCCCCAAGACCATGGTCCCCACAGCCCTGAGGCCAGCAATTCAGTTCCTCAGGGAGTTTGGATATATCTATGGAGCTTCCATGACCCTGCCTTGTACAAGTTGTGCTGACTTCCCCAGTATTGTATATGGTCTTACCCTTCAGCAAAATCACCACTTATTATCTATTTAGAGTTTTTCCATTCCCATCCCTTCCCTCCCTCAGAACCATCAAAGATTGTTTTCTTTTTGTGTGTAGACCAAAAGAAACTCATTTTCATGAGTTTTTATACTAGTGGTCTCATACAATATTTGTCCTTTTGTGACTGACTTATTTTTCTCAGCACAATACCCTCCAGATTCATCCATATTGTGATATGCTTCACAGATTCATCGTTGTTCTTTATCATTGCGCACTACTCCGTGGTGTGTATGTACCATAGTTTGCTCACCATTCATCTGTTGATGGGCATCTAGGTTGTTTCCATCTTTTTGCTATCGTGAACAATGCTGCAATGAACATGGGTGTGCATATGTCTATTCATGTGGTAACTCTTATTTCTCTGGGATATATTCCTAGGAGTGGGATTGCTGGATCCTATGGTATTTCTATTTCTAGCTTTCTGAGGAAGCGCCATATCATTTTCCAAAATGGTTGTATCATTTTGCATTCCCATCAGCAGTGCAAAAGATTTCCAGTCTCCCTGCAGCCTCTCCAACATTTGTTATTTTCTGGTTTTTTGATTCTTGCCAGTAATGATATCTCATTGTGGTTTAGATTTGCATTTCTCTAATGGATATTAATCGTGAGAAATTCCTCATGTGTCTGTTAGCTGCTATAATGTCTTCTTTGGTGAAGTGTCTGTTGAACTCCTTTTCCCCCCCCCCCTTTTATTTTTTGCTTATTGTTGTAGTTTAAACGAAGATAACATTCAAGTTAGTCTCCCATACAAAAATTTATACATACATTTTTATGTGACCCTAATTGCTCTCCCCATATTGTGACAGCACACTCCTCCTTTCCACCCCTGATTCCCCATGTCCATTCAGCCAGCTCCTAATCCTCTCTGCTTTCCCATCTCACTTCTGGACAGAAGCTGCCCGTTTAGCCTCTTGTATCTACTTG
>NW_004444044.1:2032696-2049896 GCF_000243295.1 Trichechus manatus latirostris
ATCTGTTATGATTCTTTTAATTTCAGTTGGGTCTGTTGTGATATCACCCATCTCATTTCTTATATGGGTTATTTGCTTCTTCTCCTGTTTTTCTTTTGTCAGTTTGGTCAATGGTTTATCAATTTTGTCGATCTTTTCAAAGAACCAGCGTTTGGTCTTGTTAACTCTTTCAATTGCTTTTCTATTCTCTATTTCATTTAATTCTGCTCTAATTCTTATTATTTTCTTTCTTCTGGTGACTGAGGGCTTCTTTTGCTGTTCTCTTTCTACTTGTTCCAGTTGTAAGGTTAATGTTTTGTTTTGTCTCTTTCTTCTTTTTGGATGTGTGCATGTATTGCTATAAACTGACCTCTGAGCACTGCTTGTGATGTGTCCCAATGGTTCTGGTAGGATGTGTTTTCATTCTCATTTGATTCTATGAATTTCTTTATTCCATCCTTAATTTTGTCTATAACCCAGTAGTTTTTGAGCAAGGTGTTTTTCAGTTTCCATGTGTTTGATTTTTTTCATTGCTTTTTCTGTTACTGAATTCTAGTTTTACGGCTTTATGGTCAGAAAAGATGCTTTGTAATATTTCAATGCCTTGGAGTCTGTTAAGGCTTGCTTTATGGCCTAATATGTGGTCTATTCTCGAGAATGTTCCATGTGCATTGGAAAAGAAAGTGTACTTGGCTGCTGTTGGGTGGAGTGTTTGGTATATGTCTATAAGATCAAGTTGGTTGATTGTAGCATTTAGATCCTTTGTGTCTTTGTTGAGCTTCTTTCTGATGTTCTGTCCTCCACTGAAAGTGGTGTGTTGAAGTCTCCTAGTACTGTTGTGGAGCTTTCTATTTCTCTTTTCAATGCTGTTAATGATTATTTTATGTATTTTGGAGCCCTGTTGTTGGTTGCATACATATGTATTATAGTTATGTCCTCCTGGTGTATTGACCTTTTAATCATCTCGTGTCCTTCCTTATCCTTTGTGGTGGATTTTACTTTAAAGTCTGTTTTGTCAGAGATTAATATTGCCACTCCTGCTCTTTTTTGGGTGGTGTTTGCTTGATATATTTTTTTCCATCCTCTGAGTTTTAGTTTGTTTGTGTATTTAAGTCTAAGGTATGTTTCTTGTAGGCAGCATATAGACGGATTGTGTTTTTTATCCAGTCTGCCACTCTCTGTCTCTTTATTGGTGCATTTAGTCCATTTACATTCAGCGTAATTATTGATAGATATGAGTTTAGTGATGTCATTTTGATGTCTTTTTGTGTGTGTTGTTGACAGTGTCTTTGTTCCACTTAATTTTCTGTGCTGAGTTGTTTTTCTTTATGTGTTTTCTTTTCGTCTTTTTCATTGTTGTTGATTTTGTATTTGCTGAGTCTATATTTTTCTAGTTTTTTATTTTGATTTGTAGGATTGTTAGTTTCCTTTGTGGTCACCTTAATATTTACCCCTATATTTTTAAGTTTGTACCAGTCGTTTATTTCTTTGTATCGCCTTGACTTCCTCTCCATGTGAAATATCTATGTCTACATTTTTTAAGTCCCTGTTTTTCATTTTAATGTTGTCATCTTTTACAAAGTGACATCTGTTTCCCCATTTTCAGTGTTTTAGCTTTGGTTTGTTTTTGTGACTTCCCTATCTGGTTTGATATCTGGTTGCTCTATCTTGGGTTGTTATCTGATGTTACTGATTTTCTAACCAGAGGACTCCCTTTAGTGTTTCTTGTAATTTTGGTTTGGTTTTTGCAAATTCCGTAAACTTCTGTTTATCTGGAAATGCCCTGATTTCGCCATCATATATGAGAAACAGTTTTGCTGGATATATAATTCTGGGCTGGCAATTTTTTTCCTTCAAGGTTTTATATATGTCATCCCATTGCCTTCTTGCCTGCATAGTTTCTGCTGAGCAGTCCGAACTTATTCTTATTAACTCTTCTTTTTAGATGAATTTTGCTTTATCCCTAGCCGCTGTTAAAATTCTCTCTTTAACTTTGGTTTTGGCAAGTTTGATTATATGTCTTGGTGACTTTCTTTGGGGATCTACCTTATGTGGGGTTCGAAGAGCATCTTGGATAGATATCTTGTCATCTTTCACGGTATCTGGGAAGTTTTCTGCCAACAAATCTTCAACAATTCTGTCTGTATTTTCTGTTATGCCTCCGGTTCTGGTACTCCAATCGCTCGTAGGTTATTCCTCTTGATAGAATCCCACATAACTGTCAGGGTTTCTTCATTTTTTTAAATCCTTTTATCTGATTTTTCCTCAAATAAGTTGGTGTCAATTGCTTTATCTTCAGTCTCACTAATTCTGACTTCCAATGCCTCAATTCTGCTCCTATAACTTTCTATTGAGTTGTCTAATTCTGAAATTTTATTGTTAATCTTCTGGATTTCTGATTGCTGTCTCTCTATGGATTGTTTCAGCCTGTTAAATTTGTCATTATGCTCTTCTCTAATCTTTTTCATTTCCTGTATTGCATGTTCTACATTTTGCTTAATTTCCATCCTAATCTCTTGAAGAGTTCTGTATAGTAATCTTTTGTATTCTGCTTCTGATAATTCCAAGAAATTTTCCTCCTCTGGCAAATTTCTAGATTATTTTGGGAGCTTCCTGAAGCCATCATGGACTACCTCTGTATGTGACTTGATATTGACTGTTGTCTCTGAGCCATCAATAAGTTATTATATTTATTTATTTTATGTTTGCTTACTGTGTCCTTGCTTCTTGTTTTGTTTTGATATGCCCAAATAGGCCCCTCCTGTGAGCTAGGTTGATTATTGACAGCTTTGAGGCTCCAATGTCCTGTCAACAGGTGGTTAGATCTGTTACTAGGTATGTGGGCTCAGGAGTCCACCCACTCCTCCTGTATGGATTCAGCTCAGGTGTCCAGGTAGATAGCCACCAAGTGTGTGGTGTAGGCTCTCACCTACAGTCCTAGACAGGCATGGGTGATTGGTGAAGGCACAGGCATCTGGCTGCAGCAGGGGAACACACTCTGAGCAAGGCAGGGGGCTGATGGCCACCCCCAAGTGTCCAGGAAGATGTTTCCCTGTTCCCTAGATCACGTAGGTGGGTGGCTTTTGCAGCCAGTCTATAAGCACCCAATGCTGTTGACTGTAAGCACTTGGGGGCACCTCTTATTCTTGGGCCCCTATCGCAGGTGGCTAGGTGGCGTGGGTGGAGCCACCAGTCCTCAGGCCCCTCATGTGGGTAGGTGAAGACCCTGCTTAGTGGGCAGAGCAGTATCAAATGTTACAAACCTGCCACTTCACAGCTGAAACAGTTCAAGTTAGACTTCAGGTATATACCCTATTGTACTGCCGTAAGGAGGCCTATGCTGTTGAAATAGGCCCACACAAGTCTATTCAGAGGGAAAGGCACTCAAATCTGTGGATCCCTTATGCCTGTGCCTAGGCAAAGGAGCTGTGCCTACCCTGATTTCCTGGCTTATGGGAGCTGGCATTTTTCCCCCCATTTGTTAATTTGTTCACTCTTCAGGGCCAGCAGAATGGCTCAGGGCGTGTGACAGATCCTTCTTCTGGCCCAGGGGACTCAGCAATTGCTGAAGCTGGTCCAGGACCCAGTGCAGAGCAGGCAGCGGGGAGGTGAATGAGAGAGAGGCTTTTCCCTAAGGGGGGTGTTTTTGATCTGCACGGTAGGCTGGATGCAATTACTTATCTTTCACTGATTGAGGGCTTCTTCTCACCGGTTCTGGGTGACCGAGTAGACTCTCTGCCTCTGGGTCTCTCCCGGTGTGGAATACCCCTCCTGAACACGGCTGCTTGCCTGCATCACTGCTCATCCCTGAGCTGATCAGGCCTGAAGGGCTCAGGCTCTCGCTGGGTCAGGTCTGGCAACTTCTTGCTGCTTCCGCACCATCTCTCCCTCCCCTTGCCACTCAGTCCGGTTCCTCAACTTTGTCTTTGATGTTCAGGGTTCCTAAATTGTCATATATAATCGATTCACTTGTTTTTTGGGGTCTTTGTTGTTAGAGAGTCCACTGGAAGCATCTGACTATCATCTTGGTCCCGCCTCCCCTTTGCCCCTTTTTAATTGGATAATTCCTACCAATCTTTTAAAACAAAAAGTATATAATCTACATATTAATTATCTTATTTAAGTTTAAAATGTAACTGTATATATCTATAAATCCTGATATTTTTAATTACTGTATTGAAAGGATTTCCAAACATTATTAAATGTAATTTTAAGAAAGTGTTTGGCTATGTAATGTTGCATATTATATCTGGACCTGAATTTATCTGTTTTCTTATATTTAGGCATTTAATGGGTTTCCAGTTTTTCACAAAGAGAAATAGTAGTGGAGTAGTATAACTACAAAGCAGGAAACTCAAGCTCATGCTGTCAGGATAAAGGCCATCACCCGTTGCCTTGGAGTCGATTGTGGCTCATAGCGACCCTATAGGACAGAGTAGAACTGCTCCATAGGGTTTCCAAGGCTATAATCTTTACGGAAGCAGACTGCCACATCTTTCTCCCACAGAAGGACTTGTGGGTTCAAACCTCCGAACTTCTGGTTAGCGGCCAAGTGCTTAACCTCTGCCACCAGGCTCCTTGTAGCATAAAGGCAGAATCCTAAAAATGCAAATGAGTATGAGACAATATGGAGTGGTAGAGCCAGTGACAGACACTGCAGAATGCACACCCCATGTAAGGGCATTCAAAACACACCAACCAAAACACAATGACAACAAAAACAGCAAGTGGCAGGATTTGGCATCTGGATTGCCATTTTGAGACTTCTGGACTTTTATTTAAAAGGCCTGCCAACCTGTTTCTGAAAAATCAGTCTTTGAAAATCTTACGGAGCACAGTTCTACTCTGACACACACATGAGGTTATCATGAGTGGGAACTGACTCAACAGCAACTAGTAGAAAGTGGTGAACTTTTACTAAAGCTTTCCAGAAAAGTACCTGTGGGAGATTGACTACTTGGTTCAATTTTTCCTCACTTTCTGAATCCACAACCTTGCTGTGGCTTCACTGTGGAAGTGTCTGTCCCTGTTTCTTGACTTGGGGCTTGGCCATGTGACTTGCTGTGGCTTACGATCTGTGCCAGTTCCAAGCCTAGGCTCTAAGGAGTCTAGCACATTTTCACTTGCCTTCTTTTGCTTGTACCATCACCATGAGAAAAGCTTGCCTTAGCTTGGGCACTAGTTACAGGAGAAGAATTAGAGACACATGGAGAAGAGCCATGACAGCCACAATCTCAGTATGAAGCACAGCCATCCTAGCTGCCCCAGAAACTTATAAGCGAGAAATAAATGCTTATTTTTGTATGACCCTGAGATACTGAAGGTGTTTGCTATGCAGCAATAAGTAAATAATACAGAATCAAATTGTTTTCTAGAAAAATGTCAGTGTGTCTTCCTACCAACAATGTGTGACTATGTTACACTGGTATAATTTTTTTTCAAATTTGAAAGATAAAAATATTTTTATCTATTTTATTTTGCATTTTGGGTTCATTAAAATTAAACTTCTATTAAAGTTGCACACAAAAACCTGCTTATTAGTCATTTATATTTCTTCTTTTGACCATGAATTAGAATTTTGTGTTTGCAGGAGCCCTTCCTATTATGTATTAAAATCACATGCTTTATTTATATTGTGTCAGGCACTGTTCTTATCTGTAATCCTTGTCACCAACTTTGTTTTCCAAATTGCTCTTTACCATTTAATTTAATCTAAGATTACTTTTATAACCTGTGTGATCAATTTTTTTTTTGTTTCTCTGTTTTTCCTTTTCCCTTATATTTAATACCTAGTAATCGGAAGGTGGACTTTTAAATCTTTTTTTGTTGTTGTTCTGCTTTTTTGTGCAGGTCTTCTCTCTGTGACACTCTGTCTTCCTTCTTATTGCTATGCCTGACTTTCTTTTAACCTCTCTGTTTTCTCTTCCTTTCTGATTTTATCCTTTTTTGTTAAAATTATAGCACTTTTTTTCCAACAACCTTATAACTAACCAGTTGCCATTGAATCAATTCCAACTCAAGATGACCCCATGTGTCAGTGTAGAACTGTACTCCATAGGGCTTTCAATGGCTGATTTTCTTCTAAGGCACCTCTGAGTGCCTTACTTGAACCTCCAAGCTTGCGGTTAGCAGCTGAGTGTGTTAACCATTTGTACCACCCTGGGACTTCTTAACTAGTCATACGTAAATTCATGGTTATTTTTAAATAATGTAGTCTACTGATTACAAATTTGAGTTTTCTGCATATACTGCATGAATACAGCAATTAAGTATTATGTTTTATCTCTCTCATAAAAAATTTAACTATATTAAGTTACTTTTAATTACCTGTGGTTGTAGATTACTTGTTTTTTTTAGGTGCATAAACCTCTCACCTGAAAAATATTCAATCAAACAGCAACTCTATTCAATACTATAAATATGTGAATTTCTATTATGCATTCAGTGGCTCATAGGGGCCTTATTAGAAGATTATAATAAAGTATGAGGGCTAGAGGAAAGGGAGCTAAGATGATCACACAAATAAATGTAATACAATGTAGAATTTGGTGATTGCTACAAGAGAAGTATAAGAGAGGTATAAACAATATGGATTAGGGGTTTAAAGAAGTGAGAAATTGTATCCAATTTGACAAGTAAGGAAAGACTTCCATGATGGGAGGCCACTTGAGATAGACTTTGAAAGACTATAGAGTTTTGAAAATGTCAATTATATCTCTAGTTTTGTCTGCTCAGAACCCATTTTCTTGTCTTTTGGTATCAGCACCTTGATTTTCCTCTGAGGATAACCTCTCTTCTACTTAGGCTGTGTGGTTTGGGGGGAATTGACTCTATCCTTGTTTCCAGGATCTGCTTGTGACCCAAACCTGGACAGTCAAGAGTCAGGTAACAATGATTACTATGAAGGTATACGACCCAGTTCCACAGTAGTATATGACCCAGTCCAGGAGAAGACTGCTTTCTTTCTTTTGGGGTTGCTAAGCTTGCAGCTACAGAAGTTTACTACATGGAGAATCTTGATAGTAAATTGAAGTCACTCAAGGGAAGTAGAGGTGAGACATGAAGAGAGAAAGAAATGGAAAGGAGGGAGCGAGAGAAGGAAAGAATGAGAATGGACCTCATGTCTTCATAACATTGCTTGAGTCCCCAGATCCAACTATTCCTCAAATTGACATCTAGACTTTTTAGCCTCACAAGTCAATAAGATGTTTTCTTACTCTTTTTCTTCTTCTTTCTTCAGCTTCTTCTTACTCTTTGCATAAGCTTTCTTGAATTTGGTTTTAGTTACTAGCTAATGAAGGAGTCGTAACAGGCAGGAAGAAGTGGGGTTGGGGGGTAGAGAAGCTATATTAGGATCAATGAACAGCATAAGCAAAGACATGAAGATGGAGAAAGTGGGGAATGGTCAGGAAATAGCATATTATCTAAATCGAATGGAGTGTGTGGTATACATATGAAACTAATGGAAAAAAAGTTGGGACGTTATAATAGGTTTTGCAAGATAAGCAGAGCAATGGATGCTTAATTGTCTAGGCCACTGCTGTCCAACAAAAATACAATGTGAGCCACATATGTAATTTCAACTTTCTAGTAATCCTTTTTGAAAAATGGCAAACTTCATTTTAAATATTTTATTTAACCCAATATACCCAAAATATCATTTCAACATGTAATCAATATAAAAATCATCATTAGAATAGTTAATATTTTTTTTACTCTGTCCAAAAATCCAGTGTGTGTTTTACATTTATAAAAAATTTAAAAAATTGCTATCGAGTCAATTCCTAATTATAGTGACCCTACAGGATGGAGTAGAACCTTCCCAAAGGGTTTCTAGGGCTGTAATCTTTACAGGAGCAGACTGCTACATCTTTTGCCTGTGGAGTCGCTGGTGGGTTCAAACTGTCAAGCTTTCAGTTAGCACCCAAGTGCTTTTACCACTATGCCATGAGTGCTCCTTCTACACTTATAAAAAGCCAAAGAACCAAACTTGTCGTGAAGTCCATTCCAGCTCATAGCGACTCTATAGGACAGAGTAGAACTGCCCCATAGGGTTTCTAAGGAGCAGCTGATGGATTCAAACTGTTGAACTTTTGGTTAGCAGCCTGAGCTCTTAACCATTGTGCCACCAGGGCCCCTTATAGCATATATCAATTTTGACCAGCCACTTTTCAAGTGCTCAGTAGCCACAGGTGGCTAGTAGCTATCACATTGAACAGTACAAATCTAGTCAGTGGGTAGACACTGACAGTTTTCGAGCAAGGCTGTAATATTATCAGAGTGTGTTAAGATTATTTAGGGAAGAAAAGACTGAAGCTGGATGCTGTTCACTGAATAATGCAAATATTCCAGGCAATAGTCAAAGAAAACTTTAACAGAAGTTAGAATGGAATGTAGATATGCTAAAGACTTTAAAGAGGTGAAAATGTATAAAATTTGATAGACATTGAATATGAGGGTAATAGAGATGAAGAAAACAGAAGAGATAACAATTATTTAAATGATTTTCCCATCAAGAAAAACAGGGATGTTGAAAAGAATTCTTTGGTAGTGTAAATGATGATTTCTGTTTTCATTTAGATGCTGTTTTAGGTAGTTGTAGAACATTTGAATAACAATGTTCATTAGGCAACTGAAACTTCGGGTCTGTGACTCAGGATATACAGCAAGAGATAAATATCAAAGAGAAATATATAAATTAATATAATAAATATTAATAAAACAAAATTAATGAAAAGAGATTGAGCATAGTTAAGGGAATAATCCTGCTGAATGCTTATATGTAAGAGGAGAAAAGAATGTAGTTAAGGATGTGGAAAAGGAAAGGTCAAAGATGTAGTAGAAAACAAATAGATATTGTCATGGAAGTCAAAAAAAGAAAGTTTCAAGGAAAGAAGGTTGGCAACTTTATATGAGGCAGAGGCCCATGGGGATGAGGACTAGAAGGGCTTTTGTAGGCAAAAGTAGGTGTGCATAGTTACATGATCTTGGCAAGTCATGAAACACTTCTTGCTTCAGCTTTCTCATCTGTACAAAGAGGCAGTGGAAGCAGATGTCCCTCAAGCTCTGTTAGAGCTATCACCCTGGATTAGGTCAATGGAAGTTCACAAACAGACATGGAATCAAGATTTTAAACCATTATGAAATAAGCGAATGATAAGCCAAAAAAAGAAAAAAACAACCCCAAATCTGTTGCTGTTGAGTTGATTCCAACTCATAGTGACCCTATAGGACAGAGTAGAACTGCCCCATATGGTTTCTAAGGAGCAGCTGGTGGATTTGAACTGCTGACCTTTTGGTTGGCAGCCAAGTTCTTTAACCACTGCGAGACCAGGGCTCCAAAGTGAGTGATAGGGAAAGGCAAATAATAAATATGAATATGGTATTAAAATGTTTATTTGATAACTTGTGAAAGAAATATAATCAAGGAAAATATTCTCTCTTTCTCTAGATGAAAAAGATCTGAGCATATTTATAAAAGAAAGTAAGAAACCTATAGAGAGAAGAACCAAAGGTAAATACTAGCGGGAGTATAGAAAGTACGGCGAGGTGTCATGAGGCAGAATTAGATTGAAAAGGCGTTTACTGAATGCCACCTCTGTACTAAGTACCATGCCAGGTGTTTATATAAATGATGTCTCATTTAATTCTCATTACAACTCTGTGAGGGCAGAATTATTATTCATATTATTTACAAAGGCAGTGTTGAATAGTGGTTAAGACTGGGAATTTCAAAGTCAGATTTCTGAGCTCAAAATCTCATCACCACCTCTAACTAGCTATGAAAACTTGGGCAAGTTTCTTACCTCCTCCCTTACCCTTTCCTTATCTGTAAAATATTAACATCAATCTCATGGGATTGTTGTAAACATTAAAGAAATAACGCATTTGAAGCACTTAGCACAGTGCCAAATATATAACAAATATTCTACAGCACTGGCTCTTGAACAGGGACATTTTTACCTCCAAGAGGACATTTGGAAATGTCTGGAGACATTTTTTATAGTTATCACTGGGGGATACTACTCACAACTACTGGGTAGAAGCCAGGGATAGTGTTAAACATTCTGTAATACACAGAATAGCCCACCACCAAAAAATGCCAGCCCAAAATGCCAGTAGTGCCGAGGTTGAGAAGCCCTGTTCCACAGGTCTTAGCTATTATTAATACTATTACATAGAAGGAAACTAAGGGTCAAGGAGAAGCCCAGACCACACAGCTAGAAAGTGACAGATCCATCTCTTCTCATTCTAAGTTCAAATCCTATTCAAGTACGCATCCTACTACCTCACAATTGCTAGGCAAAAGTAAATTTGCATCTAGTGCCCAGATCCTGATTTCTAATACCATTCTCCAATAAACAGAATCAGAACTCCTTGGAGAAATGGTAGATTCTAGGACTGGGGCAGGAAATATATAAGATGAGCCTGGAGCATCTATAGTGCCAGAAAGTAAGGAAGTGATAACACAAAACAAAACAAAAACAGAGAAAACAAAAAGCAAACAAAAAACCTCATGACAATCATGGGAATATGTCAAAGGGACACAGAGTCAACTGAAAGAGCTCTCAATGGCCAAAGCTGGGACAATTTGAGCAATAAGATAAAGTAATATCGGATTATAACTCAAAGTATGAAATAAATACCCTTAAGTCCAAACTGATATAAATGATTAAGTACATAAATAGGGGAATAGACAAATCTCTCATGCAGAAGAATTCAAAATAATTTATGTAGATACTCTACCCTCAAGGAGGGCATTAAGCGTGGCCTATGTCTAGTGACTTATGTATGAAGAGTACAGTGTGGAATGTGGGAGTAAAGGGTGGAGGGTAGAGAGAAGAGTAAATTTATGGTAGAGAAGCTTGACAAACACTATGTCAGCCAGTTGATCAAGGTTAACATCAACAGTGATTAAATCATGTTGATAGTACATACCCTTGATACGAGTTGATGAAATTGGCACTTTACTTCTGTGGCCTTCTTCCCCAAAACATATAACCCCTGTCTAATCAAGAGAAAAACATCAAACAGATATCAATTGAGGGACATTATACAAAATACATAACTAATAGTCTTCTAAACTCTCAAGGCCATCAAAAACAAGAAACTTATGAGAAACTCACAGCCAAGAGGCCACTAAGGAGCCATAAAGACTAAATGTAATGTGGTATTCTAGCACAGAAAAAGGACATTGGGGGAAAACTAAGAAAATCAGAATAAACTATGGACTTCATTTACTAATAATGTGTCAATGTTGGTTCAACTGTAATAAATGCACCCTACTAATGTAAGTTGCTAACAGTAGGAAAAACTGTGTATAGAATATATGGAAACTATCTGTACCATCTTTACAACTTTTCTGTAAATCAAAAACTGTTCTAAAATTAAAAGTTTACTTTTAAAAAACAGTAAACTTGAATAATTATCCTTGAAACTCAGAGCTGACTTTTCTTTCTCATTTTTTTTTCCTTCAAAAACAGAAAGCAAGGTCAAGATAGGCCTTTTGAGGAGAAGAGATACAGTTTCAGAAGGAGGGATGGCTTCAATATTCACTATAAAGTAAATATCAAGTAGGATATTCTGAAATATTTGAGGATTGGAAGAAATTGTGTGCTTGAAGATAGTACAAAACATTTTAAGTAGTAAATTCAATAGGGATTTTATAGTGAACATAAGTAAATTATATAAATTGTTTTAAATAGTCGAAGATGAAACAAAAGATATTTAATTTATTTAATGTACACAAAAATGTACTTAAATGATTCTTTAAAGTAAACATAATATTCATGTTTCTCAGATATTGAGAGTCCATACAACTCATGTGCACCAGTAGGAATCAGCTGATGTTACAGGACCATGTTCTCTAATAATGTACTACTTGGACCAAAGAAGAGGCATATGTCTAGGAAAGCTGTTGAGTAGGTAATGCTACAGTAGTTGTCTATTCAATATCTAGTTTTTCTTTTGCTTGCTTAAAGATCCACAATTTTGTTAATGGAAGCAATGAGTCCATCTAAAATAATCCAATATCCGAGACATCCCTGAAGCTAGAGGTGGCCACATGAAACCGTTGTGGGCAATGAGGATCACAGAGAATTTTGCTGGATTTGGCAAGGTCTTGTTTTCTTGATTTTAGTTGCTAACTCTTCTTCATTGCTTTTTTCTTCTTCCCTGTAATATGGATTCTTTACCTTGTGTGTGGCAATAATTTTGTGATCATGAGGCTGTAATAATGAGGATGAGGCCCATATTAAGGAGAAGGGGATGGAAAGATAGAAGCGAGGTCCTTGATAATATTCTGAATAGCTGCACTAGCCTAGACAGGCTATTGCCAGACTTCTTGTTACTTGAAATAAATGAAGTCACTATTAGGAAGGCTTCTGTTCTATGCAGTCAAGAGCATTCCTTACTGATACAGTTCCCTAATGTGATGGTACAACTTTAGGCAAGATTTCACATGGAAGAGTGAAGGAGGAAGGGAGTATTGATTTTAGTTAATCATATTATCTCATAATCCGGCAATAAACTGGATGGTCAATATGCATATATTATCCCAACACAAGCTTTTATATAGCCTATTTCCCATTTTGATTTAGGAAATAATCTGTAAGGGGAAAAGATCATGTCATCTCTGGTTGTATTTCCTTCTTATCAGTAGGCCTGCCTTTCAGTACCCAATGAATATCAAAAAGAATTCATGGTGAATGCATTTCTTAGAACATTATTATCATATAAAGGTTAATTTACTGTAATACATTTTGAAATGTGAAACTGAGGGAAATTCCTCATATCTGATCACTCTGTTTTCTTGCCAGTCAATTCAATATAATGTAAAAAAAAAGAAAACAAACAAAAAACCAGACTATATGAGTGTAAAGACAGCATTTTTTTCCAGAAGTATCATATAGTGTTGTGAATTGATTTATGAAAATTCTGTGAAAGGATCACTGTCCGTACACAATCAGTATCTCAGACAGTTAAATGGGAAATTTTTATATTATTATTTTCATTCATGTGAGTGCCTTCTTTTTTCAATTCATAGCAGAATTTGGGTAAAAGTTCTTAAGACATTTGTAAGGGGGTTGGATATTAAAAGCTTAAAAAGGAAAAAAAAATAAGGAAATAGGAGATTGTGTAAATGAGGATCTAAAAAGTTATTTTTTCTGATTATATTTTATCTTGAGGAGTTTTACCATATTTTTCTTGAAATTTCCTCATATTTTGTATGAAAACATTCAACTCATTCTTTCAATTTTTTAATTCTTTTTCTGTCAAGAAAATGTCTTATAGTAGCATTATTTAATAGTTTCAATTTATAAATAAAATTGCTCCCTTTGTTATGAAGGGTGAACCTCTAATGTAGTCTACTCTTTAGATTTAAAATCTTATTCTTTTCTGCACACTGTGGTGGAATGGATTATTACTAATCTATGGAGGGAAATATGGTTTTTCTGAACAAAAAGGCTAAAGGGATTTCTGAAGTACTGGAACAAAACTCTCTTCACAGCTGTTTTAGAAGTTCCCAGAAGCTGGGAAAATGTGAAGAGAGCAACATAGCCTTTTCTTCCATTAATGGACCGAAGTATGTCTAGCATTTTCCCAGATGTCAATGGACAAACTGACCCAGTTGTTAAGCACTGTTTTCAGAAAGTTCATAACCAGAGGTAGAAATAAAACAGAAAGGATAGGAATATATCCTAAGATGTCAGTAGAAGGCTTTTTAGTACTCCACCCCCCCCCAAAAAAGTAAAATCCCTACATTAACTAAGAATGTTAATTAAGCACACGTGGCTATTGAACATATGGCCCCAATTGAAATGGCCGATGGAATATAAAAGTAAGGAGTGACTTTTATCACTGCTGGTAGCCCAAGAAGTAGTGATTTTCTCTCATAAGAAACTTGGAGGAATTTCTGTTTGCCTGAATAAAGAAGGGATTGAAATGAAAAAATGGTTGATTGGACACATAATCTTCTATAGGTGGAGTTTTGTGAGCAAGTAAAAGAAGTGTAGTCAAATCCCAGTAAGCCACAGCCCTTCTCCCCTCTGCCCCACTTAAAGTCAGTGGGACAATGTGGATCCTGTTACTGCTTCTGGGAAACACAATTGATTCCAGGAGGTCTTGGTAAGTGGGGATGCCCAAAGTGGCATTTACTCCCTGGCTACACTTGGCCAGGAGGTAAGAAGTGGGCTCCTCCTTGACTCCTAACAAATGCCATCTGTGCCAGGCAAAGAATGGTCACCCTCTGCCAGCTAATTCCTGGCCACTACTTGCTGTCTTTGGCCTCAAATACTTACTGATTCTCCTTAAGCCACTATACCTCTGATCTAGCGAAGTCTGATTATAGTTGGTGTTGAATTTTCATTTTTATGTGTTTTTATGCTAGAAAAGTTTGAACAGAGAGCAACACAATCTTTGACAGTTTCATATCAGCTTCTAATTGTGGACAACAAGAAAATTTCCTTTGCTGCAGATGTGCTTGAGAACACAGAAAAATCACCAGACATATCAATTAGAAAGCAAAATTGTCACTTTGATGACTAAGGTGCGCCTGAGTCAAACCAGGGTCTTTTCAATCACCTCAGATGCATGCAAAATCTGTACAATAAAAAGGAGGACAGAAAAGAATTGATGCATTCGAACTGTGGTATTGGTGAAGAATATTGAATACAATGTTGTGAACTGCCAGAAGAATGAACTAATCAGTCTTAGAAGAAATACAACTAGAATGCTCCTTAGAAGTGAAGACAGTGAGACTTGGGCTCATTTACTTTGGACACACTATCAGGAAAGATCAATCACTAGAAAAGGACATCATGTTTGGTATACTAGAGGGTCAGCAGAATTGAGGGAGGACCCCAATGAGATGGATTGACACAGTAGCTGAAAAAATGGGCTCAAACATACCAACAATCATGAAGATGGTGTAGGGCCAGACAAAGTTTCATTCTACTATACACATGGTTACCATGAGTCAGCACCAACTCAATGGCGTCTAACAACAACAACCACATCCATTATTTTTGTACAAAGGGAAAGGACTGCTCTGAAGCACTAGAGCTTACCATAGGAACAGTAGGACATTTTGAAACTGTGTGCACTCAGTAAGATTCAAAGATCCATTAAGTCTATGTAAGAAACATGGTCAATGATGAAAAATGACAAATGTAAGAGCAATTTAGCTATAATTTAAAGGAGATTAAAAAAATAAAGATGAACAATTGCCAAATTAATAGCAGTAATAACAGGCAGTGAAGAAAGATTGGCTACTTTGGCAAAACGAATTTTAAGTTTGACATATTCAGTAAATTCTCCAAGACCCTAAATAAAGGGAGAAGGAGATAAAAATGATGAAAGAGAAGTTGAGATGAAAGAAAACCCAAATTTAAAAAAAGAGATAAAAATAATGAAATAAAAGAAAAAGAAACATTATGAAAATTTAAGAGAGACACAAGAAATTCAATACACATATAATAGAGATTTCAAAAAGAGAAACAGAGGCAAAGAGAAGAAATACTAATGAGAAAATGATTAAAGAAAATTTTAATGAGCTGAAGAAAATCTGAGTCTTAAAACTAACATGGGCACATTGAACACAAGGAAAAATAAAAAGGAAAATTAATAGCATAAGTTTAAAGAAAATAACTTCAGTTACTTCTAAGCAACCCTTGAACAAAAGAGAAAAATTCCAAATAGTCTCAATAGTTTAGAAACAACATGGAAAATTAGAACAATGAAAATTCACTGTAGCAAAGCTTACAGTAAAAGACCAAAAGCCATTCAGAGAGGAAAATAATAGCCTACATGTTTCCATTATTAAGCACATATAAATAAAAATAAATAATTAAAAATGTTCAAAATACTTGCAGATGAGCAGTCAAAGTTAAGGAAAGTAGGAGAAAGAAACTAATTAATACAAAGATAAAATAAATTGAAACTCTACTGTTGTTGTTAGGTATCTTTGAGTTGGTTCATATTCACAGTGACCCTATAGCGAAGTCCATAAGTCAATATAGCGAAGTCTATAGACAATCATAAAAGCTAAGAATTAGTCCTTTAAAAAATACAAAATATAAAGTTCTGCTAAATCTAACTAGAATTTAACTAAAAGAATCAGAACAGTAATATAATGATACATAAATAAAAAATTAAAAATAAGAGACTATTACATAATGCATTATCAATAATGGTAAAAATATCAATGATATATACTATTTTGTAGAAAATAGAAATCAGGAAGATGGATTCTAAATAATCAAAAATCCTCAAAAAAATAAGCAGAGAAGTAATTAAAAATTGTGTGTAATTAAAATTCAAGGTTCCAGTCCAGATAGTTTGACGGATTACTTTAAACTTTTAAGGAAAAGTTACTATTCAGAATCTAAAAAAAAAAAACTTTCTAAGACATTTTATTCAGCAAGTATAAGACTAATACCCAAATCTGACAAAGCATAAAAAACTATGTGTCTATCTCAACTATGACAAAGAATGTAAACGTTCTAAATGAAATATTAGCTAATTTAATACAGTATGATTTTAATACAATAACACACCATGATCTAGTAGGAACTATACCAGAAAGTAACAATGGCTTAAAATTAGAATATTTATGAAGCAGTGTGTAACAACAGTGTGTAAAGGAAGAAACTGTATACAAATACATTCGTCCTTCAAGGGAGGGCAATAAATACCTCTCATTTTTCTTCTGGAATTCTGAAGCAACTGAGAAGTAGACAAAGGACTCAAGGAGATGGAGATTAAAATATTAGCTTTATAACTGTTTGAACTGTAACTAGTTATAAAATATAACAAAAATAAAAGATCTCATTCATAATAGCATCAGAAATTATAAACTTGCTGTGGATAAATTTAAGAAATGGTCAGTGGTGATAAGAAAAATTATGAAAATTTAATAAGAGTTCTAAAAAGACTTAAATTGAAAGGTATATCATATGTGGGAAAGGGAGGACTTAATTTTATAAGGATACAATTCTCCACAAAGTAAGTTATAATTCAGTTCAAATGTGATTTTCTCCTTTTCCTTCTCTTTCTCTTCCTTTTCTATCTCTTATCCCTTTCTTTCTTACCCTTTTTTCTGTTTGCTAGTTTTCTTTTTTAAAGTATGTATAGATAAAGCAATTTCATGAAAATAGGATCAACCCTGAGAATAATCCTAATATATTGTAATGTTATAATAATTAAAATATGAAGGTTAAAT
>NW_004444044.1:2049996-2078426 GCF_000243295.1 Trichechus manatus latirostris
ATATATAATATTACTATGTTATATACATAATGTTTTATGTTACTAGGTTTACTACAAGTGTGTGTATATATATGCTGCATTATATATATACCAAAAAAAAAAACCCTGTTGTCGTCAAGTCGATTCTGACTCACAGCAACCCTATAGGACAGAGTAGAACTGCCCCATATGGTTTCCAAGAGCAGCTGGTGGATTCGAACTGCTGACCTTTTGGTTAGCAGCCCTATTTCTTAACCACTTTGCCACCAGGACTCCATATTACATACATAGATATATAAAAATAACATGTTGCTGTTATTCTTAGGTGCCGTTGAGTTGGTTCTGACTCATAGCAACCCTATGTAAAACAGAATGAAACATCCTGCACCATCCTCACAATCATATCTATGTTTGAACCCATTGTTTCAGCCACTGTGTCGATCGATCCATCCATCTAGTTGAGAGTCCTCCTCTTTTTCCCTGACCCTCCACTTTACCAAGCATGATGTCCTTCTCCAGGGACTGGTACCTCCTAATAATATGTCCAAAGTACGTGACACAAAGTCTTTCAATCCTCACTTCTAAGTAGCATTCTAGCTGTACTTCTTCCAAGACAGATTTATTCATTTTTCTGGCAGACCATAGTATATTTAATATTCTTCACCAACACCATGATTCAAAGGCATCAGCTCTTCTTTGGTCTTCTTTATTCATTGTCCAGCTTTCAGATGCATATGAGGCAATTGAAAACACCACAGCTTGGGTCAGGCACACCCTAGTCCTCAAGGTGACATCTTTGCTTTTTAACATTTTAAAGAGTTCTTTTGTAGCAGATTTGCCCAATGCAATACGTCTCTTGATTTCTTGACTCCTGCTTTCTTGGGCATTGATTGTGGATCCAAGTAAAATGAAATCCTTGACAACTTTAAACTTTTCTCGGTTTATCATGACATTATTATTGGTCCATTGGTGAGGATTTTTGTTTTCTTTATATTGAGGTGCAATCCATTCTGAAGTCTGGTCATTGATCTTCATCAGTAAGTGCTTCAAGTCCTCTTCACTTTCAGCAAGAAAGTTTGTGTTATTGGATATTGCAGGTTGTTTATTGACCTTCCTCCAATCCTGATGCCAAGTTCTTCTTCATATAGTTCAACTTCTCAAATTATCTGTTTAACATACAGATTGAAAAAGTATGGCGAAAGGATACAACCCTGACACACACCTTTCCTGATTTGAACCCATGCAGGATCCCCATGTTCTTTTCAAATGACTGCCTTTTGGACTACATGCAAGTTCCTCATGAGCTACAATTAAGTGTTCTGGGATTCCCATTCTTGAAATGTTATCCGTAATTTGTTATGATCCATACAGTCAAATGCCTTTGCATAGTCAATAAAATACAGGTAAGCATCTTTCTGGTATTCTCTGCTTTCAGCCAAGATCCATCTGACATCAGCAGTGATAAACCTTGTTCCACATTCCCTTCTGAATTCTGCTTAACTTTCTGGCAGTTCCCTGTCGATGCACTGCTGCAAGCATTTTTTAAATTTTCTTCAGCAAAACTTTACTTGCATGTGATATTATTGATATTGTTCGATAATTTCTGCATTCTGTTGGAACACTTTTCTTTGGAATTGGCACAAATATGGATCTCTTCCAGTCGGTTGGCCAGGTAACTGTTTTCCAAATTTCTTGACATAGACGAGTGAGCATTTTCAGTGCTGCATTCATTTGTTGAAACATCTCAGGTGGTATTCCATCAATCCTGGAGCCTTGTTTTTCACCAATGCCTTCAGTGCAGCTTGGACTTCTTCCTTCAATATCTTTGGTTCTTGATTATATGCTACCTCTTGAAATGGTTGAACATCGACCAACTCTTCTTGGTATAGTGACTGTGTATTCTTTCCATCTTCCCTTGATGCTTTCAGAGTCATTCAATATCTTGCCCATAGAATCCTTCAATGCTGCAACTTGAGGCTTGAATTTTTTCTTCAGTTCTTCCACCTTGACTGATGCCAAGCGTGTTCTTCTCTTTTGGTTTTCTAACTCCAGGTCTTTGCACATTTCATTATATTTTACTTTATCTTCTCAAGCCACTCTTTGAAATCTTCTGTTCATCTCTTTTACCTCATCATTTCTTCTACTCACTTTAACTACTCTACGTTCAAGAGCAAGTTTCAAAGTCTCTTCTGACATCATTTTGGTTTTTTCTTTCTTTCTTGTCTTTTTAATGACCGTTTGCTTTTTCATGTATAATGTCATTGACGTCATCCCACAACTCATCTGGTCTTTGGTCATTACTGTTCAGTACATCAAATCTATTCTTGATACGGTCACTAAATTCGGGTAGGATATACTCAAGGTTGTACTTTGGCTCTTGTGGACATGATTTAATTTTCTTCAGATTCAACTTGAACTTACATCTGTGCAACTGATGTATTCCAAAGTAGGCCATTGAGTTTGTTCTGACTGATGATATTGAGCTTCTCCATTGTCTCTTTCCACAGATGTAGTCGATCTGATTTCCGTGTATTCCATCCGGCGTTGTTCACGTGTATACTCGCTGTTTATGTTGTTTACAAAAGGTGTTTGTAATTAACAACATCTTTCAAAATTCTATCATGCAATCTCAGGCATCCTTTCTATTACCAAATCCATATATTCCAACTACCAATCCTTCTTCTTTGTTTCTAGCTTTCGAATTTCAATCTTCAGTAATTATCAGTGCATCCTGATTGCATGTTTGATCAATTTCAGACTACAGAAGTTGGTAAAAATCTTCAATTTCTTCATCTTTGGCCTTAGTGGTTGGGGTGTAAATTTGAATAATAGTCCTGTTAACTTGTCTTCCTTGTAGGTATATGGATATTATCCTACCGCTGACAGCATTGTACTTCAGGATAGATCTTGACAAGTTCTTTTTGACAATGAGTGCAACGCCATTCCTCTTCAATTTGTCATTCCTGGCGTAGTAGACCATATGACTGTCTGATTAAAAATGGCCACTATTAGTCCACTTCAGCTCAGTAATGCCTAGGATATTAGTCTTTATGCATTCCATTTCATTTTTGACCATTTCCAATTTTCCTAGACTCATACTTAGTACATTCCTCTTTCTGATTATTAATGGATATTGGCAGCCATTTCTTCTCATTTTAGTCATGCCGCATCAGCAAATTAAGGTGCCAAAAGCTTGACTCCATCCATGTTATTAATGTCGACTCTATTTTGAGGAAGCAGCTCTTCTCAGTTGTATTTTGAGTGCCTTTCAACTTAAGAAGCTCATCTTTCAGCACTATATCAGACAATGTTCTGCTGCTATTTATAAGGTTTTCAATGGTCAGTTTTTTTAGAAGTAGATCATTAGGTCCTTCTTCCTAGTCTGTTTTTGTCTGGAAGCTCCACTGAAACCTGTCCACCATGGGTGACCTTGCTGGTATTTGAAATACCAGTGGCATAATTTCCAGCATCATAGTAACACGCAAGCCACAACAGTACGACAAACTGACAGATGGTGGAAATAGTAACACTATAACAAATATGTTGTTGTTACGTGCCCTCAAGTCAACTCTGACTCATGGTGACCCTATAAGACAAAGTTGAACTTACCCATAGGGTTTCCGAGGCTATAATATTTACAAAAGTAGACTGCCACGTCTTTCTCCCACAGAGCAGCTAGTGGGGTTTGAACCACTGACCTTTCGGTGAGCAGCCGAGTACTTAACCACTAAAGTCCCTTAACACAAATATAACAAAGTGTACCTGGGTAAATGTGTTTAATTTAAAGCTCAGTTAGCTAATAATGATAAAGACTTAATATCCAGCTCTTCCTTGTCTCAAGATGGGGGTTAGGATAGGAAACAATTACCTGATAGGATAGTCAGAGAAGTTATTCAGTCCAAAAAGGACTGGGAGAATTGAGTTTAGTTCAGATACAAACTTCAGGGTTTTGTAGAGAGCTCTGTTTACTGATATAAATAGATGCTACACACCCAGATATTTTTGTCACTTAGAAAGTTAAATAGCCTCTGATTTGCATGATTTCTAGGGATTTTTAAAAATTTGTTTTCCTTTCACCCTACTCATTGCCTATGAGGGAGTTATATTCTCAGAGCATTTGATAGAATGTCTCTGCAGAATGTTTTACTTACTTCAGTACAATAGTTGTTTCAGCAAGCTGCCTAAAATGTCTCATCATTCTTGCCTGGCTTGTTTGGTAATAGTGAGTTTTCTCTCACTAGTTAAAATAAGATTTCATTTATGAAGTTGCAGACACTTATGGGAAAATATTCAGTTATAGTTACATATGTAATGAAACAAATGTATGATATTCTTTAAGAACAAATTATAGTACTTGAGGAAGTATGGTTTGGCATATGTTACTGAATTGGACCTAGATGGGGATACTTCTATGAAAAGTATTTATATGAAGTGATATGTGAATTTTTCATGTTTTAATGTTGATTATCTGCCAGCTACATTTTCAGTTTGTCTTTGCTTAATAGGGGAGTTTCTTTATGTGCTTGCTTAACTTCGTGCACACTTTACAATAATACAAACTGAAAAGAAAAACACATAGTGGGAAAGTGAGCAGTGCTTCTGTAGTCCACGTGATAATGGCTTGAAGTGAAAATGTATCATATATGAACGTTTCCTCTCATGGAGCCTCTCTTTTTCCCAAAGAAGCATTGTTTTGAAATTCTGATTGGGAAGTAACTCTTCCCATCATCTGGAATTTAAGGTCCCCTTCCTTCTACCACAGTAGGGCAAAGAGACTCCAGGTTAGAGAAGGTGCTACAAGGCTAAAGAATTACACTTTTCTCCGAGAATAAATACTGTAGATCATTGGTACTTCTAGAGTCTATAGGAATGGGGAAACTTCTGGAACCCTAGGGAAATCAGTTGGTAATGATTTTCTTAAAGGTAGCTGTGAGCATTTGCAGTTGCAATGCATAAAATCTTTCAGCATAGAGGCTCTTGGTAGAGAACAGCAACCAGTTTCCTTGAAATTAGCGAGGAACAAAATCAGCTTGAGTCACACAAGTAATCAGGCAAGCTGGAACAACACAAGGAAGTAAATCCAGACCCAATGAGGAGAGTCTCACCAATTCCTTAGTGAAAAGCAGGTGGCACTTTATATTAGAGTTCCATAATATACTTTATGTTTGCTTGTGCTTACACTCACCGTATGGTTAAATACATCTGTGGTAGGGGTTTGATTTTCCTCAACAAATTATGAAGTTTTTCTATCATAAAGCCCTACCTTAGAGAACTCTTCTAGGTATTGTTATGAATAAAGGTGGGCAAGACTTATTTTTTATTAACTCATGCCTAGACTGGACAGATTTAGGTTCAGCATGTATGATTTTGCAACCACAACTGAGGTGTTCAAGAAATGCTACTTTATTTTATTTAAATCTAATTAAACTGTTTTTAAACCATTGGATCTCTGGGCCAGAAGGAAATTCCACTTCAATTACCTGGTCTCACTGGAAGCTGATACTCACTAAAATACTAAGGGTGACCTCTTTCGATTTGGGGGCTCCAATTACCACTGAGATGTCCTGTGCGCACCCTTTTGTGGTTTGGTGGGGAGCACAGGGGCCTGGGTTTCAGCTTCTCCATTTCTAACAGGCAGCTCTTCCCCTTGCTGTTTCCATGGACATTAGCTCCCCAAGGCTTATGGGAATCTAGATCTCAAAATCTCTGTATGTCTCTTTCACATATCAAAGTCACCCATTACTCTATCCTTAAGATTCTGGAAAGAAAGAATGACAAAGTATATGTGGGGCACTTCTTTTACTTCTTGGCTTTTCCTTGAAGCAAAGGAGCATGGAACCTGGTGTGTGTAGGAGGAGAAATAGTAAAAAGAATAGTGGGAGGACAAAACACAAAATAAATATTTACTGCTTCATAGGTAGTCAACTACTTTTATAGAATGCTACCTTAATAAGGGTTATCTCTATCTGTACTGCATATTAATAATGAGAACACTTCATTCATTCTTATAGAGGATGAAAGAATAGCACTTTCTAGAGTGATCAAAAAGATTAATGTGACATTTTGTACCCAGGAACTGAATTTAGAGAGGCCTTATGTGGATTTAAAGAGACTTTATTTTGTGGATGGCATCCCTGGGTGGCGCAAACAGTCAACACACTCACTGCTAACCAAAAGTTTGATGGTTTGAATACACCCAGAAGACTCAGAAGAAAGGCTTGGTGATCTACTTCTGAAAAATCAGCCGTTGAAAACCCCATGGAGCACAATTCTAACTCTGACACACACAGGGTTGTCATGAGTTGGAATCGACTCAATGGAAACTGTTTTTTTAATTTTTTTTATTTTTTATTTTTAATGTGGATATAAGAGAGCAGGCCTATGCATTTAAGACAAATGCCATGTGGTCTTGAAACACGTTCTAGAATATTAAAATTACTTAAGACTTACTCTGACTTGTATTAAATAAACAATTCTATAATTAATTTAAGTCCCTGAAACTACAGCATCTAGAGAGTGTTTTGTGGTATTCTTTTAATAAGAGTATGTGATTGAAATGTACAACTATTTGGTCCTTCAACTTTCTTAAGGATGAATAACCTCAGTGAGTTCCTGAGCCCTGTATCTTCTTTTGGGTAAACTGTTAATGCAGAGCAAATTGTAGACATATCTCTAACCTCAGTGCAGGGCATTGCATCCACAGTTCAGAAATGTAGACCCTCAAAGGAAAAGTCTGTCATGTGTTCTTGTGGGCACCAAACATTCCTGAAAGAGATTGTAGATTTTAGACCATGATTTATTTTTTTAAAAATTAATAATTAACTGGTCTTAAACTGGTTTTATTTAATGTTCTCACTGTGTAAGAAATTACATGGCTGAGTGACTTTTTAGTAAAAACACATTTAATTTCGTAATCAATGCCACAGAGATGCTTTTCTGGATTTATTTTTATTCGGTTCTGAATTATATGTTGATTGTGTATAACGGATGTTTGGTAAGTAGCAGGGGACAAAAATTAGATGTTATTCTAAATAGCACATTTTTGGTTTTAATGTCACATGGTTCCTATTTTCTGTAACTACATACAAATAATATGTCTCAGGGCCTTGCAGCTCAAAGTGTTGTCTGAGAATCAAGAGCATCAGCATCACCTGGGGACTTGTTAGAAATGCCCAGCCCAAACCTACTAAATCAGAATCTGCATTTAGGCACATTAAAGTTTTAGAAGCACTATTTTAGGACAGAATTTAGACAGAATTATCTGTGAAGTTTTAAAAAATACGTCATTAGCTGCCGCTGAGCCAGCACCTGACTCAACGTAGATTCCACGCACAGTGGAATCGAACCATTGTGATGCATAGGGTTTTCACTGGCTGACATTTGGAAGTAGATTGCCACTCCTTTCTTTCTAGTTTGTCCTTGTCTGGAAGCTCCCCTGAAACCTATTCAGCATCATAGTAACATGCAAGCCTCCAATGACAGATGAATTATGTCTGTGCTTGAGGTACCTTGGCCGGTAATTGAACCTGGGTCTCCCATAAGAAAAGCGAGAATTCTACCACTCAAACACCACTGCCCTCCTTTTAAAAATATAGATGCCAAGGAGGCATATCCAACATGCAGCTATAGACAGAAGCATCCTGCCATCCCTCTGCAGCAAAGACCTGAAAAACTACATAAAACAGATACAAACTTCAGTCCTAGAACCCTAAGTGCTAAATGTAGGGATAAAGAACTTGATCAACCACCAAATGGAATAAGAAACTGACAGAGGACAGAGAACGAGGAGAGCTATGGAGTGGAGGTTCCCTACAGTTAATGTGGCATAGATTCGCCATCTTGGACTACAGTCACCAAGGACTGTTGACAGGGAATACAGGAAGGCAACTTCATGGAGCTCCCAACAGGAGACAGAGCACCTGGTAACCAGGGATGCACGTTTTCCCACCCCTTACCCTTCTCTCTAAGTGGCCTTCACCACTTTCCAATGGGGCACAGTAGCTCAGCTGAAGAGACACCAGGTCATTGCTGCCAAGGTCCACCTCGCCCCCAATGGCCAGTTCCCCCAGTGGCATATATATTTTTTTATTTTTTTTATTTTTATTTTTTGGCTTTTTTTTTTTGTTTCTTCTCTCTCTCTCCCTTCTTTTCTTTCCTTTCTCCCGCCCAGCTAGCCCTGTGCACCATCTCTACCCCTTCTTGAAGGATCTTGCTGCACTGCTCGGCTAGAGAACCAATGGCACAGCCTCCCCAATTCTGTGCCACCCCCACCGGGTGGCACCCTTAGCGCCAATTTTTTTCTTTCTGTTTCCTCTTCCCTTTCTCCCTTCCTTCTCTTCCTTTACTTTCTCCAGTCCACCTATCCCAGTGTGCCATCCCTGATCTTTCTTGAAGGGTTGTTCTGCACCACTTGGCTAGACACCCACTGGCACATGGCCTCCGCAGGTCTATGCTGCTGTCATTGGCCAGCTACTTCAGCACCATTTTTTTGTTTTGTTTTGTTTCTTCTCTTCCTCTCCCTTCCTTCCTTTCCATTATCCCACCCACCTAGACCTGTGCACCACCCCCTCCTTCTCAACAGGCTATGCTGCACCATTTGGCTAGAGAGTTACTGGCACATGGTATCCCCGGGTCTGCACAGTGTCCTATTTTTTATTTTTATTTACTTTTCCCCTTCTCCCTTTTCCTTCTCCCCCCCACATAGGCCTGGCTCTGCCTCTGCCCCTTCCTGAGGGGCCATGCCATGCTTCCCAGCAAGAGAGACACCAGCTCACTGCCACCCCGATTCAGCCCCGTCCCCAGTGGCTGGCTCCCTCAGCACCATATTTATTTATTTACTTTTGTTGTTGTTTTTGTTTGTTTCTTCTCTCTCTTTCCCTTCTTTCTTTTCCTTCTCCGCCCACCTAGCCCTGTTTGCCACCAATGCCCCTTCTCGACAGGCCAAGAGGCACCACTTATCTAGAGTGCACTGCAATTTTATTTACTTTCTTTCTTCTTCTTCTTCTTCTTTTTTTTTTGCTTTCTTTGGCTTCTTTTTCTCTCCTTTCTTTTCTTTCTCTCACCTGCTTACCTCCATACATCACATCCTCTCCCTTCCCTCCTGCCTATCTGCACTGTGCACCAAGTGCTGCACCCCGAGTGGCACAGGTACAAACCCCTAGACCCTGAGACCCTGCCCCACACTGCCACCCAGCCCTGCCTCACCAGCCCAGTTTTGGGCACAAATGACCCATCCCTGCTCCTCCCACCCCTGCTCAGCCTGCCCTGCTGCACCATAGCTGAGCAACTGGCCCTGCCTACTGGGACAAGGTGGTGAGAACTATCATGCCCAGAGACAAGCAAGCAAGAAAACATGCTCAGTCCACCTGCCCAGACATGACCAAATAAACCAAAAAAGCAGGATGAAGCAAACAAATCTACAATCAATAAATGAAGAAAATAATTCCTAAATGTCCTTGAGACAGCAGACAATATCAAAACATACAAAAAAATAGGACAGGTTGGCTCCAGTAAGTGACCAAAATAAAATACCAGATGAACTTCCAGGATAAGAAAAGTCACCGGAAATACCTGATAGAGAATTCAAAAGTCTACTATTTAGGACTCTCCAAGAGATTAGGAAAGAGATGAAGGAAAACATAGATAAAAATAAGGAAAAAAATAGACAAATAAAGAAAATAGAGACAAAATCAGGGAAAACACAGCAAAAGCAATGGAAAAATGCAGAAAATAATACAGGAAAAAAAACTTAATTAAAAAAACAACCAGAAATCATACAAAGCAGCAATTAGAATCCAAAAAATAAACAACAAGATTTCAGAAATGGACAAACCTTTTCAGAAGGGTTTAGAAGCAAATTTTAAACAATAGGAGACAGGATCAGGGAAATTGAAGACTAACACAAACTGAGTTAGAAAATCTAAACAGACTCATAAAAGAGAAAAGATTGAAAAATGTTAAAAAAAAAAAAAAAAAAACTCCCAACAAAAAAGTCCTGGTCTGGGTAGCTTCACTGGAGAATTCTACAAAACATTCAGAGAAGAGCCCACACTAGTACTACTCAAACTATTTCATATTTCAGAACATAGAAAAGGAAGGAATACTTCCAAATTCATTCTACAGAGCCAGCATAGCATAACCCTGATAACAAAACCAGACAAAGATACTACAAAAAAGAAAATTACAGATCAATATGTCCTATGAATATAGATGCAAAAATTCTCAGCAAAATTTCTAGCCAATAGAATCCAGCGTCACAGAAAAAAATTAATGTACCACAACCAAGTGAGATTCATACCAGGTATGTGAGGATGGTTCAACATAAGAAAATCAATCAACGTAATCCACCATATAAATTAAAAAAAAGAAGAGAATCACATGATCACCTCAGTTGATGTGGAAAAGGCATTACACAAAGTCCAACACCCATTCCTGATAAAAACTCTCAATAAATTAGGAATAGAAGGGAAATTCCTTAACATAATAAAGGACATCTATACACAACCAACAGACAACATCAATCTTAATGGAGAGAGGCTGAAAACATTCCCCTTGAGAACAGGAACAAGACAAGGATGGCCTTTATCATCACTCCTTTTTAACATTGTGCTGGAATTTCTAGCTAGAGCAATAAGGCAAGAAAAAGAAATAAAGGGAATCCAAATTGGTAATGAAGAAGTAAAACTGTCCCTATTTGAGGATAATATGAGACTACAAATAGAGAACCCAAAGGACTCTGCAAGAAAACTTCTGAAACTAATATAAAGATTCATCAGAGTAGCAGGATATAAGATAAACATACAAAAATCATTTGAATTCCTTTACATCAATACAGAGAACTACAAAAAGGAAATTAGGAAAGCAATACCATTTATAGTAGCCCCTAAAAAAATAAAATACTTAGAAATAAATCTAACCAGGGATGTAAAAGTCCTACACAAAGAAAACTAAAAAACACTACTGAAAGAAACCCAAAGGGATCTACACGAATGGGAAAACATACCACGCTCATGGATAAGTAGAGTCAATATTGTGAAAATGTCGATTCTACCCAAAGCAATCTACAAATACAATGCAATCCCAATCCAAATACCAAAGGCATTCTTTAACAAGATGGAAAAACTAATCATTAACTTTATGTGGAAAAGAAAGAGGCCCCAGATAAGTAAAGCACTATTGAAGAAGAAGCATGAAGCAGGAGGACTCACACTACCTGACCTCAGAACCTACTATACAGTTACGGTAGTCAAAACAGCCTGGTATTGGTACAACGACAGACACATTGACCAATGGAACAGAATTGAGAACCCATATGTAAATTCATCCACCTACAGTCAGCTGATCTTCCACAAAGGCCCAAAGCCCATTAAATGGGGAAAAGATAGTCTTTTTAACAAATGGTGCTGGCAAAACTGGATGTCCATCTATAAAAAATTGAAACAAGACCCATACCTCACACCATACACAAAAACTAATTCGAAATGGATCAAAGACCTAAATACAAAACCAGAAGCTATGAAGATCATAGAAGAAAAAATAAGATCAATGCTAGAGGCCCTAATACACAGCATAAATAGAATATAAATCATAACTAACAGTACACAAACACCAGAAGACACGCTAGATAACTGGGATCTTCTAAACATTAAACATTTATGTTCATCAGAAGACTTCACCAAAAGAGTAAAAAGAGAAACTATAGACTGGGAAACAACTTTTGGCTATGACAAATCCGACAAAGGTATAATCTCCAAAACCTATAGGAAAATCTAACACCTCTACAATAAAAAGACTAATAATCCAATTAAAAAATGGGCAAAAGATATGAACAGAACTTCACCAAAGAAAACATTCAAGCAGCTAGCAGACACATGAAGAAATGCTTGAGATCACTAACCATTAGAGAATGCAATTCAAAACTACAATGAGATAGCATCTCATCCTGACATTACTGGCACAAATCAAAAACAGAAAATAACAAATGTTGGAGAGGCTGTAGGGAGATTGGAACTCTTATGCACTGCCACTGGGAATGTAAAATGGTACAACCATTTTGGAAAACGATGTGGCGCTCCTTAGAAAGCTAGAAATAAAAAATACCATATGATCCAGCAATCCCACCCTATGAATATATCCTAGAGAAATAAGAACCATCACACGAATAGACATATGCATACCCTTTTTCATTGTAGCATTATTCACAATAGCAAAAAGATGAGAACAACCTAAGTGCCCATTAACAGATGAATGGATAAACCAACTATGGTACACAGACACAATGGAATACTATGCAATGATAAAGAACAATGATGAATCTGCGAAATATCTCACAACATGGATGACTCTAGAGGGCATTATGCTGAGTAAAATAAGTCAGTCACAAAAGGACAAATATGTGTGAGACTACTATTATAAAAACTCATGAAAAGGTTTACACACGAAGAAAAAATCTTTGATGCTTACGAGGGAGGGGAGGGATAGATAAGTGGTAAATTTTGTAAAGGGTAAGACAGTACACAATACTGAGGGGATCAGCACAACCTGACCAAGGCAAAGTCATAGAGTCTTCATTAAGACATCCAAACTCCCTGAGTGACCAAGTTACTGGCTGAGGGCTGGGGACCATGGTCTCAGGGGACATCTAGCTCAACTGGCATAACATAGTTTATACGGAAAATGTTCTACATTCCACTTTGGTGAGTAGTGTCTAGGGTCTTAAAAGCTTATAAGCAGCCATCTAAAGTACTCCACTGGTTCCCACCCCATCTGGAGCAAGGGAGTATGAAGAAAGCCAAAGACAAAAGAGAAAGATTAATCCAAACTACTAATGGACCACAACTACCACAGTCTCCACCACACTGAGTCCAGTACAACTAGATGGTGCCCAGCTATTAACCACTGACTGCTCTGACAGGCGTCACAACAGTGATTCCTGGACAGAGCTGGAGAAAAATGTAGAACGAAATTCTAACTCACAAAAAAAGACCAGATGTACTGGTCTGACAGAGACTGGACAAACCCTGAGAGTGTGGCCCATAGACACCCTTTTGACTCAATACTGAAGTAACTCCTGAGGTTCACCCTTTGGCCAAAGATTAGACAGGCCCATAAAACAATAACACAAGTGGCTCAACTATGTATACAACACTAAATGGGTACTCCAGCCCAGGGGCAAGGACAAGAAGGCAGGAGGTGACAGGAGAGCTGGATGAATGGAAATGGGGAACCCAAGTTCCAGAAGGAGAGAGTGTTAACACATCGCATGGTTGGCAACCAGTGTCACAAAACAATATGTGTATTAATTGTTTAATGAGAAACTAATTTGCTCTGTATACCTTCACTTAAAGCACAATAAAAAAAATCTAACAACCAAAATACATATAAAACTTTGACAACTTAAGAACAAAAAGACAAATAACCCAATCATAAAATGGGCAAAGTACTTGCATGGACATTTCATCAAAGAGGAAATTCAAATGGCCACCAGACACATAAAAAGATGCTCAACATCATTAACCATCAGAGAGATGCAAATCAAAACCACAGTGAGATATCATATCACATTTCACTCTCACTAGGATGGCTAAGATTAAAAAAAAAAAAAAACGGGGAACAACAAATGTTGGTGAGGATGTGGGAAAACTGCAACCCTTACCCATTGCTGATGGGAATGCAAAATGGTACAGCTATTGTGGAAAACAGTGTGGCAATTCCTCAAAGAAACAAAAAATATAACTACCATATGACCCAAGAATTCCACTCCTTGGTATATACCCAAAAGACTTGAAAGCAGAAACTCAAACAGAGACTTGTACACCAGTGTTCATTGCAGCACTATTCTCAATAGCCAAAAGGTGGAAATAACCTAAATGCCCATCAACAGATAAATGGATAAACAAAATATGGTACATACATGCAATGGAATACTACTCAGCCAGTAGTAGAAATGAAGTCTTGATATATGCTACAATATGGATGAAACTGGAAGACATCATGCTGAGTGAAAAAAGTCAATTACACAAGGACAAATGTTGTGTGACCTCACTTATATAAATTGACAAGGAAAGAAATGTATGGAGAACAGTTTATTAGTGGTTACCAGGACAGGAGGGAGGGGGAAAGGGCAAGGATTAACAGTGATGGAATACTGCATTTATTAAGGCTAGGGTAATATAGCCAATTATTATAATAGCTATCAATAAGTTGTACAACTGTAAAAAGTTGATTGGCAAAAGTTATGTGATAGATATATTTACAACAATTACAAAAAAAAAAAAAATAGCTGCTGAGGCTGCTTACATACAACCAAAAACCTCACGGGATTTGGTTTCTTGGTTTGAAGGTTTAGGGTCATAGTTTCATGGAACATGCAAGTTGATTAGCCTAATAACATGTTTATTGCTTCTGTTCTGTCTCCTAGTTCATTGCATAGTGCCTGGTGTTTTAAAATCTTCTGAGCGGACATCCAAGGCACAAAAATTGGTCTCTATTCACTTAGAACAACAGTGAAAGGAGAGCCAGAAATAGGAGGATGGTATGGAATGTGTGACTAATTGCTTCCATGAACAACTGCTTCCTCTGCCATGAAACCAAAAGAACTGGATGGTGCCCAGCTATCATTACTGAACATTTTGATAGAAGATTCCATAGAAGGATCCTGATCAAAAGGGGGAAAATGTAGAACAGAATTTCATATTGTCATGGACTCCAGACTTCAGAAAAGGAGGGTGAGAATGGTTGTACAACTCAACAAACGTAATCAATGTCACTCAATTGTACATGTAGAAACTGTTGAATTGGTATATGTTTTGCTGTTCTCAATAATAATAACAAAATAGATTTAAAAAAAAAAGGATTTGGTGCCCTCCAAACACACATCAGGAAGGTGTAACACTTCAGAGCATTTTCTCTCAAATCACCTCACATTCACTGGCTCTAGCCAGCAGTGGCTTTGAAATCTCTTATCACTATCAGGGGTGGATTATCTGGTCATCTGTAGTGAAGAATTTCACATTTTTTCACCACATCAAAGATTTTTCTTCTAGGTATGACTAACATTGGTCTCTCTCCCAACCCTACAGCATCTTCTTATAGAATCAAAGCCTCTTTTCAAATTTACAATCCCTGACAGGGGCAGATGACCCAGTGGGCAGGGTAATCATGGGCTGGCTTGTGTTTGCTTACTGATTTATGGTGAAATTTCACATGGGTTTCACCAGTGAAGCCCATATGGAATTGGTCACTACAGATTAGTGGGTGAGTGCAGGTGGGCCCATGCTTGCCTGTTTTGCAGGGTAGACTGGCCCTGTCAATAGGCTTTTCTTCCTTGGTGCTGCTGGGTAGGTTTGAACCACCAGCCTTTAGGTTTGTACCACCCAGTGCCATATGTAGCTCTATACTGAGTATAAATTATTAGTAACTTATTCTATACTGAGAAGAGGGAGAACCAAGAGAAACCACAATGTCTACAGAAAGGGGTGAAGAGAATACCCTAGGAAACTAGGAATTTCTTAAAATTATTATTGAATATAGGCTTGTTATGGATTGAATTGTCCCGCAAAGTATGTGTTGGAATCCTTGCCCCTACGAGTGTTTTCTTTATGTTAATGAGGCCGTATTAGTATAGGGTGTGTTCTAAACCTGATCTATTCTGAGTTATAAGGAGCAGCATAGACACAGAGACAAGCAAGCACAAATGAGGGGAAGATAGATGCCGCATGAAGATCACCAAGGATCTGAGGAACTCCTACAGAAGCTAAAGGAGACAAAGATCTTCCACCAGAGCTGACAGAGAGCTCTTCCCTAGAGCCAGTGCCCTGAAGTCAGACTTCTAGTCTCCTAAACGCTAAGAAAAAAAAATTTCTGTTCTTTAAAGCCACATACTTATGGTATATCTGTTACAACAGCACTAGGAATTTAAGGTACAGCTCAATAAACATTTTATGAGTGAATGAAAAATGGAAGAAGGATGTCATGGATTGAATTATGTCCCCCAAAAAATGTGTGTATCAGTTTGGTTGGGCCATGATTCCCAGTATTGTATGATTGTCTATTTTATCATCTGATGTGGTTTCCCTATGTGTTGCAAATGCTATCACTATAAAGTAATAAAATGGATTACCGGCAGTTTTACTGTTGAGGTCTACAAGATTAGGTAGTGTTTAAGCCAATCTCTTTTGAGATATAAAAGAGAGAAGTGAGCAGAGACACATGGGAATCTCACACCACCAAGAAAGCAGTGCCGGGAGCAGAGCACATCATTTGGACCTGAGGTTCCTGCGCTGAGATGCTCCCAGACCAAGGGAAGACTGATGCATCACAGGGACCTTCCTCCAGAGCTGACAGAGAGAGAAAGCATTCCCCTGGAGCTGACGCCCTGAATTTGGACTTGTAGCCTACTTGACTGTGACAGAATAAACTTCTCTTTGTTAAAGCCATCCGCTTGTGGTACTTCTGTCATAGCGGCACTAGATGACTAAGACAAAAGAGGATCAGAGAAGGGAAAAATTTGAAAATGGAAACTGATTGTACTTTCTTCTTTACAAAGGGTAGTTAAATAGTACTTTGGCAATAACTAGGAATAAAAGGGAATGTCCTCAAACTAGTAAAGGATATCTGTGAAAAATGCACAGCTAGTATTGCCGAGACAATCTTTAAAACTTAAATCAAAAATATCCCCTGAAGTGTTCTTAAAACTAAACAATAGTTTAGCTTAACTAGTAAAGAATGTCTGCCTTGAACATTGTACTCTTTCAAGATCTGTCTATATGGGATCAAACTAAAAACAGCAGCTTGAAAGATTAGATAGGAACCTTAGAGGGCAGTGAGTTTATGTTAATGGAGGAGGAACAACTCAGAAAAGGAAGGTGAGAATGGTTGCACAACTCAAAGATTGTAATCGATATCACTGAATTACATGTAGAAATGGTTGAATGGTGTGTGTTTTGCTGTGTATATTCTCAACAACAAAAAATAATAAATTATTTTTTTTAAATGTGATATATATATATATACACACGTATGCACTAAGTTTCCACAATAGCTCCACTGAATCAGAATGCCTGAGGATGTCACATAGCGTCTGTATTTTTAAAAAACCTCAACAGGTCAGCTTCTGATGTGCATCTAACATTTCTTCTTATAAAATAAAAAAAAAAAACAAAACCAGAACTGTTGACATCAAGTCGATCCTGGCTCACAGCAACTCTATAGGACAGAGTAGAATGCCCCATAGGTAGTCTCCAGGTTGGCCTCGTGGATTCAAACTGCCAACCTTTTGGTTAGCAGCCATAGCTCTTAACTACTACGCCACCAGGGTTTCCTTTCTTCTTATAGTGGGTATAAAACTACATAATAAATGGAAACGTTTGTTTTCAACATGAATTGTCACAGCAGGAATTTAGCTCAAATGTTGAAATGTTGAGTGACTAAGACAAGGGATTTGAGGATTAACGGAAGTACAGATTAGCATCACTTCCTTATGCTATTAATAATTTGAATTACTGATAAAAATAATTTTAAAGAATCAATATTTATGATAATTTTTCTCTAAATATGTGAAAAGCATCAAACTTTCATTAAGACATTTGATTCTTAGCTACAATGATAGAAAAAACTTCTTTCTGAAATGTTCACGTATCTTCTAGATGGCATTGTTATTGCTGTTAGGTGCCACCGAGTCAATTCGACTCATATCGACCCCGTATGATAGCGTAGAACTACCCCATAGAACTTTCCAGGCTATAATCTTTAGGAGAGCAGATCACTAGGTCTTTCTCCTGGAGCGCCGCTGGGTGAGTTCAAAATGTCAACCTTTCAGTTAGCAGCCGAGTGCTTACCTGTTGCACCATCAGGGCTCCTTCTAAATGGCATAGAATTGCTAAAATCTATAATGTCACATTTTAACTGTCTCCACAAAACATTTCTCACTGGAAGTTTTCAGGGATCATGGTAGCTCCTGCATCTGTGCTTTGTTCACTGTGACAATAAAATGAAATAAAAGGACCACAACATAAATCTTAGTTTTTATTTTTTACATAAATGATCTTTTGTAATAATAGCAACCAAAGAAAAGCAGCAACAATTTCTAACTTAATTACATCTGTTTATCATCTGGCTGAAAATTTTATCCAGATCAAAATCCAAAACTTCCAGATGAAAGTTCAGTTTTATTTACTGTTTTATTTTTTGTTTGTTTTTCTTCCTAAAAAGCTAGATCTTAAGGATCCTGAGTTGCATTTCCTTAAGGAGAGACAGTCTTGACAGATTGTTGATTTCACAACTAATTTTTTTTTTTAATTTCTTTCGTGGACTGTTTTGTCCTGCCCATTTTATCTACGCTAATTATTCTTTGTTCCAGTCTAGAAAAAGTTAATTGCAATGTTGATGTACTCATAAAACACCACGGGAACTAAAGAACTGATCTTACTTAAAAGTTGTTTCTACTGGCACATGTTATGGATTGAATTGTGTTCCCCCAAAATATGTATTAAAGTCCTGGCCCCTATACCAGTGATGTGATTCTGTGTGGAAATAGGATTTTCTTTGTCATGTTAATTATGCCATACTCAAGTAGGGTGGGTCCTAAACGTAATCACTTCTGAGTTATAAAAAGAGCAGAATAGACGCAGAGATAATAACAGGGAGAAGATGCCATATGAAGACAGACACACACAGCAGGTGCATATCTATAAGCCCAGGAACTCCAAGGATTACTGGCAGCTCTAGAAGCTAATATAGACAAGGAAGGGCCTCTCCCTAGAGCCACAGTCTGAATTCAGACTTTTAGCCTCCTGAATAGTAAGAAAATAAATTTCTGTCTTTAAAGCCACTGACTTATGGTATTTTTTTTGTTACAGCAGCACTAGGTAACTAAGACAGGAAGACTTCTCACAGTTCAGTAGGATGCAGCATTTTGTTTTACCTTAAGGAAAAAAAAAAAAAAAACCCTTATAGACATTTCATGAAAATTTTGTCAGTCATTAGATAAATAGTATGAACAGTCAGGAAATTAACAATAAAGTATGAACTCTCTCAATTAGTTTGAATGCACCGCAATGATGCTTAAAATATCTTGTACCTTAGATGGCAGAACTGTAGTTTACTGTGTAGTCATTCACTTGAATACCCAGAAGATATCAAACTTTTTTGTTTGTTTGTTTGTTTCTGCCTTCAGGCAGCGTGGAAAGAGTTCACTATTTATCCTAAATACAAACATTTATAGGAAGTTTTATTACAGAACTTGCTTTGTTAACTAGAAGCAATTTTAAACATACTCTTAAGTAGAGGAATTGTCTCAAATGTAATTTAGCATAGCTTTTTGCACATAAACACATTTCATCTTGTTTTGACTTTAGTGTAAATTCAGAATGCATAAATTTCTGCTTATTCACATGTACCCACACACTCCAGTAGGAGAACCAAACGAGCTGTAGTTGAAAATTTGCTACCTTTCTCTCCCTCTTAAGAAAGCATATTGAGCTCAAATAAAAATTGTGAATCTTACTCTAATTTTATTAAATGATAATTAATTCATAGTCTTTGAATCTGTGATGCACCCCCCAAATGTTTTGTGGCATTGAGTTGACAGTTATAGAAAATGACTTCCAGTTTTGAAGTTAACAATTTGTTGATACTTCAAAATTCCAGTCTTGGTATAATTATTAAGGTCCCTGGGTGATACAAATGGTTTATGGTCAGCTACTAATTGAAAGGTTGGCGGTTTGAACCCACTCAGTGGTGCCATGAAAGAAAGGCCTGGCAGTCTGCTTCCACAAAGATTACATGCAAGAAAACCCTACGGAGCCAGCTCTACTCTGTAACACCTGGAGTTCCCGTGAGTCGGAACCGACTACATGACAACGGGTTTGGTTTTTCGGTTTAGTTAGCTATTTAATTAAATTTGTCATATATTTATTGAACGGCTTACTATTTCAAAAGCAGTATGCCACATCTCTGATTTCCAACTCCAGCGTCTCCAAGAGAAAACATTGAATGTTGTTAATCCAATAGTCTTAAAATACTCAGCTATTTTGTTCCAGGTTTCACTATATTAGGTTTTCTTAGGCAATCAAGAGATTCCACAAATGCAAAGTACCCTGATGATAATTTAAATGCTTTGCTAGTCAAGGATTTCATTTCACTTGGATCCAAAATCAATGCCCATGGAAGCAGCAGTCAAGAAATCAAATGACATATTGCACTGGGGAAATCTGCTGCAAAAGATCTCTTTAAAGTGTTAAAAAGCAAAGATGCCATGAGGACTAAGGTGCACCTGACCCAAGCCATGGTATTTTCAATCACATCATATGCATGTGAAAGCTGGACAATGAATAAGGAAGACTGAAGAAGAATTGACACATTTGAATTCTGGTGTTGGTAAAGAATATTGAATATACCATGAATTGCCAGAAGATCAAACAAATCTGTCTGGAAAGCAGTACAACCAGAATGCTCCTTAGAAGTGAAGATGGAAAGACTTTGTCTTATGTACTTTGGACATGTTGTCAGGAGGGACCATTCCCTGGAGAAGGACATCATGCTTGGTAAAGCAGAGGGTCAGAGAAAAAGAAGAAGACCCTCAACAAGATGGATTGACACAGTGGCTGCAGCAAAGGCCTCAAACATAGCAATAATTTTGGGGATGGTCCAGGACCAAGGAAGTGTTTTATTCTGTTATACATGGGGTTGCTGTGAGTTGGAACCAACTCAACAACACCTAACAACAACAGTGAAATAGTTATAACTATTAGGCTATACTATAATGTCATTGAAAATCTTTTAAATTTTTATTGCTGTCTTGTTTCTGTTTAAATTGTGGTCCTAGGAAGACTCTCATCTTCTATTACCATTCAGAGTTTACAAGCAAAAAAATTTCAAAAGACTTGAAGAAATAGAGAAATACTATCAAAACAACAGAAAGTAGACAGCAATATTTGTTTCCGTTAGTTAGGTATAAGCAGTAAAATATATTAATTGTTAGAGAAAACTTTATCAAGGAAAGAAGGAAGGCTAAGGTGCAAATTACAGTCAAAGGATGCAATGGATAGTCTCAAGAGAAGACAAAGGAAGAAAATCAAGGACACGAGGAATAGTTTTCCCTCAAGACTTGTTCCATTGTGGAATTACTCTTCTAAAACCAAATGATCAAATAAAAAATCCTGGACACCCAAATCTATCCTTGCAAAATATTGGTTTTCCATGAGGGGAACATCACTGCCTCAACCACTAACCAAAGCATAAATTTGATAACCAATAGGACTTTTCCATTTCTAAGTCCTTGTGTTCATACATTTTCCTTTTGGTTAATTTTTTTTTTTTTAATTTCAATGGGATTTCCAAAATATTTCTGTGCAAAAAGGTCCAAGTTGGGAATAACTTATTCACTGGTTGGGTGGGGGGATGATTTCATCCTATTAAGTTGAGACGGTAAAAATGTACTACTTCACTCATTCCACAAATATTCTTTGAGTGTCTGCTATGTGCAATGCTTTATTCTATGAGAATGAAAAGTTAGCATTCTAATGCCTTGATTAAAAGAAAAAGGAATAATGTATACACCACATGTGTGATTCTCTCACCCACAAATGAAAAATCAGCAATATATAAAACAAGGAGTGTGCTGTGTGAAAGGAAAAATGGGATTAAGGAAGATCCTTGACCTCAATGAACAAGAAAGGATTTCTATGTATGCTGTTCTCAGACACATTCTCTCATTTCTGAAGTCCTGTATCTGTGTTTTATTGTATTATAGGGAGTGGAGGGGCAGTGAAGATGGCCAACGGTTCCAGCTTTCACTGTCCTTTAATGATGGGCCTGTGAACCTAAAATCAAAAACCATGAAAACCCCATGTGTTGCAGAGTAGAACTTCTCCATAAAGTTTTCTTGACTATAATCTTTAGAGAAACAGATTGCCAGGCCTTTCTTTCATGGTGCTGCTGATGGGTTAGAACTGCCAACCTTTAGTTTTCACTAGTTCTGTACAGACCATTTACACCACCCAGAGGCCATGCACCTACTCTAATATTTCTCTGTATTAGTTCTAGGCATTAATAATCACAGAACCTGGAAATAAAGCTCATCAGCAGTCAGGGAATAGGACACTAATTTCCCTTCATATGTTCAGGGTGAGGAGTTAACCTAACTCAGCAACTTCACTGGAATGGACATTGTGCTAGATACTGGTGATAGAAAGTGAATAAAGCAGAAATCAGTGGAAGAGGTGGATATAAATCTAGCCAACTATGATGCAATAAAATTCTTCTTATCCTTTCAGTGTGGCATTTCCCAGATTTATTTGACCATGGAGGGGGAACTTTAAATATTACAATGTTTAATAATACTAGCAGGAAGTCATTAAATGTATTGAAAGTTTGGGAAAAGATAGACACGAAACAAAGCAAAACAAAACAAAAAACAACTTATACCTGAAGTCCTTGATGCAAGAAATGACAAAAAAAAAAAATTCATATGTTTAATACATAATCAAATGTTTGTGTATTAAACATATGAAAATGTATCAGAGTGTTGTCAAATTATAATAAGACATACTACACTGACCACTCAGACTCAAACAGAAAAACACACGCTGTGCTTGGGTAAGTGCTGCTAATACAAAAGCCGTTGCTGTCAAGTTCATTCCAACTTATAGTGAACCTATAGGAAAGAGTAAAACTGCCCCATAGGGTCTCCTAGGAGCAGATGGTGGATTTGAACCCTGTACTTATAAACCACTGCACCACCAGGACTCTGATTTCATGAAACTTAAGTCTTAAAGATGGATGATTTCCCAATTAGGGAAACTACATACATGTGGTTACTTTTGAATTTATTGATATAATTAAAATACATTTTGGAAGAAAGCTTACTATAAGCATTGATTGTTTTTGTGGAAAACCTATTAGCATCTCCTGTAGAATGGTGCTCATTGACACCTGGGCAGAAACAGCAGGGGTGTTACAGACTGAGAAGTCAATACGAGCAAGTGTGTGGACATATATGGGTCTGTGGGAAACAACATTGTAGCTGGAACCAAAGAAACAAAGAGGGGAAGGGAGGGATTTGACACAAGGCAATGGGAGACAGGCAGGTTGGGATCAACTTGTGAAAGGAACTGAATGATTTCTTTGCCTTTGACTCCTAACATTATCTCTGATAAAATTAAAATTTGATCGTGTTTTAGCTATTTACATTTTCCCACTTTTCTTAGAAATTGCCACACTTCATTACCAGCAAGCCATCTGTACGTATACCAGAGAGTTGCATCTCAAAAAAGAAACGGAAAAAAAGTTACATTTAAGCCCTTACTATGTGCTAGACAATGTGCTGGATAGTGCGTATACACTGTTGTGGTTAGGTGCCTTCCTGATGGTTCCAACTTATAGCGACCCTATGCACAACAGAATGAAACACTGCCTGTTCTTACACCATCCTCATAATACAACAATTTTGAGGAGGTGGCTCTCCCCCAGTCGTATTTTGAGTGCCTTCCAACCTGAGGGGCTCATCTTCTGGCACTGTATCAGACAATGTTCTGCTGCTATTCATAAGTTTTCACTGGCTCATTGTTTTCAGAAGTAGACTGCTGGGTCCTTCTTCCTAGTCTGTCTTACTCTGGAAGCTCAGCTGAAACCTGTCCACTATGGGTGACCCTGCCGGCATTTGAATACCAGTGGCATAGCTTCCAGCATCACAGCAACACGAAAGCCCCCACAGTATGACCGACAGACACGTGGGGGTGTACATACATGACCACATTAATTTTCATGCACCCTTTGCAAAAGCAGTATTATTCAATTGATTTTAGGGTTGAGAAAACCGAGGCTGAATCTGTATGTCAGTCCAACCTATCTGATTCAAAGTTTGTTTTATTTTAATAATTGGTTTTTTGTTATAGCATTTCCCCAAGTATGTTCTGTGTACTCTGGTACTTTGGTATGGGGACCAAAGTGCACTACATCTTCCCCTCAAAGACTCACATGCGCTTAGGATATTAAAGTCCCTGAGAGGTTCTGAAATGAAGAACTCCATTTCATTTTGTTTACCCGAGTACTTTACAAACTTTGTGGTTCTCAGAACTCTGTTTTTTTTTTTTTTTTGTGAAACATATAATATTCCATGGAATACTTTGAGAAACCCTGCCATAGAGTATATAGGGAGAAACTTACTAATCAGAAATCAACTTATTTAGAATCTAGGTAATATAAGCCTTATCAGATGCTCTTAAATCAATGACAGAATGAAGGTTATGACTAACTGGGCTGTAAAATCAATTAAGTGGGTTGTGACCAGTATTTAGGAAAAAAAATTGAAAAGGAATAGGATAGAAAATGTTAGAGTTGTTGCATATAGTACAGCAAACTCCTGAATCATGAAATTTTTACTGGGTCACAATGTAAAATGTATTTCTCTATGAAGTCATGGCCAAAATTGTCTGAGACTCTGTTTTCATGAAAGTCTCATGAGTTACTTAGTGTGCCAGGAGTTTTAATGATGAAAAATGTCTGAAATTATAAAATTAACACAAAAAGGACTACCATAACAATATGGCTAAGTGGAATACTTGTTATTACTTAAAATCAGAGAATTTTAGAGCTGAAACACCTCACGAGAGAAAGCCAAAATACAGAGTTTCAGTATAGAAGGTCAGATATCTGTTAGCTTGACCTGGAACCTAGGTGTCCTGATTTGTACTCTAGTATTCCTTCAACAACATAAATGGCGATCTACTTGTGGACCTCACCTGAGGGGATACACAGGAATCACATCCGCCACATCTGTGGAAAGGGACAATGGAGAAGCTCAATATCATCAGTCAGAACAAGGCCAGGGGCCAACTGTGGAACAGATCATCATTGCTTATAGGCAATTCAAGCTGAAGCTGAAGAAAATTAAAACAAGTCCACGAGAGCCAAAGTATGACCTTGATTATATCCACCTGAATTTAGAGACCATCTCAAGAACAGATTTGACACATTGAACACTAATGACCGAAGACCAGTCGAGTTGTGGGATGACATCAATGACATCATACATGAAGAAAGTGAGAGGTCATTAAAAAGAAAGCAAAGACCAAAATGGATGTCAGAAGAGATTCTGAAATTTGCTCTTGGACGTAGAGCAGTTAAAGTGAATGGAAGAAATCATGACGTAAAATAGCTGAACAGAAGATTTCAAAGGTGATTGCAGAAGATAAAGGATAATAATAAAATGTGCAAAAACCTGGAGTTAGAAAACCAAAGGGAAGAACATACTTAGCATTTCTCAAGCAGGACAAAACAAAAATAAAAAACAAAAAGCCAACACATTGCCATTGATTCCAACTCATAGTGACCCTATAGCGACAGAGTATAGCCGCCCTATAGGGTTTCCAAGGAGCAGCTAGTGGATTTGAACTGCCCATCTTTTGGTTAGCAGCCGAACTCTTAACCACTATGCCACCAGGGCTACAAGCCAAAAGAACTGAAGAAAAAATTCAAGCCTCAGGTTGCGATATTGATGGTTTTTGTGAGCAAAATTTTGAATGATGCAGGAAGCATCAAAATAAGATGGAAAAAATACACAGATTCACTGTACCAAAAAGAATTGGTTGGCAATCAACCATTTCAGGAAGTAGCATATGATCAAGAACCAATGGACTGAAGGAAGAAGTCCAAGCTGCACTGAAGGCATTGGTGAAAAACAAGACTCCAGGAACTGATGGAATACCAGTTGATATGTTTCAACAAACAAATGCAGTGCTGAAAGTGTTCACTTATCTATGCCAAGAAATTTGGAAGACAGCTACCTGGCCAACTGACTTGAAGAGTTCCATATTTATGCCTATTTCCAAGAAAGGTGATCCAACCGAATTCAGAAATTATTGAACAATATCATTAATATCACACACAAATAAAATTTTGCTGAAGATCATTCAAAAGCACCTGCAGCAGTATATCAACAGGGAACTGCCAGAAATTCAAGCTGGATTCAGAAGAGGATGTGGAACTCAGGATATCATTGCTGATTTCAGATGGATCCTGGCTGAAAGCAGAGAATACCAGAAAGATGTTTACCTGTGTTTTATTGACTATACAAAGGCATTCGACTGTATGGATCATAACAAATTATGGATAACAATAAGAAGAATGGGAATTCCAGAACACTTAATTGTGCTCGTCAGGAACCTGTACATAGACCAAGAGGCAGTTGTTCGAACAGAACAGGAGGGTACTGCACGGTTTAAAGTGAGGTATGCTGTGCGTCAGGGTTGCATCCTTTCACCATACCTATTCAGTCTGTATGCTGAGCAAATAATCTGAGAAGCTGGACTCTGTGAAGAAGAACAGGGCATCAGGATTGGAGGAAGACTCATTAACAACCTCAGTTACGCAGATGACACAACCTGGCTTGCTGAAAGTGAAGAGGACTTGAAGCACTTACTGATGAAGATCAAAGACTACAGCCTTCAGTATGGATTACACCTCACCGTAAAGAAAACAAAAATGTTCAAAACTGGACCAATAAGCATCATGATAAGCGGAGAAAAGATTAAAGTTGTCAAGGATTTAATTTTACTTGCATCCACAATCAACTCCCATGGAAGCAGCAGTCAAGAAATCAAAGGCCATATACATGGGGCAAATCTGCTGCAAAACACCTCTCTGAAGTCTTAAAAAGGAAAGATGTCACTTTGAGGACTAAGCCATGGTATTTTCAGTCACCTCGTATGCTTTGGAAAGCTGAAGAGTGAATAAGAAAGATATAAAAAGCATTGATGCATTTGAATTACGGTGTTGGTGAAGAATACTGACTATACCATGGACTGCCAGAACAACGAACAAATCTGTCTTGGAAGCAGTACAGCCAGAATGCTCCTTAGATGGGAGGACGGCAAGACTTCATCTTATGTACTTTGAGACCTTATTGGGAAGGACCAGTCCCTGGAGAAGGACATAATGCTTGATAAAGAGGAGGGTCAGAAAAAAAGAGGAAGACCCTCAACAAGATGGATTGACACAGTGGCTGCAACAATGGGCTCAAGCATAGCAATGATTGTGAGGATGGTCCAGGACCAGGCAGTGGTTCATTCTGCTGTACATAGGGTCGCTATGAGTCTTAACCAACTTGCTGGCATCTAACAACAGCATTCCTTTATACGACAGTGTAAACTGACATAATTCTTATTTATAGATCCCTGAGGATTATTTCTTTTTAATGAATAAGAAAAACTAGGCTCAAGGTTCGGGGAATCACTCCCTGAGAGTAAGTCAATGAGAAGTTAAAAAAATGCTAAAGGGTTTAACTGAAGAACAAAAAACAAAAAAAGTAATTTACAGATAATTCAGAGCTAGGGTCTAATTCCAGTTCCAACAATTAACTAATTAACCTGATACCCTTTGTTATTAGTTGGGCCTTTTAGTAATCTGGTTTCTCCTTCGTACGCGTAAGTGTCCTAGATTTATGATTTTGAGAAGACTTAGCAGGTGACACACTTAGCAGGACACACAATCTCGCCATGTATAAGTTAAAGATGCAGCCTTTACTTTCACTCTCTAGGAATAAATAATGAGTCAAACTAACAGGAAACCCTCCAAACTCATTTTTAAAAAGGAAAAAGAAACCATGACTGAAGCATTCCATAGCAGAACATTGGCTTCTGCATGTTTTATTTTAGGCAGGACTCTTCAAAACTCTTTTCAGTCGAAGTCTTGAAAATTACATCTAATGTTCTCCCTAATCACTTTTCTCTAATGGTATATTAGGCGAGGGGTTGTCAGAGACTGATCAGAGGAGATACTTCCCTTTCTTCCCCTCTGTTCCGGGGAAAGTGCCCACAGGAGTACACCCCAGGGAAGTGAGCCCAGGCTAGGATTTCAGTAAACTCTTCTCAAGCTGTGGGCGCCCAGGGTGCCATTTTCCCCACGGGCAGCTCAGGGCCACAGTGAGTACAAATCATTCGATAACTTAATCTTTGCTTAAGGAAGAAACGCTAAGGCCTGTGCACTCTAGTGATAAACGGAAGCATAAGGGTGAGTCAAAGAAGGGGCACGGTATCTTTTAAAACATCAAAAAAGCATAAACAAGAGCTCCAAAGGGGAGGTGGCATCCATACAACCTGGAAGCCGGCTGATGTCTGGAGGGGAGATAATCGTGTCGTTAAGACCTGAAGGCTCCCAGGGGTTCTCTCAGGGAAGACTTTTCCCTGGCTGGAAGAACATTAGGGGTTGGAGGAGGCGAATTTCCTAAAGCCCGGGGCAGCTCTTGGACCTTCCCCCTTCTTATAATTAACTCCACGCGGGGCCCGCTAGTAGGGACCGGTGGCTGCCTTGGTCCTCCCCTCCTCTTACCCAGCTCGTGGGGAACGAGAGGACCCCGGGTCACTACGAACCCCCGCGCGGTGCCAGGACCTAACCCTGCCTGGGGCCAGCATCCTGCGCGATCCTCCCCGTCCCTCCTGCCGCCCCCTCCCGCG
>NW_004444044.1:2078526-2138659 GCF_000243295.1 Trichechus manatus latirostris
GGGCGCCGCGGCGGCGGGAGGGGCCGCCCGGGGGGCTCAGGCTGCCTTTTTAGCGCCCGCAGGTCGCCGGGAGTGAGCAGACAGCCGCTCTGCGAGCAAGGGGAGCGTGCGAACCGCCCTCTCCTCCCACCTCTGCCGCGGTGCCTCCTCCTCCTCCCTCCGCGGCTCCTTCCGCCCCCACCTCTGCGTGTGCGGCGGTGTCGCCCTCTCCCCGCCTCTTTCTCCCGCTCCCGCTCGCTAGTCTCTCTCGCTAATGCTCCCCCCTGCTGTGCTCTAGAAGACCCAAGCATTTTCCGCGCTAACCTAGGAACTAGTGGTGCTCGAAAAAGCTTAGAAAAAGCCGCTTTGGGCAGAGATAGTTGGAAGCCCCTCATCCCTTCCCCGTCTCCCGGCGCAGCCCTTGCCCGGCTCGCAGCACCTTCTCTCCTGCACACTCCGTTTGGGAGGACGGGGTGAGAAGGTGAAGTGGAAAGAACTGCAGAGCAGAGGGGGCCAGTCTCAGAGCTCAAATTTCATTTTCATTGAAGCAAAGCACAGAAGATCTTTTTTTTTTTTTCTCTTTACTCTGCATTTTTCCCTTTTTTTTTTTTTTTTAAGAAACTTATTTTGGGGGGGGGGGTTTGCTCTGGGCATTTGCTTTGCCCAGTAGTTGAAAAGTGAACTCGACTCGTGATGGTTCTCCTGTCACTTTGGTTGATAGCAGCCGCTCTGGTAGAGGTTAGGACTTCAGCTGATGGACAAGTAAGTGGAAAATAATAACAATAAAAAACTCAAACCCAACCTTTTCCCGAAAAAGTTCCTCCCCTTTTCCCCTCCTATTTCCTCTCCCCCTCCCACCCTTCCCTGTTATCTTATGCATTAGGGAACGATGATTTGAGGGCTGGGTACAATCTGCGGGCTTTTTGGGGTGGGGAGTTGAATTGCATAGGAGGTTATGGCTCTCACTTCTGGAGTCCAGGCTTGTCACACCTAGGGCTTCCCCACTTTGCGGCATTCCTAGCAGTTACTGGTAACAAACTACAGCCAATTCGCATCCTCGCCGAGCCATCTGGGTTTCCCCTTTCCGGAGGGCGGTTTGGGCGCTTGAATGAAGTTCTGGACGCTGGGTCCAGAATCCCAGAGCTCTCCATGCTGCAGTCAGAGTCGGGTTCGCGGGGCTTTCTCTCTTCCAGGCGATTGTGACTGACTCATGGCTTTTTCGGGTAGCGGGAGGCCGGGGTTTCAGGAAGTCCTTGGGCCGGACAGGGAGCGATCCAGTAGACACGTGTCCTGGGAGGACCGCGGCCGGGCTGGGGTTTGACAGTTGGGGAGGGGGACTGGGGACGTTTCCTGCCCTGGGTTTTCCTGGGCAGAGGCTGGAGCCTAGGGCCGCCTTTCTCCCCTCCCCCTCTGCGCAGCTCCTCCTCTTTTTAAAGTACCGGGCGGCTCAGTTTCTTCTGGGCCCTGCCCCCAGCCTTTGGAGACTCAAGGTGAAGCCTGATGATCTCACAAGAGTCCTTGGGAAGGCTCTGTGGGGCGAGCCTCCTGTAGTAAATCATATGAATACAGGCCACTGGGATTTAGGGTACAGAATTTGTGAATTTTCTGGCTTCTCTGGTCTGTCTGGTCGGACCATCGGGTTGATTTGTGATCTCACATCCAATGACTCAGGCCCCCTCCTAGACTTTTTTTCGCCTGGATAAATTCAGAGACTTTCTTTTCTAATCCTGACCCAGCATTGGGGGTTTCCAGAAGAGAGTATCGAGCGTCACATTTATTTTTGCTGGCTTCATATTAGATTAAAACGGGCAAATGACTCCCTTCCCCAAATTGTTACTGAACTGGCTCATGTCCTGTGACAAGAACTTCTATAAACCAGGATGCAGGCTTTAGGCACCAATCCCGATCTCCAGCGTCTCCCGATTAGCTAGCTCCTGAAAAGCATTAATGGTAGAAATAAAACGCACAAAGTGATAAGATGAAACCCAGTAACTTGTTTCTTTTTCTTACTTTTCCCTTTCCTTTCCCAGGCTGGTAATGAAGAAATGGTGCAACTAGGTAAGCTTTGTTCTCAGATGTCACTATTATCTTAATAGAAACTAGGGAATAAAGTAAGCTAAGCAAAATATTGTTCCTGAAATTTTTCCCGTTGGTGGTGAAAAAAAAAAATAATTTGCTGTTGAGGAACATTTCTATTCTTCTGTTTCTCTTCCCGAAGAAGGGTTTCACGTTCCCCATTCTGAGTTATAACCCAAACCAGACCCACTGCCTTGAAGTTGACTCCAACTCATAGTGACTCTGTAAGACAGCGTAGAACTGCCCCATAGGGTTTCTAAGGCTGTAAATCTTTATAGAGGCAGACTGCCACATCTTTCTCACATCTTTCTCCTTCAGAGGGGCTGGTGGGTTCCAGCCCGCGACCTCGAACCACCAGCCTTTCCATTAGCAGCAGAGCGCTTTTAACCACTGCACCACCAGGGCTCCTTATTCTGAGTTATAGAGATGTAAAAATTCTCCCAAAGTTGGACTTTTTGAGCTTTGATTTAGGACTGCCTTCGTTGGGAGAAAGATGCGGCAGCCTGCTTCCATTTAAGTTTATAGCCTTGAAAACCCTGTGGGCAATTCTAACCTGTCTTATAGGTTGCTGTGAGTCGGAATTGGCTGGATTGACAATCAGGTGTTTTTTTTTATTTTTGTTTTTGTTTTTTTTGGTTTATGGACAAGTCACTGGTAGATACTTACCAGGTGTTGTAGGAGCTAGATTTGGAGATGAATGAAATCAAGTCAACTCATGTTGCATTAGGAGGAGCACATCTAATTAAAACAGGAGACGAGGTACCAGAATGCTACAAAGAAGGGAAAATTGAAGTACGATGAAAGGAAATATTTCTCTTAAACTTTTTCCTGCTCTGGGTAAGCCCTCTGATGAACTCTCTTATTCCATCAGCTTTAAAATAACCGTCTACTAATGTGTAAGATACTATTAGGCCTTTTGCAGATAACATCTAAGCCTCACTATTACATGATGATGTGGGTATTATTCTTCCCATTTTATGGGTGAGGAGACTGAGGCTCACAGAGTGTAAGTAACTGTAACAGGTCACTCCAAAACCCGGGCTCTTTTCTTGAAGCTGTTTATAACAATATATTTATTCTGAAAAGCTGAAAGTCATCTAGCAAGAAGACAGGCTACATTCAAAGTCTTTCATACACGTTTTGCTTAGGTGACTTTAAAAGATAATTTTTCTTTTTGGCAGATTATTAGACTCTGTAAATTCTGTATTTGGCAAGTGATATGTAAAGTCATCTTTTAGAAGAAAAGTTTTTTTTTTTTATCATTACTGCTACTGCAAAAAAATAGAATTCACTGACCGTTAGCTGTATACCAGGCACAGTGTTGTTTTTTTGTGTGTTATTTCTTCTAATTCTCACAACTATACTATGAGGAGTGGGTATTATTGTGCCTATTTTAGAGATGAGGAAAATAAAGCTTGTAGAAGTTACATAGCTACATTAAATTGTGCATTGTGGAGGACTGGGGAGGGGGGCGGTTCTACAACTGTTTACTGATGAGGGGAACCCAAGATCCAGGACCAGAGGTGTCTTATGTGTAGCTCAGTATGTATCAGCGTAGGTCAAAATGCTCCTTCCTTCCTGGTGCTTAGCACTGTAGGATCTCTCCCCAAGTTTAGACCTGTAAGATACGCAGGTAGTAACTGGATCAATAAGGAGAACATTCCCAGAACCCCTGTACCCTTCTTGTGGCACCGTCTTATCACCATCCCCTCACCAAAGGTAAACGCTTTCCAGAATTCTAACAGTATGTTAGTTCTGTCAGATTTTTGTACTGTTTCTAGAAAGAAGCATACAATATATACTTTTTAGTGAGTAAGAGTTTGGCTGCTAACCAAAAGGTCGGCATTTTGAATCCACGAGCTGTTCCTTGGAAACCCTGTGGTGCAGTTCTGCTCTGACCTATAGGGTCTCTGTAAGTTGGAATCCACTTGATGGCAACAGGTTTGGTTATTTTTTGGTTTAGTGTCTGGCTTAGGGAGCCAGTTTTGAAGTGTATCTCTGATATGTTTCAACCCTCTAGAGTAGCAAGGCTTATATTTAGGTAAGGAGAAGGCAGCTTGTGATGTGGGAAGGTTAGAAAACGTGTAGGTACATCACTTATATAGGAGTCTCTCAGTTGCAAATGATAAAGCATTCGACTCTGAACCAAAAGGTTGGAAGTTCAAATTCACCCAGATGTGCCCGGAAGAAAGGCCTGGCACTCTACTTCTGAAAGATCACATTGTAAACCTTATGAAGCACAGTTATATTCTGATACATAACATGGGATTGCTATGAGTTGGAATCGACTTGACGGCAACTTTTTTTGTTGTCGCTGTTGGTTTTATCACCGATGTCGTGTGTAGTGGTACAGTGGTTAAGTGCTTGGCTGCTAACTGAAAAGTCGGCAGTTTAAACCCATCAGCTGCTCTGCAGGAGAAAGATGTGGCAGTCTACTTCAAAAATTTACAGCTTTAGAAACCCTAGGGGGCCGTTCTGCTCTGTTCTATAGGGTTGCTATTAGAATCAACTCGATGGCAATGGGTTTGGCTTTTTTGGTATAGTATGTAGTACAGGATATTGCCTCTTTCCTTCCTTCTCCACCCAGTGGAAAAATGCCCCAGATTCACCCAGAGATAAGTAACTAGTAGATACATTTTGAACTCTGACCTAGTTCTGTGCTCCTTTGCCAACCAGAGAGAAGATACCTACCTACCAACCTGTCTACACCCATACATACATATGTGCATATGTGAATGTGTGTGTGTATATATATGTAAGTGTGATTAATGAGGTGATTTACCTACTTCGGTGACGTATCAGGGAGTTCTTTCATTTCTAATTTAGAATATGGCCTTGGTAGGATGCCTACCATAATTGTGGGCCTCTGGCTGGCTGGCCTGATTGCGTAAAGAGGCTTGCTGCATGACACATGCGGCTTAGGAAATAATCATGGTTCTACAGCAATTAGAGAATCTCGAAAAGAATTCTCCAAGTCTTTTTGTTTCATAAGCTGCCACTTTGGGACTGCCTGAGTATCATCTGAGGAAAATGGTTGTAAGGGTTTGATGTTGAGCTGCCTTCCTCACCCTCTCATCCCTTCTCTTGGAAATGGGGCATATTCATCTTTCTCTTAACCTATTCCAGTTTCCCAGTTTCAAATTCCATTGCATTTCATTCTTAACAAAATAAAGTTGCTGATCTTGTCCTCTCAGATATCAAGTTTACTAAGAAATGGTTTTTCATCATTTTCAGATATTTATTTGGTTTTCAAGGTTTAGTGTGAGTCACTTACTTATTCCTTGGCACAAGTAAGCATTTCTACTACTACAGACCTATGAGAACAAAGACTGTCTTGATACCTGCTGTATCCTTAGTTTGTAGAGCACTGCTTGGTATCTAGTAGGTGCTCGTATATTTGTTGTTAAATGAATAGATCTAGCAAGCAAGGTATTATCATACTGGATATACCTGTGTTCTGAATTTCCTTAAGTGATCTCCTTCTCTGCCTCTTGTTTAATTGGCCCCGAAGAAAATGAGGATGGTGGCTAAGGCTATACAATCAATTATTCAATATTATCAAGGCTTCTTGTGACTCCTCTTTTTATCCCCAGAGCACAGGGACCTAAGCTTATCTGTTTTTCTATGCTTTTCTGTTTGTGCTCAGTAAGGATTTGGCAGATTGAATTGAATTCTATGTGCAGTTTTGGAGTTCTCACTAATTTTGCAGTACAGTCTGCTTGGGATCCTTTGCCCTGTTGCTGGCATCAGGGGAAATTTGATAAGCCAAGATTAAAATCTGTCAATCCAGTTTGCCAGCACCAATACTAGAAAGTGTGGTGGAGGAGGAGGTTTAAAGGGGTCCTTTGTAAAATTTAGAATTTTAGCTACCCAAGCCGTTATTTTTTCCTTATTAACTGAAGATCATAGACTTGGCTTTACTGATTTAGCTTCCACCTGACTTTTGAGCATGGTAATGGTTAATGTTAAATACTTGAGGCTTCTTAGATGAAGATGCATTAAGTGCAGCATGTTATCGATCACTGGCAACTTATTCTTGCTGTTTACATGAAATACTTCTTCCCCATACTTTCACTGATTTTTATCTTCAATTGGAATTCTTTTGTCATCATATCAAATGATTCTAAGATTACTCAGAAATTTTAAGAAATCCCCAAGGCCACCTCTGCTTCCAAGTTGATGATCTCTAAGCATTCATAGCCAACCCAGATTACCTTGGAAATCCATTAAGGGCAGTTCCAAATTGCCTGGTAAAATCATGAGCGGATTTGACATGAAGAGCTTGGCTGTAATACTTGGACTAGATATATTGACAGTGATGACTTAGATGGGATTTAAATGCTTCCCCAAAGAGGACTGCTATTACCAGAATTTTGGGAACACTTCCTTCAGCATTCTTGTAATAGCTTTTACTCTTAAATTATGCTACTTCTATTGTTATAAGTTATTGCATTATTCTTTTTAATTAATCAGTTTTTTCTGATCTTAGATGTTTTACATGTGCCCGTTGTAATTATGTTCTTTGATTTTTCTGTATTCTCTGGATTTTTCACAATCATCTCAAATTTTCATACTGCTTTAGAGATAAATGCTGTTAATAATTTAGCATATTCTTCTTTGGTTTTCCATTAATACACAGACTGTTTTTTGTATACCTGTTTTCGTTTAGTTTTATAATTTAGTGTAATTTCTCCATATCCTTAAAAACTCCTTGTAAACATTTTAATACCAACGTGATAGCCCATCCCCCTCATACTGATAGAATATAATTCATGTAGTCATTTTCCTAATAATGTCCATTTTCCTATGACAACTGGTGTTCATTCACATTGTTGTATATAGATCATTGCCTGCATTTCAAATGACTATGTTAGGAGAGAGTCCTAGAAGTTGATGACTGAGTAAAAATAAATTAACATGATAGATTTTGACAAATGGCTTTTGAGAAAGTTTGTGTGACCTAAACTCCTACTAGCAATTTAAGAAAGTGTGACTTTTAAAAAATTTAAATTAATTTTGGCTCTCTTCTTCCTATTTGGATATCATTTTTTTTTATACCTAGTTATACAATCCTCAAAAGATGCAATGAATGCATCATTTTTCTAGCTATCATGTACCCAATAGCTATAGACAATTATAAAAATGTTTTTTTATAATTTCATTAGTACTATGAGACGATTCATCTACCTTACAGAATTTGAGAGATGTATATTCTTTAGAATGTGCAGTAAAGAGTTGGAAGAGTATCTTAGCCTGGGAAACACTGTTCCCGTGTGTAATTGACCCATCTTAATTTTCCAAATATGTTTACATGATTTGCTGACTAACTGTAAATCCCTAGGAGAGATTTTGTGGTAAATGTCAGTCTCTTGTTTATAAAAATCATTACCACATATTCTACATGATGAATCTTTATGGAATTTAGAACAAATTGTGAGTGGCATGAAGCTGTATATCCTGCTGTTGGAGTGAGTACTGACTAAACAAAAACAGTTTTTAAAAACTTGTAGAAAGTAAATTTGATTAAATATATGAACCTTCAAATATCGTGGTCTTATATATTAAATTACATGTCCTACAATTTTTCTTCATATTTAGCACATGTATTTTACGTATATACGTATGCAGATGAATAAAAATAAAAAAGTGACTGAAAGCACCATTTGTACATTTGAGTTAGTTTTCTTTATATGTAAAAATCTCTCTTTTACACATAAAGCTCATCATTTAGTTTTAGAAGCTCTAGTCAGTATATCTAGAGGACCTATTAATATTGATCACCTTTTCTCCACCAAGCGGTCAAGAGCATAGACTCTGTTAGATTGTATGGTTTAAAATCCTACCTCTACCACTTTCTAGCTGGGTGACCTTACCTCTCAAAGCATCACTTTCTTATCTGTAACACAGGCATAGTACTACTCCCTACTTCAGCGGGTTGTGATGCCTAAATGATGATTCATAAAATGCTGGCATGAAATAGGAAGCTAGAATAATAGCTATTATTATTAGTATGTCCTAGACATGTGGTGTCCTTGGGTATTGAAAAGAGTTAACGTGCTGGGCTGTTAATTGAAAGATTGGCAGTTTGAGTCCACCCAGAGGTGCCTAGAAAACCCTGGAAATCTACTTCCAAAAAATCAGCCATTGAAAACCCTGTGGAGCACAGTTCTACTCTGACACACATGGGGAGTTGGATCCTACTTGATGGCAGCTGTTATTTTTTTTTTACCCTCTTCAGGCTTGTGCTTTTTTTTTTTTAAACATCTTTGCTCAAGTAGTGCTACCTCATTCTAATCTCTATGTTTTAAGTACATCTGCCAGCCATCATGAATTTCCAGGAACTTTAATTGACTCTTCCATGGACTTGTAAACTATTTAGTCACTCAGCTCACCATGTGCCAGCTCTTTGAGAGTTCTATTTTCATGTATTATCTTCATGTTGATAATGGCAATGTAGTGTTGTTTAACTCATTGGAATACAGCAGTAGAAGGAGGGAGTTGAGTAAGGAATGGTGCAGAAAAAGTTTCATTTGTAATTCACACCAACTATATTTTGTGTATACCAGACACAATTCTTTCTCTTCTTTTCATCTTACTTACTGTATATCCAGTCCCCAGGTTATGAACGTCCAACTCATAGACAACTCCTACTTAAGAACGGACTGCCATAAAGCCTATTATATTAAAACTTTGAGTTAAATGCATACAATGGTTCGTGATAATGAATGCACACACTACTTTGTGACACTTATGAAAACATTGTGCAGTTTAGAAGTGTTTCTTAAGTGTTTTATATGCACAGAAAGGTAAAATATATACTATATACTAAGACAAACATTTGACAAACTGACACTAAATGCGAACTGTATGTACCTGTTCTGACTTACCTACAAATTCCACTTAAAGACAGACTTAGGAATGGATCTTGTTTGTAACTCATAGACTGTCTGTAATTCCTTTCTTTCCATGTCATTGAGAGAAAGGTCCTCTAATAGCCATAACTCTTTTGGATGCAACTGACAGGAACCTAATTCACACTGATTTAATGAAAAGAAAATTGGCTGAGTAATCTAAGTCAGCTATAGCTGGATCTATGGCTCAAATAATGTTGTCAGAAATCAATGAGTCTCTCTCATTTTTTCTCTGTGTTGGCTTTATTTCTCAATCAGGATAAGAATGGTGGCCCCTCAAGTTGTGCCACCAACATCACCAGGCTATTATTCTATCAGTTTACTAATCCACTGGCTAGAACACCTCTTTATTGAAAGCTCCAACAAAAAGTTCCTGGTGTTCCTGGTCAGGCTTTTATTGACTGCCTGCCTGGAGTCACAAGCTTTCCTTGAACCATAAATGTGGTCAGATGATGTAGTACCTTCATTGGCCTGGACTGAGCCATTTTACCTCTGACCATTAGGGACTAAGAGTGGAGTGGGATGGTTAACCCAAAGGGAAATTGGAGTGCTGTTACAGAAAAATGGAAGAATGGATGCTTGGGAGTCACACACGTAAAATAATGCCACAGCTGGGAGGACTTTCTGGCACATGGACAGGAAACAGTGATTGTGGTAGGCAGAAAAATGACCTTCAGTTATGTTCATTTCCTAGTCCTTGGAACCTGTGAATATGTTACATTGCATAGCAAGGGGGAATTAAGGTTGCAGATGTCCTAAAAGTTGCTGATCAGCTGACCTTAAAATAAGGATATCATTCTAGATTATCCCTGTGGGCCCAGTGTAATCACACGGCCCTTATAAGTGAAATAGAGAGGCTGAAGAGAGAGAACTAGAGAGATAGCAGTGTAAGAAAACTTGTACTCATGTTGCTGGCTTGGAAAATGGTGGAAGGGGGTTACAAGGCAAGGAATGTGGGCAGCCTTTAGAAGCTGGAACAGGCAAGGAAATGTTTTCTTCCCTAGAACCTCCAGAAGGAATCTAGCCCACTGACACCTTGATTTTAGCCCAGTGAAACCTACTGGGGACTTCAGACCTCCAGAACTGTAAGATGATAAAATTATGTTTTTTTAAGCTACTAAATTTCTGGTAAATTTTTACAGCAGCAATAGGAAAATTATACAGTGGCCTAGTGGACTGTCTTAGTTTCTCATATTTCTGTCAAGCTATGAGTCAGACTAAGTTATCTTATTTTAGATTTTGAAAATATATTTACCACAAATAAAGTTTAAACAAGGAGCCTTGATGGCGCAGCGTTTAAGTGTAAGACTGCTAACCGAAAGGTCGGTGACTCCAACCCACCAGCTGCTCTGTGGGAGAAAGATGTGGCAGTCTGCTTCTGTGAAGATTTACAGCCCTAGAAACCCTATGGGAAGTTCTACCCTGTCCTGTAGGGTCGCTATGAGTGTGTGGCAATAGGTTTAGTTTGGGGTTAAAGTTTAAATGCTGTCCACATTTCTTAACTGTAATATTTTCCCCAGCCTTTGACCCTGGGGACACATGCTCATTTTCATGGCTTTAAATTCCAGAACTCATTATTAGTCTTTAAAAGTATTATCCATCAAAAATTGTAAGACATATGAGAAATCTTAATTTGTAGAATGCTTAATACATCTCTTGAGTCTATAAAACTTCTGATGATGATAAATATAACAAATAGAATTGCTTCTTTAAAACCTAAGATTGGAATGTTAAAATTTTGGCATATGATTATTTGATCGTTTTTAAGACGTAGCAAACAAAGAAAATACTTGGATATTTTTCTTCAAAACATGATTTTACTTTTCTTGAAAGACCTTCTCTTAACTGACTTCGTGTTCTGGAACATTAAAGAATACGCTGTTCTTTCCTAAATGACTTTCTTGAACATAAACATTGTGCAACTGCAACAAATATTTATTAAAAGACAGATAAAAAATGAGAAGAATTTTTAAGTTCACAACTATTTGTTCTTTCTCAATAATGAGTAGCCCCTCCCTTTTTTCCCAAATACCCTAATAAAGAATTTTTGATTAAGTAAAGAGATTTGCAATTAAAATAAAAAGCACACCAGAGAGTTTTTTAGCTTTGTGGTAATACGGACCTAGAGGAGACGAAGTGAGGAAAAAATAATTTGTCTGTGTTCAGAATTTTAGCATGTGTCACAGTTAATTTTTAATTGCCTTTGAGAAAAGATATGTCCCTTTTCCTTACGTGCTTATAGTCTTGGTAAGCCGTTTGGGGTTTGGTGTCCTCTTTAACATCCACTTTTCACCCCGTGCTCATCTTTCCTGTAGCAGCTGGCTCGCATCATTTCTGATGAAAGTCATTCTCTTACCCTCAGCTCAGAATTTGGAAATATTGTTGTTGGAGATATTCCTTTAGATGATCTTATTTGATTTCATTCTTGAGGCCAGATTGATACATACTGAGAATTTATACCTGATAAAGGAAATTGGCTGTGTGAACTGCCTGTTTGTAATAGACTAATAAGCCAATCCTTGGGAATGAATTCCAGTTCTCTAGGCTGGGTAATGAAAAGTGGGTTAGTATCGCAAACCTGGACTTCAGGTCCTCTTTTGACGCGGAGCTTAAGGACGCTTCTAATAACATCAGAATTACCAGGCTAGGGTAGGAGCATGGGGGAGAGAGGCCTGAAGGGAACTGGGACATGGAAGGAATCTGAAACTGACTTTCTTCTGTTTCTCTAGATAGTGATGATGATGATGATGATGATGATGATGATAATTTTAGCTAATTTTTCATTTATTGAAATATTAGATGGGCCAAGACTTCTATATGCCTTATCTCATCTGGTCCCCATTATTATCCCTGTTTTACAGATAACGTCTATGAGCCTTAAGTTCCATAATTTTCTTAAAAGGATACCAAAAAACTCATCAGCTTGGAACCAGAATTCAAATGCAGTTCTTTCCGACTCCAGACCTTTAGTGCTCAACTGTCACATCCTACTCCTTTAAAGTCTTCTTTGGGAGCTATAAACCAAATTGTATCAATTACAGGTAGTCCCCAACTTACGATGGGGTTCCGTTCCGATGACCCTGTTGTAAGTCGATTCTGATGTAAGTTGAATAACTGATTTTTTTTTTTTTTTTAATTTTCAGTATTATTGACTTTTATTATCAGTATCTTTATAAATCTGATCTTTATTTGTCTTTGGGGGTTGGAAACATTCCATATAAACTTACAGATGTATTTTAATACGTACACACATGTATAAAAATACACAAATCATAAAAAAAAGGGATGGCTATAAGTGCAGTTCGTCATAACTCAAACACATTGTAAGTCACAGACTACTTGTATTCAGTATTCTGTGTGCCTGAGGTAACTTTGATATTAATTGCAGTAGCTAAAAATTATGAGATATGGGAGATTTGTACTGTAGTCACTACAGGTCGTAGTAATGTCGATTGTATTACTGAGTATGTTTTTTCTGTTGCAGTCCTGTAGTGTGGTTTTGATGGTGTGCTGGGTACATCAAGTATCCTCTGGGAGATGTTTGTACATCATTCTACCACACACTTAGGAGGAAAACCAAGCTGCCTGCCCTCAGTTGTAGGCATGTGTGGCTAAACATGTGAGGGAGTTATGGTGATCTCAGAGCATGGGCCAATAGTGTCATACTGTGCACCCTGAGCAGCCCACCCACAGAGTACTCCCTCCCAAGAATCCCCACTTACAAATATTCATTGACTCTTTTTTTTTTTTTTAACCAAAGAGTGATATACGTTGGGTACATATAAACACAGTTAAGATACTGCACCTCTTCCTTAAGGAGCTTAAAATCTCTGAAAAGATAAGACATAAGCATATACTTTTTCACCTGTAAAGATCTTTAAAACTTCTATACAGACAGTGTGCAATTAGTGTCGAATGACTTGGCAGTGAGAGCTATGGGAACCCAGACCAGGAGGGCCGTACTCTGTGGACAAATTGCCAGGGAAGGTTTTTTTTCTTTTGAAAAGATGGGACTTGAGATAAACTTGGGGCCAAGTTGAGTTTGCATAGATGGAGAGTGGAGCCCTGGTAACACAGTGGGTAAGAGCTCAGCTGCTAACCAAAATGTCAGCAGTTTGAATCTACCAGCCGCTCCTTGGAAACCTTATGGGGAAGTTCTGCTCTGTCCTAGAGGGTGACTATGAATTGGAATCGACTCGATGGCAATGGGTTAACATGGAGAAAAAAAGATATCAATTATGAATCTATTTTATCCTGAAGGAATGGTGAGCTGCTGAAGCTATTCAAAAAGAATAAAATAATATTAATCACTAGTACTTACTGAGCACTTACTATATGCCAGATGGTGTTCTAAGTGCTTTGGATTAAGTCATTTAATTTTTACAATAAGTAATTTTGCAAATGAGGATACTTGCATAGAAAGTCTTAAGTGACCAAAATCACAAAGGTAATCAGTGATAAAACATATGTATTTTAAATGTAGGGTTATAAAATGATTTTCCTGGCAGTAATTTACAGAGTATTATGGTAGTGAGATACTATATATCAGAGTTTGGACTTGGCACTTGCAGGTTTCTGGTATGAGGTGATGAGGACTTGAAGGTTCTTCATTGGGACTGGAAGAAAAGGGATTACGTCGAGAGAAATTTAAAAGGAAAAATAATAGGGTTTGCATGATTTTATATGGGAGGAATTTGAAAAGAAGTTACTTTTCTAGCATGGGGTTTGGAAGAATCAGTACATCCCGAGCAGAAATAATGGAGTGAGGAGGGAAAGCTGAATATGCAGGTGAAAAGGTGAAGTATGGTTTAGATATATTGAGAGTAAGATATTATCCTCAGCAGAGAACTGACTTTAACTGTTGCTTTTAGGTTTCAGTTTAAGGGAACTGCTTTTACTTTTAACCTACATTTACTGAGAGCTTATTATGTGCATGATACCATTTTAGGACACAGATGTGTAAAAGAGTCAAAAGCCTCAGAAATGATTAAAGTTTGGGAACCATTAGAAAGTCTAACACGACTGATATTAAAATGGAAACTCTGGCTAGTTCAAAAGTCTTTAAGTATATGCATATAGAACATTGCCTTCTCAAATGCTTTTTTACGTAGGTTGTGTGTAATATTTGTGTGTGTCTCTCTGGCTGTATACACATACTAAACATACAAACACGCACGTTGCACTAAGCAACGGGCAAATCCCACCTTCGTATCCAACTGCCTGGTAAAGATCAGCATGAATCCAATCCCAAAAATGGAGAGGTTGATCCAGTCCTTACCTTCCCACTTCTCCGTCTTTGTCACCAGCTGCCCACGTGGCACACTCTCTCTGACCCTAGCCACCTGGAGCTAGGTCAGGGCTCATAAAAGGACACCGTCCTTCAGACCAGCTGCCCGGGCAGCACTTCTCTGATTCTAGCCACCTGGAGCTAGGTCAGATTTCACAAGTTAAAAGGACCTCATCCTGCAGACTGTCAAATAGGCAGACACCAGCTGCTAGTTTGGGGAGTCCATGTGATGCCTTCACTTCTGGTTTGCTGGCCACAAATTTGGGGCTGCTTTCCCACTACCCCTTCAGGACGCGTGCTCCATGCTCAGAAGTCCACGTAACACCCTTACTTCCTGACCTGATGGTTCCTACTGCCCCAGTGGGTTGTATAATTCACTGGAATGACTAACAGACTCTCATGGAGAGTATACCATACTTATGACTATAGATTTATTACAGCTAAAAAGGATACAAACAAAGAGACACATAGGGTGAAGGACAAAGGCCACCTTACTTCGGGTGAAGCTAGGTCCTTTATCCCACACACATATATGCAAGCGTGTGGCTGTTTCATGCAGCGGGAAGAGGAAGAAGCATTAAGTTAAACTCTATAATGATGAATTCAGTTTCGCTTTAAGATAATTCTCTGATGATAATTGTTAGTGTTATGATTAGCTTGCCAGTGGAGATGTGATAATACTTCTTTGTAGGGGTAGTGAAGTTTGTGAGGATATCCTGAATAAAAACATAACCCCTCTTACCTGCCTGAGTTCTGAGCAAGTAAAGAAATTTAAAAAAAACACAAAAGACAAAAAACTAAAGATAGAGGTAAAATGTATTTTACAGAAAAAGCCAGCACAAGGCTTTAAATTTGATAGGCAAGTGGGCTGGCTGATAGTGCATTGCTGCCTGTCTGGGCTAGGTCAGGGCCTGCCTCTGCTGAAATGGAAGAGATCCTGTGCTTCTTCTCAGGCTCATTCCCGGGAAGAAGAATGAGGAGAGAGGTTCTGAGCTTTGCTGACATCTTATTCTTCCCAGATTTAACAGTCACATAAGTCTTTCTTCTTCACTGAGGGAAGAGTAAGTTGCGGGGTGGAGAGATGTCTGCGTACTCAGAGAAAAATCTTCTCTTCACAGAGAGTAGCAGCAGGTTAACTCAGCAGGTCCTTCAACTCTAACTTAAGAAAAAATAATTTAATCTGTTTGAGATGGCTTAATTGTAGGGCAAGGATTAGGTGATTTATCAAGGTCTTTTTCTTCTTTTCTTTTTAACCTGTATAGTTATAATTCTGTGGCTGTCTGAAAGCGATTGCAGAATTGGGGCTGATTTCCTACTGCTTTCTAAGGATGAAAAGCTGTATGTCAGCCTCCCAGGATGTCGGTTTTAATGATTAGATCCATTTCTTTTTCTTGATAGCTTAAAGCATAAGATCCATTTTTTTTTTTTTTTTTTTTTTTTTTTTTGATTGAGATTAAGCATGGTGACTGGAGTTCAAATGTTTGATTTACAGGTCAGGAGGAACTGTGAGAAATACATGAAAGTTTTGCAAGCAAAATTTCTGGCTTTACAGGTATATGACAACTTGAGTAGTTTGCTGTCATTGACTGCTGGGTGGTAAAATTACTATTTAGGAAAAAAGGGGACATGCTAAATTTAGATACCCCTTCAGGTTCAAACTGTTCTTATTCCTTCCTTGATTCACAGATAATTTATTGAGTGACCTCATATTCTGTTTTTGGCACTAGGGAACTGTAGTGAAGAGAACAGATAAAAATCTCTGTCCTTATGAAGCATATATGCTAGTAGGTATAAAGAAACAATAAAAAAAAATTAAGTAAAATTTATAGTATGTCAGATTGTGACAAGTCTTGTGGAAAAAAGAAAAAGATGGAAGGGGTTGAGGGTGAGAAGACGGTTATAGGTGGTCAGGAAAGACCTTACTGAGGGTCACCTGTCAGCAAAGATCTGACCTAAAGGAATCTACAGGTTGAGTCTTGGCACCTGCTGGGGGAAGACACTTCCAACAGAGGAAACAGCAAGCATAAAGACCTTGAAGTGTGAGAATTCCCAGCTTCAGGCTCGAGGACCGTGTGAGCCATTTTACTCTAAGTGGGATGGAAAGCCATTAGAAGTTTTGAGGAGAAGAGTGACATGATCTGACACTTTAAATACTCTAGCTCTGTTGTGAGGACAACTCATAAAGGGGAAGAGCAGAATCAGGGAGAACAGATATGAGGCTAATTCAAAACTTAGATGATGCTGTCTTGGACGAGGGTGGTAGCAGTGGAAGTGGTGAGAAGTGGTCAGAGTCTGGATATATTCTGAAGGTTGAGTCAGTGGGGTTTCTCAAAGATTGAATTTGTGGTGTGAGAAAAGCTAATGGCGGCTTAAACAAATTTTTGGTTTGAGCAATTGAAAGGGCAGAGTTGCCATTTACTGAGATGGGAAAGACTTTGGGAAGAGCAGACTTAGGGGTGGGAAGATTGGGAGTTTACTTTTGGAAAAGTTCAGTTGAGTTACACAGTTAATATCCAAGTAGAGGGAACCTTTAGGCAATTGGATATATAAGAAAAGAACTCATGGGTGAGGCCTGCGCTAGAGATATAACACTGTGAAGAGAATATAGCCAGAATGTATAGATGCAGAAAAGTCCATGGACCAGATTTGGTGGCACCTCAGTATATAGAGGTAATGGAAATAAAGGGACTCAAGGTAGGGAGAATGAGAATGTTGACTAGTGAGGTAAGAGGAGAACCAGAAGAGAATAGTGTCCTGGAAGCTAAATCAAGAAAGTATTTCAAAAAGGAAGGAGAAATAAACTGGGTCAGATGCTACTAAGAGGGCAAGTAAGAAGACTGTCTTGGCCATGGCTTCAGCATGGGGTCACTGTTGACCTTCATAAGAGCATGACTGAAGTGGGTTCAAGAACAAGGACAGGAGAAGAAAAATTGAAGACATACAGTCTTGAAGTATTTAGGTATAAAAGGGAATGAAGAAATAGAGTATTTGCTAGAGGAGGATGTGGCATCTAGAGGAATTTTTGTTAAACGTGGGAGATATGATGGCATCTTGCTTATTTGCTGATGGGAATGATCTAGGAAAGACTGATGAAAATTAATGAGGGAAAAGAGAGGATGATTGCTGATACTGTGAAAACAGAAGAGAGGCTAGGATGTGGTATCTAAGTGGAAAGTTTGCTCTTAGGTAAGATGGCAGACAGTTCATCCCTAGTAACAGGAGAGAGATGGGCTGTTTATATCCAGATGCCAGCCAGTAGCTTGATGGATCATCCTTGAGTAATTAGTGACCACAGTGTGCTTTAGAAAGTCTTTAGCCTGCTCTATTGTGTAACTTATTATGACTCCTGAAAACCTTTACATACCTACTGCTATGACCCATCAGCCGCCTCAGCTGACAGCTGTATAGTTTTAAATTTTAAAATTGAACATAGATGTTATTTTAATGAGTAGCTTACTTATATTTAAGTTAATAATAGCTAAAATTTATTGAATCTTGGTTAAGAGATCAGTTGCTAACCAAAAGGTCGGCAGTTCAAATCCACCAGCTGCTCCTTGGAAACCCTATGGGGTAGTTCTACTCTGTCCTGTAGGGTTGCTATGAGTCAGAGTTGACTCGACAACAACAAGTTTTGGGGTTTGGAATATTTATTGAATCTTCTGCATAATGCCATTCAAACCTCTCACCAAACCTATGAAGCTGGAACTATTACTAACTTCCAGTTTACAATTGAGGAAAAAACAACCTAAGAGAAAATCAGAAACTTGTTCAAGTCAACTTGCTATAGTTCATTTCTTAACCATAGGCTGTACTGCTTTGTGGAAACAGCTGGGCCTACAAAATATGTCATTTTTTAATGCAGTAAATTAACACTGGATATAATTCAATTTGCTTTGTGATTGTGATCTGAGAATACAAATGCTTTTTATCGTGTTGGGCTTCTCAGCTCTGCCCCCTTTTTAATCAAAGGCCAGAATTTAAGAGTCTTTTACAGAAATGATTAAAACTACACTGCTCTGGCTATGGGTAGGAAGAGCGACATTACTCTTGTGGTATTCTTTTATAAGTCAGATCTTAAATTAGAAATCTCCAGCAAGACATTTCATCTATTCTGAAGTGAATAAGAGCATAGGAACATGGTCTTCAGAGTTGAAATGATCAGAATTGAAATTTTCCTTTTACTGCTTGCTTGCTATGTGTCAGGCCTCTAGGCTTGCTTTCTCATTTGTAAAACAGGGGTGATAATACCTTCCTACTGTGATTGTCGTGAGGATTAGGGATGATATATTCCCAATCACAATGCACAGTACCTTGTACTTATTGTTGTTAGCTACACTTGAGTCACCCCTAAATCAAATGGAACTAAACGCTGCCCAGTCCTGCTCCATCACCATGATTAGTTCCAGATCAGACCATTGTTTTCACTGACTGACTTTTCAGAAATAGATCGCCGGACGTTTCTTCCAGGTCCATCTTAGTCTGGAAGCTCTCCTGGAACCTGTTCAACATCATAGCAACACTTCAGCCTCCACTGACAGATATGTCAGTGCGCATAGGTGCATTGGCTGAGAACTGAACCTGGGTCTTCTGAATGGAAGGGGAGAATTCTACTCCTGAACCATCAATGTCCCCATAAATGGCAGGTGGCTGTGTAGCTCCTTTGTCAGTTCAGACAGCTACAATCCAGGGGCATAGGTAGCCTGAGAGGCTGTTAATGGGCTTCTTTTCTTCTGGTTACCTTATTTCCCAACTGGAAAATCATTCATTCAGTTAAGTTTCAGAAATATTTCTTATGGGTACGTTTTCAGGATGCTTTATTATTTAGCATTAGAAAAGAGAAAGGTTCATAGAAATACACTGTCCTTATTTTGAATATAAAATTGGTACATATTGTCTGACAGTAGAAAAATGAAACTTTCCCAGAGAGTCGAGGATATATGTCTTACTATGAGCATGAGGCTCTGAATATTCTCTTGGGTGTGAAGGAGCCTCCCTGCATTCTTCCTAAATTTTCTTGTTCTCCAGTCACTTAATCCAGGCATGAGTGTATTGTCTAGACTTTGGTTGCCAGAATTCCCCTAAGTGAAGATAGGGAATCCATACAGTGAAGTTAAACATTGCTTCCTCCACCCCTTGAAACAGTAAACATATGGCCAGAGAAGAGTTTTAACAGGTTATTGGTGTAGCCAGACCCTCACAGGTCTTGGGTAGTATTTCTGTTAAATCACAGCGTGTACCAACACAGACAAAGCAAACGTTCTTTGGTTACCTGCATTAGTAACTTAATAAATATAGAACAAATCTAAAAATGATAAGAGACCCTGGCATGTATCAGAGTTTGTATGAGGTGATATTGTGGGAATACTAAATTGAATGGGAAGCTCCTTGTCCTCAGGGAATTTAGAGTTAATTTGGGACAGCTTTGTCAGTCCACACCCAAGGGCTTGATCCATCCTTTCCTGTGGAAACTTTCACTTCCATCTGTTCCCATGACACTTGCATTCATTTCCTAAATTTTTGGGTTCTTTCTCTGAACCAAAATTTATAAAACTATGTACCATGGATTCACTTATAAGGGAGACCAGATCTTTGTGTCTTTGCTTATATACTAATACCTAATGTCGTTTGCTCACTATGACATAGAAAGCCCACAAAGAAGGGCTTGTTCTGCTGCTGCTGCTGATACCAGTGTTGGAGCCGGGCTTCACTTTGCTCTCTTATACTACAATCCTCATTCCTTCTCTACCTAGAAAATATTTATAAGAGTGTTACTTTCTCTATATATTTAATAAAGAGAGGTGTTTTGTTTAAATACATTGGTCATTATCAGTGGCATGCTGATAACATGCACTCAGGGAATTCCTAAATTGCAAAATACCTTCATATTTCTTCTGTTACCTTACAGATTGCTTGAGGTATTTAAAAGCCAGGAAAATCACAAAAACATAGTGATTCCATAAATATATTTTAAGGGCATAGGTTTTAGGTTCATTTATGGATCTCATACTCTAACTGATTGAGTAAAACATGGCAAAATACACAATTTCTATGTATGAATCATATAATTTTTTTCAGGACACTTTAACACACTATGGGACTAGTCTTGGGCTAGAATTATGAATGTGGGAAAGTTTTCAATTTATGTCCTTTGCTTTTCCTTTCCATGTTCTTTTCCCATCCTGTTACCCTCCTTTATTCTCCAATATCCGCTGTCTTCTGGCTTCAAAATAATTTCTGTTAAAGGGCAAACGGCGCATTCAGCGTGTTATCTCTCCTACTGATATTTGCTTAGTAGACACAGTACTCATATTTGGCAAAGTTCTAATTGTGAAATTAAGTTCAACATGTAAGTGGCCACCAGTGTTATAAGATGGGCCCCAAATATATGTTACTATTCAGTGGGGTATCTGTGCCATGTAAGGGATATGATGCAAAATAAGAATAACATTCTGTGTTGATTATCTACTACCTGCATATTCAATTTATAGATAATTATTTCCGCTTTATCATTTCCTTATTTTCTAAAAATAGTCTGTGATTTGTAGGACATGTCATGACATATCAAAATGAGTGTGTGGGCTTTGGAGTATGACTTGGATTCATAACTGACCTTGGATACATACCCTCCCTGAATCTCAGTTTCCTCACTTATGAACTGTGGTTGTTACAGTTGTTCTGATGGAAATAATGCCATGAACTATAAGTGTATAAACAAGTACCATAAACTACAGGTGCATGGTAGCTATTATAATAAATATAAATTCTAGGATTTCTACAGGGAAATAATGAAAGCAATGAGGAAAAAAATTCTCCAACATAATAGCAACTTTGTTAAAAGTTTGTAGCAGATGTCAGTTGTGTCAATAATAAGCTAATTGGGGTCATATCATGATTATAAGCAAAACAGATATAGTTTATGGAAACTTATTATGTTCATGTTCTCAAACAGATAAATCTGAAATGAACAGTCACATTGTGATAAACTTTCTTTAAGTTAAAAAAAAAAAAAAAAGATTTATAGAACACAAGCCAAGCCTGTTGCCATCAAGTCGATTCTGACTCATAGCGACCTTATAGAACAGAGTAGAACTGCCCTGTAGGGTTTCCAAGGAGCGCCTGGTGGATTTGAATTGCTGACCTTTTGGTTAGCAGCCATAGCTCTTAACCACTGCACCAAGGTTTCCTTATTGAACACAGTGCTGCTTAAATGCTTTTGAGAAGTGACTTAAGTTCTCAAAACACAGTACTTTCCAGATGATTCAGGAATAGGACTATTATGCAGACTGAAGTATAATCTTGTAAACTGGGCACTTTATTCCTATGCTATGTCCTCTTGTATTTTCTTGTTGCACAGAGTTCTGTAATTCTATCTTTTACCCCACAGATTTACCAATAAAGAGACATAGAGAGTATGAGCTGGTGACTCCAGTCAGCACAAATCTAGAAGGACACTATCTCTCCCATATTCTTTCTGCAAATCACAAAAAGAGGTCAGCAAGGGACGTGTCTTCCAACCCTGAGCAGTTGTTTTTTAACATCACAGCATTTGGAAGAGCATTTCATCTGCGACTAAAGCTCAACAATCAACTAGTGGCTCCTGGGGCTGTTGTGGAATGGCATGAGACACCTCTGGTACCTAGGAATATAACTGACCACATTAATGATCATCAACCAGAAAGTGCTTCAGAAAGGATCTGGAAAACAGAGCCTTTGCAGACTAACTGTGCTTATGTTGGTGACATCATGGACATTCCAGGAACCTCTGTTGCCATTAGCAACTGTGATGGTCTGGTAAGACTCATTCCCTTTTGTGTGTATGTGTGTGTAGGTATTAGGAGTGCTGCATGACTTCAGCATGGTTTGGAAGGTAGAGGTGGAAAGGAAGCCTCATGATTATATTTTAGGCTCAGGAAAAAGCATTAGAAAGCCTTGACTTTCTGTCAAAGATGTGTGCTTTGGCTTAATTTATGACATGAAGACACCAGTATTCCATGAAACAAAAGAAAACTGTTTTAGCATTTCTTGTTTATGTTTTCACTAGTGTTGCATTGGGGAATTTTATTTCCTAATACTTGTTCATTCCAGAATTTGAAAATCTGTGATTATGCTAATTTCTTTTAAAGTTTTCTGAAAACTTTCTAAAGAAACATAGACTCCTCCAAAATGATAGTATTTCACTTCTTATGCGGAAACTTTGGATATTGTCTTAAAGAAACTATTTTGAAAGTATTCTTTAGCATCTCTACAGAATGATAAAATGGGAAATGAGCAGATCCTCTGACAGAACCTGTCTAAATAACATTACTTTTTTGAACGTGAGATGCAGTTCTCTCTGTATGGTGGCTTTTGTTCACTTTTTTCTTCATTGTCAAATAAAATACCCATATACTGCTTTTCAGTTTTGTAGTTGAGGCCAATAGTAATTGACCTTTCTTTACATACTCTGCATATGTGAAATATTTTTATTTGGTTTGCATCTCTAGATGTTATTTGAGAATTGTGTCAGTGTTTATGCTTCTTCTATTCACCGTTGACTCCAAGTCTTTTTCAAAAACGCAACCATTTTTTTCTTTATATGGTTGCCAGGCTGCTGTTTCTTGGGAGTTCAGAGCCATTCCTTTCATTTTCTTACCGTTTCTGTGAGTTCTCAAAATATTCCTCAAATTCCTAATAAGTAGGTTCAAACTGCCGACCTTTCGATTAGTAGCTGAGCTCATAACCATTGTGCCACTAGGGCTCCATATTTTATATATATATATATATATATATATATATATATATACACATATACACTCTTTCTATATATATATCCATCCATATGTATATATATATATATATATATATATATATACACATATACACTCTTTCTATATATATATCCATCCATATGTATATATATATATATGTAAAGTATTTATAGTCATGCTTAATTTAAAAAATAGTGGTTAAGGGAGGTATCTTCTGTGGAGATTGTGTGAATGGGACAGCGTTTTTGAGCAGAGACACGTGGCCCAGACCTTGGGCTTGATTCAGAAAAATGGAGGGTGTGGACTATACCAGGCAGTGCTAACTCTGATGACATGCACAAATGGAAATCTCTTCTAGAGTTTCCAGCTCAAAGCAGCTGTATGCTAGGAGATAGAATGCAGATTACGGTAGGAAGAGAAGCAGGGTTATAGAGAGTGGGTGGTTGGTTGATTGTCCAGATCAACAAACTGGAGAGAGAACACCAGCAGATGCTGAATCAAGGTAGGGAGTCTTGAATATGAAGCAGAGAGATGAACATGGGGCAGTGTATTTAATCTTGAGAACATGACCTCTGTCATGCCATTCCATTTATTAGCGACATAGCTTACTCTATTAAGCTGGGGACAGATTCCTAAAATTGCAGAATTGCATTGGACAGGATAAGCCCTTAGCAGAGGAGAAGTGAGAAATTTAAATTGATGAGAATATGAAGACATTTTGCTAATTTGCTGATGGCTAAGTCTTTTTTGTTTCTTTAACTTACTATGTAGGGATTAAAGCTTGACCTTCTATTCTTCTGGCCTTTCCTTAGGAAGGCAAGCAGGATACCCAGATAACATTGACTCCTGAGGATTAACCTGATGGGATATAAAGCCCTGGGAGACTCTGGGATTATAATCAAATCCAAGTTGTCCAGGTAGAAAGTACCAAAAATTCCGACTCATAGCGACACTATAGGACAGAGTAGAACTGCTCCCATAGGGTTTCCAAGGAGCGGCTGGTAGATTGGAACTGCCAACCTTTTGGTTAGCAGTTGAGCTCTTAACCACTGTGCCACCAGGGTAGAAAGTACAGCTACTAAAATACTGATGGGAAAATCCCTGCCCAACAAACATGTAGTTAACTCATGATATGGAAGAGAATGCCATTGAAGCCCTACCTGGATGGGAAATTTAACATTTTTTTATTTGGTTAATTTTAGATTGGTATAGGAGGGAATCCAGTGATCTGATTTCTACATGCCTCATTTGAAGCAGTTGCCCATAGGGAGTTGCCACAGGTATTTATTGTTCACCAAGGTTGGAGGGTTTATAGCAAGGGTCTCTCTCTAGTGAAATTCCTTACCCCTTTTTTCTCTAATGCTACATTGTAGGACGCTATATGATTCTGAAACTGGCAGAACACCCAGACAGAATTAATTTGTGTTTATAGAATGCTGTAAACCAGTGCTACTCAAAGCATGGCCCACAGACCCAGGTTTGTGACAAGATAAATACAGAAAGTGAGACTAAGCATTTAGAAACTTTTAGAACAGTTTGACAGAGTAGTTGTGTGTGTGCTGGCTTTTGTGAAAAAAAAAGAAAAATGGGGTTAGTATTTTATGTGTCTTTGTTTTTAATTTAGTTTTTCATTTCATTTTACAAAAACATTAGTCTGGGAAAGATTGGGGGAGAAAGAAGCTGTTTCTTTACCACAGATAATGTGAGAAGCAAGCAGTGATACTTAGCTGATTTTACCCACTCTAGACATCAGAAACTTAGCTAACATAGTCAGATAAAAAAACCAAACCAAACCTCGTGCTGTCAAGTTGATTCCGACTCATAACGACCCTATAGGACAGAGTAGAACTGCCTGATAGGGGTTCCCAAGGAGCGCCTGGTGGATTTGGACTGACTGCCGACCTTTTGGTTAACAGCTGTAGCTTTTAACCACTACGCCAGCAGGGTTTCCAAAAGTAGTCAGATAGTCTACCTATTCCAGGTAACTATATGAAATGATTGCAGGAGAGGTACTTGAACATAGGCATTAATGAAAAGGACAGAAGAATATCTTGGGTAACACTTGCAGAGTCATAGTCTAGAATGAGAGCTAGACATGATAAGCATAATAACTAAAATATTATTCAGTTATTATTTCAGGGTTTCCAAAATCAGTATCAAGCTCAGAATTCTGCACAAAGAAATTGACAATGGTTCTTACTCATTGTGGCCAAGAACAGTATTTATTACTGTCTAGCTTTGACCCCTTCCTCTTCTTTGCCACGATTATCACTTATGTTGTTGCTATTTGCTGTGGAGTTGGCTCCGACTCATGGCAACCCTATGTATAACAGAACTAACTGTTGCCTGGTCTGGCACCATCTTCACGGTTGTTAGTAATCAGACAGTGTTCTTTTGTAATCCATAGGATATTCACTGGCTAGTTTTCATAAGTAGATTGCCAGGCCTTTCTTCCTAGTCTGTCTTAGTCTGGAAGCTCCATTAAAACTTGTACACCATGGGTGACCCTGCTGGTATTTGAAATAATGGTGGCATAGCTTCCAGCATTATAGCAACATGCAAGCCACCACAATAGGGCAAACTGACAAATGGGTGGTGACTGCTTTATTCTTGCTTTGGTATGCCCTCCCTATAGATAAGAATTATTGACATATCCTGTCATAGAATTGCCCCTGCTTTGTGACAGCAGCTGATCCAGAGCAAAGCCCTGTCTCTTTAGACCCCTCCCCCAAATTATTCAACCAAAGTCCAAGTCTTATATTAGGGTCTTTCAAATACTGTGTTACTGTGATGTCCCACCGTTCTCTCTGGGGTGCCTTCTCCCTTCTTGCAATGAGTAATGAACCAACTTGTCAACTACAGGTGTGTTCCTGGTAGTCGTTGACTGGAGGGCATTGACATGCTGTACCGCTGTTTCTGTATCTCTGAAATGGGAGCCTAGTGGTTGAGAGCCAGTATAATGACAGGCATTTCACACACTTCTTAGTGGTAAGACACTTGTAGCTTAAAATCCCAGCTGAACTTGTATTTCTTTGCTATGCAGAGCATTTCCTCTGTAAATCTCACCTGCTTGTAGTGGAGGCTCCCGATCATAACTGCATATCCAGTTTGTGCCCACAAATTTGTAGTCTACAAATTTGCCAAAATATAAGATTGTTTAGGTTAGTAGGCTCTACATCATGTGTATCATAAAATAAAGAAGCTGGGCTTTTCTAGACTTGCTAGAACAGTATTACTTTGTTAACTTCCTTGACTTGTTATTGGAGGGAACTGATTGGGAGGGCAAGAACTGATGAGAATTAACTGCTGAGATGGAGCTTTGGCTAATGGCTTTCCTGGGTTAACCAGCTTAGTGATTTCCTTGTGGGCTGATTTGAAGGTCAAGGGTTTTTGTTTTGGGGTTTTTTTTGGACAGATGTTCAACTTTTTTTTAAGTTTTGGAATTCTTCCTTCAGATGCACTCACTGGGCATTGATGGTTCAGTGGTAGAATTCTCAACTTCCACATGGGAGACCCGAGTTCGGTTTCCAGCCAGTGCACCTCCTGCACAGCCACCAACATTCTGTCAGTGGAGTGTTACATGTTGCTGTGATGCTGAACAGGTTTCAGCAGAGTTCTCAGACTAAGACAGACTGATAAAAAAGGCCTGGTGTTCTACTTCCCAAAAATCAGCCAATGAAAACTCTATAGCTCACAACAGCCCGATCTCAATTTATCATGGTGATGGAACAGGACTGAGTAGCGTTTAGTTCTGTTGTGCATGGGGTCACCATGATTCCTGGGCAACTCAATGGCAGCTAACAACAACATCATCTACTAAACTAATATGTTAAGTAGATGAACTAAGAAAAGGTCTGATTAAAATACAAATGGGGGATGCTCTTCCTCCTAGTTTCTATTCCCCCTCTCCTGCCCTCACTCTAGCCCCTTGTTAGGCATCTAACAGAGATCTGCAGTTAGGGCAGGGATTAGTTACCAGGGTTCTTAGAAGCTTAAAGTTAACAATTTGGGAACCAAAAATAGAACCTGCTTTCTAAAGTATCTAATAGCCACATCCAGTTAATATCAGAGGCATTTATGTCCTTGCCAGACTTTGTCCAGGACCAAATGAAGTCTTTGTGGGCAGTAGCAAGCTTATAAAGAAAGCTTACCCTAGCTCTCTGCCTTAAGACTTTGCTTTGGGATTTGGTCCCTTTGAAAACATACTATTGTCATGCCTGTTTCAGTAAGTCTAGATGCAAGAACACTTAAAAAAAAAAAAGTCTACTTAGAAAAGTATTATGAGCCAATGTGCCTATGATTGAGAACATTTGACCAGTGATTGTAAATACTGTTCAATTTCATAAATGAGATGTTTGATACTAAAAATTGGTATAAGCCTGTAGCTATTTATAGTGGATTTAGAAAAGAAAGTTTTCAAAGACTGATCTTTAGATGTTGATATTTGAGCATCTGCTTTTAGGAGCAGAACCTGATCTCTAAAGACCTGTCACCTCCCACTTTTTTCTTCCATTCTGTTTTATTGGTGGGACAGAGGGGATATCTGTGTTCTCACGGTTAACATTCTGATTTAAGAGACTTTAGAATGTGCTTCTCCCAGTCATGTCAGAAATATTATGCTTTCCTGAGGAACAAAGGGCTGTAACTGTTCATCTCCAGGCAGCTACACCAGACTTTTAGCAATGCAGGATTAAAAGAAGCTCAAATCCCGCCCCCCACCCCACCCCACCCCATATTCTTTAGTTTCCAGAGGTAGAAGGAAAAAAGGCAACAGGCATTGGCCTCTTTCAAAATGAAAAATGGGTAAGAGCCTTCCAATTAGTCTGGGAGAGCCAGTGCTGTGGCAAGCTTCATTGCTCCTTACCTGAGGCTTGGTCAAGCAGTGGCCTTACAGGAGCTGGAAGTAAGTAACCTAGTTGTGTGTACCTTCCTGTGCCAGGCCTGGGCTGTTGGCTACATTTCCCACCTGCCTCCTTTGCAAAGAAGTAGGGAGCTGGTTTGGGCTTACTCAGGGTGATGAGGGAAGTTTTGGCATAGTTCTTGATCATCTTCCCCTCTCTTACGTGATTTGCATATTACTAGAATCATACATACGTCAAGACTTTTCCAAATTTTCCAGCTATATTTCTCTTGTGTCATTTCCTTTATCTTATATAAAGAATATCTAAGGATATAAGTTTGGAATAAAGTAGGAAATGAGAAAACAAGTAAAAAGCTTTTATGAATTTTAAGGTATTTCTTTATATTAGTTATTTAGTAGTTAATCTAAATTATTTATGTTTATTTATGAGTACTACCTCTCTAAACCAAAAAACCAAACCCGTTGCCCTCAAGTTGATTCTAACTTATAGCGACCCTATAGGACAGAGTAGAACTGCCCCACAGGGTTTCCAAGGAGCAGCTGGTGGTTGTGAACTGCCAACCTTTTGGTTAGCATCCAAGCCCTTAACCACTGTGCCACCAGGGCTCCAATATATGTAAAAGTATAACTAAAAATATAAGACAGGATGTTTTACGTACTAGATGACTGGAAGAGATGAGATACAAAAGCTTAGATGATGGAAAGATTATCTTCACATAGAAGGCTTCATGGAAGAGGCAATATTTGTAATACCATAAAGTTGAAAGATAAACATTGATGTTAAAGTAATCAAGGTTGATGGAAGGGGATGGGATAGATAGGAAAACCTGAGCCTCTGAGGAAGGTAGGAGAGTTGTGGGGATGTCCACACATGATGACCATTTGAATGGGCAAAGAATGAGGTAAGTTGATTTCATGAGCTTTGTCACATCTATAACGGATACACATGAATATAGGAACAACTGTAATATAAGAGAAAAAGTATGACAGAAAATGGAGGGTAAATCCTAGAGATGTATTTTGAGGCTGAATTCAGTGAATATCTAGTTAATATTGATGGGGTTGCACAGGCATTCAGGATAAGAGCAGGCAAGGATTCCTGTTCTTTAATTATGTTGCTTTTCTTCATAGAAAATTTTCTCTGAAGTCATGAGGAATTTTTTCCCCTAGGGTTTAGATGTTTTCCCCAGTAACAGTTTTGCTAGAGTTTTTTTTCTGAAATTTTATCTGACAGAATTATGAAATTTGATTTTGAAAAATATGAATTCTAAGGATTATCTAAGTCCCTCACCTTTCAAGTCTGATCAATTAAACACCCTCAGTTCAGTAAACCTCTTTCTATAATTTCTTCCATCTTTGGCATGTTTTCCTCACTTTTTTGCTATATTTACAATATGTTGATAATCCTTACTTCTTTCCAGTCTCCATGGAACACTCCTAATTTTTTTTAGTGATTTTAGTTTACAGTACACTGTTATGAAGTAAGTAAAAAAGTAGAGCATAAAAAATAGTTAAATCAGCTTAACATAACTCTCAAAAAATAAAACAAAAATAATCATCAATAAATGAGTAGATTTTGATATTAAATCTCAATTTATTTTTTAATTTATAGTATCTATACTATATTGCTACATGTATATGTGTGTTATATATATGGAAAATCATAGAAAAGACAGAGAAAATCAGTGCTTAATTAAATACTTTGATTCAGAGACCAGTGGCAGAATTTATTGTTAGCTTACAGAGTTGGCAACAGAGCTGGATTGGCACACAGGTCTGTTGACAACAAAGTCCATGGTTGTTCTATTATACTAAGCCGTGTAAGTCCTACAATGTGAGTTGTTGACAGGATAGCCATGATATGAATTAATTTGTATGTTTCAACACTGTTAGAAAAGTGGAGAGCAATTAGTCCAAACTATAATTGAAAAGGGAAATTTTGTCTCATGCTTGTCAATCTACAATAGTAAAATTGCAAAAAAAAAAAAAAAAAATGAGGATACAAAAATAAATTGTACTTTTTATTAAGGTTTAAGGTTGGCAGACTGAATGAATTCCCTACCCCTAAAGCAAGGAATTTCACATGCGGGTTTTTTTTTTTTTTTTTTTTGAATGCTTATTTTCAAAGGAGTTGACTCATTTTCGAGCAATTCTAGAGTACTACTAAACGTGTCAAGAGATTATCATTAATCCTATTATGGTTTGATTGCCAATCCTAAATAGGTTATTGATAAATAAGTTCAAATCTTCCATAATTATAACAAATTTCTGAAAATTCTAGTTTATTGATTAAAGAAACAGGGATCTGTAATTGTACTGAGTGAGATCTAACTTCAGAGTCAATAATATTAAATAAAAAAAAGATAGTACATTATATAGCCTATATATCACTATCTAGATTGTTATAGGTTACTTTTATAAAATGTTTAGAAGATGTTAAACTTGGAGTTTTACAGTGAGAATGATCAGTAGACACTACTGAGAACTGATAGTGGCCAAACTAATCACAGTTATGATACTTCAGAAGAGTTCAATTTAGAGAATTTTAAGTACCAATGATTAGGAGAGCCAAGCATTTTGTAAAATTATTGAGAGAAATTTCTCATATCAAGAGTAGGTATGGTGTTGGTTTAGAATCAGGCAAATCTGGATCCTGATTCCAGTTCCACCACCTACCGGCTTTGTGAATTTGAACAAGTTATTTAACCTTTCTGAGGTATCTTTCCTTTTAATAAAATGAGAAAAGTAACGCTAGTCAGGTCAAGGCCTCACAGAGAATGTTAATGCATCTTTTACACAGCCTGGCTCTTAGCAACTCAGTGATTGTTACTGTAGTCCCTTTCCTTCTTTTTCCATTTATAAAAATTTTTCCTTAGTATTTTGTGATTAGTAATAATAATGATTAAGTTTCAAATTAAGAAGTACAATAGTTACCCAACTCATCCTCTGAATTAACTTGTAGAAAATACAGTCTTCCATGAAGTGAATACCTTGGTGAAAATTTTGTAATTTAGCATCCCTTTGCCCACCTGACACAGGGCTCCCTTAACATCATCTTCTCCGAAGGCTACTGACCTGAAGACTTCCAAGGATGGAGAACTTAACTATATTCCATTTTGTTTTTTATATAGCTCTGCCACATAGAAAGTTCTTCCTTAGGCTCTCCTTGGATATATGAAGTGAGAATATCTTGTTCCACTTATTAGATTCTTCAGAGTTGATGAAGATATAGTAACCATGAACTACCTCTTCTTATTGTAATCACAGGACTCGGGTTTTATGCAGTGGGTTCTTAAGTCATTCAGCGCACCACATAGCAAATTATCTCTGCTCTTGGAAACATTTCCCTTCAGTGGTGTGATGTACATACATGGAATGGAGAATTAACCAGGCATACATCAAAATCTTAACACTCCTCTCAGTCTTCTAGATATGTATTGCTATCAAAGTCTTTCCAACTTAGTTCATTTCATATCTCTTTTCTTAGGTGATGGTAGTTAACATGCTGTCTTATATCAATTTTTGTTGTTGTTGTTATTGTTTGTCTTTCAGTTTAAAGTCTTCCATGAAAAAAAGCAATTAGGAAGTGGTGTGCCTGCTCTTCCTCTCTGTGGAGGCAACTGAGGGAGAGGGAAATAAAGGTGGCATGGTGGGTGCCTAGCTGCAACCACTGAAGATGCATTTTTAAACCTGAATGGCATTATTAAACTAAACTTTTGGTGTGTTGGTGAATTTGGTTAGCCAATAGGACTTTCCAACCACAATGTAAAATGTAGGAGATTTCTGGAAGGTCTACTATCTAGTGATATCACTAAAAGTGCAAGATATTTATAGATTCAGAGGACTGTGTTATTAGATGCTGGGGTATCATATGAACATAGTGGAACCCTGTCTTAAAGTAGATCCCTGAGCAGGTAAAACTGGAGAGAAAATGAAGAATAGCACTCAATGTGAGATTCTGCAAATGTGAGCAACCCAAACACAGTGGGAAACATTTTATTTAGCATTATCTGTGAAACAAGATGCTTTCTACATAGTGATTGGAATCTTGGGGTAATACTTCCTTTGGGCTTGCAGGATACTTGATCTTGCTTAGAGGGTGCCAATATTTCATACTTTCCTGCTTGGCTTCATGTACTTAGTCATTTTTGCATACCTGGCTCTGAGGATGGTATTAACTGGCTGCCAGGACAAGAAAGCAGACCAAGCATAGTGATGTAGGTCTAGATAAAATTAAGTCACCGTGAGATCTCTGTCTTTATTTGGTCAGCTGTACCTTGGCACCTGCTCTGGCTTCAACTATGGCACCACATCTCGACTTAGCATTTAGTGATGAGGGTAAACTCTGGGCCTTGTTGGTCCTCGACCCTAACTATTGGTCTAAAATTTTCAGGAAGGGGCCTCTTTTTATATGCTGTCCTTGGAAAAAAATAGAAAGATGTTGATTTATGAGAATTTTTTTAAAAATTTAAGCTGTATTCATGGAAACATCTTATTATTCTTTCTCAAACATAGAAACTAGCTTGAATTAGATTAGTGATTTCTTTTTGTTGGACCTTATCTTTTGAAATGTATTGTAAGTAAAAGAAAAAAATGGACTTATTAAGTAATGAATTATTATTCCTACTTTTTAATTTTAATTTTGCAGCCATCAAGCTTATTTATTTGAGATATTTTTCATGATCTCATTTTCTTATTAATGCTTTCCTTTTCTGTTAAGTTTGCATATTATAAGGGCTAAATTTAATTCTAGGTTTATTATGCAGAAGATATAATAAGTATGAAAGTCTAATAATTTCCTTTAGAGAACTCATTTTTAAGTTCACAAACATATTTGTCTTTGTTTCAGGAAGCAGTCCACTCTCATTTTTTATTTAGTTCATTTTCATATTTGGAACTCTTTTTCTGTTTCAACCAAGTGAAAACAAAGTGTTCCCACAATTTCTTTTTATACCTGTTATATATAGTAATAAGCCCTTAGAGCAGAATGTATTTGCGATGGGTTATGCCTTAAAACAAAATAAACAGGAGGCGGGACCAAGATGGCGGAGTAGTCAGATGCTTCCTATGGTCCCTCTTACAACAAAGACCCGAAAAAAACAAGTGAATCAATTATATATGGCAGTCTAGGAGCCCTGAGCATCAAAGGCAAAGTTGAGTGGCAGGGGGAGGGAGAGATGGTTCAGCAGCAGCGAGAAGTTTCCAGACCTGACCCAGCAGGAGCCAGCGCCCTTCGGGCTGATTGGCTTGCGTGCATGGTGAGGCAAGCAGTGTGGTGCTTGGGGATTGTTTTCACATTGGGAGAGACTCAGCAGCAGAGAGTCTATTTGAGTGTCCAGAGCAACTGAGAAGCAGTGCTTGATTGGTGAAAGATAAGTGCTTGGGTCTGGCCTACCATGCGGATCAAAAAACACTCCTTTTGGGGAAAACTTCTCTCCCATTTACCTCTTCCCTCCCCGCTCTGCACCAAGTCCCAGGCCTGCTTCAGCGATTGCCAAGTCCACTGGGCCAGAAGTAGAACCCATCACATGCCCTGAGCCATTCTCCTAGCCTTGGAAAGGGAACAAATTAACAAACAGGGAGAAAATAATCTGCTGGATCTCCTAAGCCAGGAATTCAGGGTAGGCACAGCTCCTTTGCCTAGGCACAGGCATAAGGGGTCCACAGACTTTGAATGCCTTTCACCCCTAAGAGACCTGTGTGGGCCCATTTCAACAGCGTAGGCCCTTATTACCACAGTACAACAGGGTATATACCTGAAGTCTAACTTCAACTATTTCAGCTATATGGTGAAGTGGCAGGTTCGTGACATTTGACACTGCTCTGCCCGTTAAGCAGGGATCTCACCCACCTACATCAGGGGCCTAACTGGTGGCTCCACCCATGCCACCTAGCCACCCGCGACAGAGGTCCAAGAATAAGTGGTGCCTCCCAGTTCTTACAGCCAACAGCATTGGGTGCTCATAGTTCAGCTGCAAAACCAACCCACCTATGCACTCGAGGGAACAGGGACACGCTTTCCTCTCAGACACTCAGGGGCAGCCGTCAACCCCTGCATTGCTCAGAGCATGACCTGCTACTGAAGCCAGATACCTGTGCCTACACCAATCACCCATGCCAATCTAGGACTGTAGGTGAGAGCCAACACCACACACTTGGTGACCAACTACGTGGACACCTGCGCTGAATTCATACAAGAAAAGTAAATGGAATCCTGAGCTCACATACCTAGTAACAGCTCTGACCACCTGTTGAAAGGACCTTAGAGCTTCAAAGGCACCAGTAATCAAACTAGCTCACACGAGCAGCCTATTTAAGCATATCAAAACAAAACAAAACAAGAAGCTAGGACAAAGTAAGCAAACGTAAAATAAATAAATATAATAACTTATTGATAGCTTGGAGACAACAGGCAATATCAAACCACTTAAAGAGGCAGATGATGATGGCTTCAGCGAGCTCCTAAAATAAAGAACCGAACAATTTTCTGGAGGAAGAGAATTTCTTGGAATTACTGGAGGTAGAATACAGAAGATTAATATACAGAACTCTCCAAGAGATCAGGAAGGAGATCAGGCAAATGCAGACAAACTAAAGAACACACAAACAAAGCAATAGAGGATCTTAAAAAGGTTATTCAAGAGCATAATGACTAATAGGCTGCAAGAATTCATAGACAGCAATCAGAAATCCAGAAGATTAACAATAAAATTTCAGAATTAGACAACTCAGTAGACAGTCATAGAAGCAGAGTTGAGGCAATAGAAATCAGAATTAGTGAGATTGAAGATAAAGCAATCAACACCAACTTATTTGAGAAAAAATCAGATAAAAGAATTAAAAAAATGAAGAAACCCTAAGAATTATGCGGGACTCTATCAAGAGGAGTAACTTACGAGTGATTGGAATACCAGAACAGGGGGTGATAACAGAAAATACAGAGAGAATTGTTGAAGATTTGTTGGCAGAAAACTTCCCTGATATCATGAAAGATGAGAAGATATCCAAGATGCTCATTGAACCACACATAAGGTAGATCCCAAAAGCAAGTCACCAAGACGTATTATACTCAAACTTGCCAAAACCAAAGATAAAGAGAGAATTTTAAGAGCGGCTAGGGATAAACGAAAAGTCGTCTACAAAGGAGAGTCAATAAGACTAAGCTCGGACTACTCAGCAGAAACTATGCAAGCAAGAAGGCAATGGGATGACATATATAAAGCCTTGAAGGAAAAAATTGCCAGCCAAGAATTATATATCCAGCAAAACTGCCTCTCAAGTATGATGACAAAATTAGGGCATTTCCAGATAAACAGAAATTTACGGAATTTGCAAAAACCAAACCAAAATTACAAGAAATACTAAAGGGAGTCCTCCAGTTAGAAAATCGATAACATCAGATAACAGCCCAAGACTAGAACACAGGACAGAACAACCAGATATAAACTCAGATAGGGAAGTCACAAAAATAAATAAAAGCCAAGACATTGAAAATAGAGAAACAGAGATGTCCATATGTAAAAGATGACATTAAAACAAAAAACAGGGACTAAAAAATGCAGTTATACATTTTTCATATGTAGAGCAAGTCAAGGTGATATAAAGAAATAAAGACTGGTTTAAGCTTAGAAAAATAGGGGTAAATATTAAGGTAATCACAAAGGAAACTAACAACCCTACACATAAAAATAAAAAACAAGAAAAATAGAAAGACTCAGCAAATACAAAATCAACAACAATGAAGAAGATGAAAAGAAAATAAAAAATGACTCAGCACAGAAAATTAAGTGGAACAAAGAAATTGTCAACAACACACAAAAAAAGAGACAAAATGACAGCAGCAAACTCATACCTATCAATAATTACACTGAATGTAACTGGACTAAATGCACCAATAAAGAGACAGAGAGTGGCAGAATGGATTAAAAAACATGATCTGTCTATATGCTGCCTACAAGAGACACACCTTAGACTTAAAGACACAAACAAACTAAAACTCAAAGGAAGGAAAAAAATATATCAAGCAAACAACATTCAAAAAAGAGCAGAAATGGTAATATTAATCTCTGACAAAATAGACTTTAAAATCCACCACAAAGGAAAAAGAAGGACACTATATAATGACTAAAGGGTCAGTACACCAGGGGGACATAACTATAATAAATATTTATGCACTCAATGACAGGGCTCCAAAATACATAAAACAAACTCTAACAACATTGAAAAGAGAGAGAGACAGTTCCACAATAATAGTAGGGACTTCAACACACCACTTTTGGTGAAGGACAGAACATCCAGAAAGAAGCTGAATAAAGAAGACCTAAATGCTACAGTCAACCAACTGGATCTCATGGACATATACTGAAAACTCCACCCAACAGCAGCCAAGTATACTTTCTTTTCCAATGCACATGGAACATTCTCCAGAATAGACCACATATTAGGCCATAAAGCAAGCCTTAACGAATCCAAAGCATTGAAATATTACAAAGCATCTTTTCTTAAAGCCATAAAAGTAAAAATCAATAACAGAAAAAGCAAGGAAAAAAATCAAACACATGGAAACTGAACAACACCTTGCTCAAAAACTACTGGGTTATAGAAGAAATTAAGGATGGAATAAAGAAATTCATAGAATCAAACGAGAATGAAAATACATCCAACCAGAAAGTTAGGGACACAGCAAAAGCAGTGCTCAGAGGTCAGTTTATAGCAATAAATGCACACATCCAAAAAAGAAGAAAGGGCCAAAATCAAAACATTAACCCTACAACACAAACAAGTAGAAAGAGAGCAGCAAAAGAAGCCCTCAGGCACCAGAAGAAAGGAAATAATAAGAATTAGAGCAGAATTAAATGAAATAGAGAATAGAAAAACAATTGAAAGAGTTAATAAGACCAAAAGCTGGTTCTTAGAAAAGAGTAACAAAATTGATAAACCATTGGCCAAACTCACAAAAGAAAAACAGGAGAGGAAGCAAATAACCCACATAAGAAATGAGATGGGTGATATCACAACAGACCCAACTGAAATTAAAAGAATCATAACAGAATACTATGAAAAATTGTACTCTAACAAATTTGAAAACCTAGAGGAAATGGACAAATTTCTAGAAACTCACTACCTACCTAAACTAACACAAACAGAGTTAGAACAACTAAACAAATGTAAAACAAAAGAAGAGATTGAAAAAGTAATTTAAAAACTCACAACAAAAAAACCCCTGGTCCAGATGGTTTCACTGGAGAACTCTACCAAACTTTCAGAGAAGAGTTAACACCACTACTACTAAAGGTATTTCAGAGCATAGAAAATGATGGAATACTCCCAACTCATTCTATGGAGCCAGCATAACCCTGATACCATCACCAGGTAAAGACACCACAAAAAAAGAAAATTACAGACCAGTATCCCTCATGAACATTGACGCAAAAATCCTCAACAAAATTCTAGCCAATAGAATTCAGCCACATATAAAAAAAATAATTCACCATGATCAAGTGGGATTTATACCAGGTATGCAAGGATGGTTCAACACAGGCACATTAATAAAACACAACATCACATTAATAAAACAAAAGATAAGAACCACATTATTTTATTAATTGATGCAGAAAAGACGTTTGACAAAGTCTAACACCCATTCATGATAAAAACTCTTAGCAAAAATGGAATAGAAAGGAAATTCCTCAACATAAGTAAGGGCATTTATACAAAGCCAACAGCCAACATCATCCTAAATGGAGAGAGTTTGAAAGCATTCCCTTTGAGAATGGGAAGCAGACAAGGATTCACTTTATTACCACTCTTATTCAACATTGTGCTGGAGGTCCTAGCCAGAGTAATTAGGCTATAAAAAGAAGTAAAGGGCATCCAAATTGGTAAGGAAGAAGTAAAAGTATTTCTGTTTGCAGATGATATGGTTTATACACAGAAAACCTCCAAAGAATCCACAAGAAAACTACTGGAACTAATAGAAGAGTTCAGCAAAGTATCAGGATACAAGATAAACATACAAAAATCAGTTGGATTCCTCTTCACCAACAAAGATAACTTCCAAGAGTAAATCACCAAATCAATACCATTTACAATAGCCACCAAGAAGTTAAAATACTTAGGCATAAATCTAACCAGAGACGTAAAAGACCTATACAATGAAAACTATAAGACACTACCGCAAGAAACCAAAAAAGACCTGCATATGTAGAAAAAGATAACTTGCTCATGGATAGGTAGACTCAACATTGTGAAAATGTCAGTTCTACCCAAAGCAATCTACAGATACAATGCAATCCCAATTCAAATCTCAACAACATTTTTTTAATAAGATGGACAAACAAATCACCAACTTCATATGGAAAGGGAAGAGGCCCCAAATAAGTAAGGCATTACTCAAGAAGAAGAACAAAGTGGGAGGCCTCATACAACCTGATTTTAGAATCTATTGGACTGCCACAGTAGTCAAAACAGCCTGGTACTGGTACAACAACAGATACATAGACCAATGGAATAGAATTGAGAATCCAGACATGAACTCATCCACTTATGAGCAGCTAATATTTGACAAAGGCCCTAACTCCGTTAATTGGGGAAAAGACGGTCTCTTTAACAAACGGTGCTGGCATAACTGCATATCCATTTGCAAAAAACTGAAATAAGACCCATAGCTCACACCATGCACAAAAACTAACTCAAAATGGATCAAAGACCTGAATATAAAATCTAAAACAGTAAAGATCATGGAAGAAAAAGTAGGGACAACGCTAGGAGCCCTAATACATGGCATAAACAGAATATGAACCATAAGTAACAATGCACAAACACCAGAAGAGAAACTAGATAACAGGGAGCTCACAAAAATTAAACACTTATGCTCATCAAAAACTTCACCAAAAGACAATCTACAGACTGGGAAAAAAATTTTTGGCTACAACAAATCCGATCAGCGTCTCATCTCTAAAATCTACAAAATATGCAAAACTTCCACAACAAAAAGACAAATAACCCAAGTAAAAAATGGACAAAGGATATGAACAGGCACTTTGCCAATGAAGACATTCAGACAGCTAACAGACACTTGAAGAAATGCTCATGATCATTAGCCATTAGAGAAATGCAAATCAAAACTAAAATGAGATACCATCTCACCCCAACAAGGCTAGCATTAATCCAAAAAACACAAAATAATAAATGTTGGAGAGGTTGTGGAGAGACTGGAACACTTGTACACTGTTGGTGGAAATGTAAAATGGTACAACCACTTTTGAAATCGATTTGGCTTTTCCTCAAAAAGCTAGAAATAGAAGTACCATATGATCTGGCAATCTCCCTCCTTGGAATATATCCTAGAGAAATAAGAGACATCAGACAAATAGATATATGCACACCCATGTTCATTGAAGCACTGTTCATGATACCAAAAAGATGGAAACAACCTAGGTGCCCATCAACAGACGAATGGATAAACAAATTATGGTATATTCGCACAGTGGAATACTATGAAACAATAAAGAACAATGATGAATCCGTGAAACATAACATGAAGGAATCTGGAAGGCATTATGCTGAGTGAATTTTGTCAGCCACCAAAGGACAAATATTGTATAAGACCACTATTATAAGAACTCAACAAAAGGTTTAAACACAGAAGAAAACATTCTTTGATGGTTATGAGGGTGAAGAGGGAGGGAAAGTGGTATTCACTAGCTAGATTGTAGACAAGAATTATCTTAGGTGAAGGGAAGGACAACACACTACAGTGGAAGTCAGCACAACTGGACTAAACCAAAGCTAAGAAGTTTCCTGAATACAACCAAACACTTTGAGGGACAGAGTAGCAGGGGTGGAGGTCTGGAGACCATGCTTTTGGGGACTTATAAGTCAATTGGTGTAACAAAGTTTGTTAAGAAAATGTTCTGCATCCCATTTTGGTGAGAGGTATCTGGGGTCTTAAAAGCTGGCGAGTGGCCATCTAACATGTATCAATTGGTCCGAACCCACCTGGAGCAAAGGAGAATGAAGAACACCAAAGACACAAGGAAAGAATTAGCCCAAGAAACAGAAAAGGTCACATAAACCAGAGACTTCATCAGCCTGAGACCAGAAGATCTATATGGTGCCCAGCTACCACCAATGACTTCCCTGACAGGGAACACAACAGAGAGTCCCTGATGGAGCCGCAGAAAAGTGGGGTGCAGAACTCAAATTCTAGTAAAAAGTCGAGACTTAATGGTTTGAGATTGGAGGGACCCCAGAAGGCACGGCCCCTGGACTCTCTGTTCACCCAAAACTAAAACCATCCCTGAGGCCAACTCTTCAGACAATTAGACTGGACTGTGGGATACAAAATGATATTTGTGAAGAGTGTGCTTTTTAGCTCAAATAGATACATGAGACTAAATAGGCAGCTCCTGTCTACAGGTGAGATGAGAAGGCAGAGAAGATCAGGAGCTGGTTGAATGGACACAGGAAATCCAGGGTGGAAAGGAGGAGTGTGCTGTCATAGGATAGGGAGAGCAACTAGGGTCACATAACAATGTATGTATAGATTTTTGTATGAGAGACTAACTTGAATTGTAAACTTTCACTTAAAGCACAATTTAAAAAAAAAACAGTAAATTCTATTAATTTTTTTGAACATTTTATTGTACTTTAAGTGAAATTTACAGAGAAAATTACTTTCTTATTCAATAATTTATACACAAAGTGTTTCCTGACATTGATTGCAATTCTCACAATGTGTCAGCATTCTCTCCTTTTCCACCCCGGATTCCCTAACTACATTGGTCCGGTTTTCCTGCACCTTCCTGCCTTCTCATCTTTACTTTTGGGCAAGTGTTGCCCATTTAGTCTCGTACACTTGGCTGTTCTAAGGAGCACATTCCTCACGGGTATTATTGTTTGTTTTTATAGACTTGTCTAATATTTGGCTGAAAGGTGAAGTTTGAGAGTGGCTTCAGTTCTGAGTTAGAAGGATGTCTAGGGGCCAGAGTCTTGGAGCTTCCTCCAGTCTCTGTTAGACCAGTATGTCTGTTATTTTTTGTGAATTTGAATTTATTTCTATATTTTTCTGCTACTCTGTCCGGGACCCTCTATAGTGATCCAGTCAGAGTGGTCTTTGGGTTCCTACTTTTTAATAACCAAAAACATACAAAATTATTGGTCAGAGTTCCCAGTGAGCACAAATTACTCTCCATTTTTACACTGGTTGATTATCTTTTCCAATAAAAGAGATTTAATCATCCATTTGTTGGTGCTGTTGTCAGGTGCAGTCAAGTTGATTCTGATTCATAGCAACTGTAATGGTTAAGGTTATGTGTCACCTTGGCTGGGCCATGATTGTGCGTGGTTTGGGAGTTATGATGTAGTTTGGCAGCTGCGTAATGATGTAATTTGGCAGTTATATAATGATGCAGTCAACTCCAGGATGACATCTGCTATGAGCAGCCCATCAGTTGAAAGTAAGTTTCCTTGGGAATGTGGCCTGCCTCCAGTAGTAAATAGGTGTTCCAGCAAGGCTTTCGCTCTGGATCCTGCATCCGGCTCGTCATCATCTGACCTCTGGTTCTTAGGACTTGAGCTAGCAGCTTACTTGCCGATCTTGGGATTTGTCAGCCTCTGCAGCCTGTGAGCCAGCTGCCTGCCGTCTGACCTGCCAATCTTGGGTTCATCAGCCCCTGTAGCTACGTGAGTCAGGAGATGCCTCCAGCCTGATGCCCGATCTGCAGTCTTGGGACTTGCCAGCCTCTACAACTTTGCGAACCATTTCCTTGAGATAAATCTCTCTCTTTCTCTCTCTCTGTATAATATACATCTGCTTCAGTGGTTTTTCTTCTCTAGAGAACCCAGCCTAAGACAGCAACCCCATGTGACAGAGTAGAACTGCCCCATAGGGTTTTTTAGGCTGTAGTCTTTACAGATACAGATTACCAGGCCTTTCTCCCATTTAGATCTGTGCAGTCTATTTGTGTGAAAAATGTGCCATTTTGTTTAGCTTTATGAAGTAGTGATAGTCATTTCCAGATCTTCATTACTGCCTCTGCTGGTCCCTAGGTTCCCTAAAATTGGGAAATCATTGATTAGAAGGTTTCTAAATTTCTTTCTAGGACTGAGGTTCTTTAACTCTACAACAAAGTTTGTTTTCTGAATTATGCTTATGGACAGTGTTTTCCTGGCCATGGATGAAATCGAAGCATCATATTGACCATTATTCATTAATCATGGTCTGGAGTGGGAATTGTGTGTAAGAGTGTTGCTTTTCTGAATGCTGGGTTGTGGTCACTTTCCAGTAATGCACTGTCTACTTTTTGTTGTTGTTTTTTAAATAATGCATTAGCCAAATAAGTCCTGTGTGTTTGAAGGCTCCGAAGAAGTAACTACTCTTAAAATTTTGGGAGATGTTTTAGCTTTGTGCCTAATGAGATGTGGAAATCATGCAAACAACTAGAATACACAGAAACACAAACATACACACACATATACATATAAAGATACGTTTCTATAATATATAAGAGTGGGAGGGACCGTCCACATGATGGGCTTTTCAGGAAATGCGAAGTTAACTCAAGATAGAAGTGTTGTGCCAGCTCTATTGATGTAGCAGTTTCGCTGGGAGAATTCCTCATCTGTTGCATTTGACCATCTTTCTTGGTCTGTTTCTTGTTTGTGTGTAATGGTACTGGATACTGTTTTTTTACTGTTAACCTGCTTTCTCTGGTAAGGAATTTCACCTTTTTTTGGGGCCTGTAATACCGTCTTGGCTTTTGCCCACTGCCCAGTCATAATCCTAGCCAGTCTGACTCAGCACCTGCCAGTCCCAGATTGGATTTACTGTGCCATAACTACAACTTCCTCTCTCAGTCCCCTTGCCTGGAAGCTACATATTCATTGAAAGCACTGTGAGTGCCATCTTCCCAGGCCATGTTCTGTTTGAATACAGAAACTGCATGGACTTGGACAAGCCACTTGATTTCCTCATTTAATTTAGGAAAAGATTTTCTGGTAGATGGAACCTTGATGTGGGTAGTCAGGTTAAGTTGTTCAGTAATCATTAGTCATTAAGAAATGCTGTGAGTTTCTAAAGCTGCATTGGTTCCAAGAACTGGTGATGCCACTGTGCCATGGGGCAAGGCAGAGGTCCTGAGATCTTTAATCATCCTGTGCTTTAATAAAAGAATCACTCTCCCTGGACTCTAATGAGTCAACCCTGTACTCTGTCCTGTATGTCAGCTCTGTGATTTATCTTCCCTCTTCTGTATCTTCTTTCTCAATCTAGATGATCTTACCCAATACCAAGGTTTGAAATACTATCTATACATTGATGACTCTGGTGTGTGTCTCTGGCTCTGACCTTCCCTCTGAGCTCCCGATTTGTATGTATATACTGTTGCCTACTTAACATCTCTGCTTGGATATCTAACAGCCATCCAAATTTAATGTCAAAGATCAGCCACCCTACAATCTCACCCTGACCAAAAAAAAAAAAAAAAACCTTTGGGCACTATTGCTTAGACCAAAAACGAAGACTTATCTCCCCCAAACCACAAAACCAAACCCACTGCCATCGAGTTGCTTCCAACTGCCCCATAAAGTTTCCAAGGAGCAGCTGGTAGATTTGAACTGCCAATCTTTTGGTTAGCATCCAAGCTTCTAAACACTGCACCACCAGGGCTCCTATCCCCTCCACCCTCCTTCAAAAAAAAAAAAAAAAAACCCAAAAAATATAACAGAAACCATTTACTGTCAAGTCCATTCTGACTCATGGTGACCCCATGTATGTTAGAGTAGAACTATGCTCCATAGAGTTTCCAATGGCTGATTTTTCAAATAAGGTCACCAGGCCTTTCTTCTGAGGTGACTCTGAGTGGACTTGAACCTCCAACCTTATGATTAGCAGCAGAGTGTGTTAACTATTGGCACCACTCAGGGACTCTAGATTTCTCTTTTTTCCTCATATCTCCCATTGAATCCATAAATAAATCTCAAAGTTTTACTACAAGATATGTCCTGAATCTAGTTATTAAATCTCCAGTGTTACAACTCTGGTCCAAACCACTGCCACCTCTTCCCTGGGAAGCGGCCTCCTAACTGGTCTTTTTTGGTTCGCTCCTGACTTTCTTCAGTTCATATATCAAATAGGAGCTACAGTAATCTTCCTAAATTTGATTATCTTTTCTCCGTTTTAATAAGAAACAGAGAAAAACTGGCTTCCCATTAAAATCCAACTTTATCATTACTTTTTAAGGCCCTATGTCAGTGGTTCCGATAATCATTGTGTATCGTAATCACCTGGTTGATTCATTTGGTCTGGGGTGGAGCTCGGGCATCAGTAGATTAAATAATCCTCTAGCTGACCCTAGGATCCCTGGTAACGCAGTGGTTAAGAGTTTGGCTGCTAACCAAAAGATCAGCAGTTCGGATCCACGGGCTGCTGCTTGGAAACCCTATGGGGCGGATCTACCCTGTCCTGTAGGGTTGCTGTGAGTCAGGATTGATTCAACAGCAGTGGGTTTGGATTTTTGGTTAGATGATTCGAATATGCCACTAGGGTTCTACCCCAGAGACTTCTACTCTTGTGGGCATCAGAATCCCCTGGAGGGCTTATTAAAACATACATTGCTAGGCCTACCCCCAGAGTTTCTGATCTAGTTAGGGCTGTGGAGAGACCTGAAAGTTTGCATTTCTGACAAGTTCCCAGGTGATGTCACATTTTGTCACTGTTCTACAAGATTTAGTCTCCTCTGATGTCATCTTAGAAACCCTGGTGGAGTAGTGGTTAAGCGCTGTGGCTGCAAACTAAAAGGTTGGCAGTTCGAATCCACCAGGTGCTCCTTGAAAATTCTATGGGGCAGTTCTACTCTGTTCTGTAGGGTCACTGTGAGTCAGAATTGACTTGACAACAATGGGTTTGTTCTGGTTTTTGATGTCATCTTTCTCCACTACCTGCCTTGTTCGCTCTGTTCCGCTACTCTGGCCTTCTTTTTGTCTTTCAGACAATCCAAACTTTTTCTGTATCCGGCTTCTGGACCTGCCATTTCTTTTTAGAATATTCTTTTATAGATCTTTAAATAGACATTCCTACTCATCAATCCTAACTGCACCAGGTGAGTGAATCTCATTAGGGCAAGTGAAAATCCTATGCATCTGGCCTTATCCTCTGCTGCTAAAGCAGTTCATCTCTATTCAGGGTAGCTGCTTATAGCTTTAAATAGCACAACCCTGGACTCTCTCTGCCAACTTTGCTCAAGGCAGCCAGGGTTACGGTGGGGCCAGGGTAGCACTGACTGTGCTGTCTGTGAGCGGCCAGGGAAGAGGCCAGAGAAAGGGTTAGCAGCTTGGCCAGCTGCCTGGGCACCGGTGCAGGGAAGCCACTGAGCACTGCAGCAATTTCCTGCTTTGGGTGAAGCTCTAGATGGGCTGGTGCTGGCTAACCCTAGACTCTTAAATTCTTTTGTGATACCTCACTGTCCCCTCCCCAACCCTGTGTTTTTTTAAAGGAGTAATTTGATTTGTGCTATTCACAGGTACCTGGGAATGATTTAAGGGAATCATAAAGGCATTTTTTCCTCCACTAGCTCATAGTCATTCTGCCTGGAATTTCCACAATTAGGCAAGGGCATTCCTATTAAAATACAAATATCCTACTCTCTAGTTATGAGTTTTTAGCTTAGATGAAATCACTTTAGAACTGAGCATACTTGCTCCTGAAGCACTGAAGCCATGGGAGAAGGACAGGTAAGGGGGCCGTGAATGTGAAGCATAAGTCAGGGAGGGTGTGAGGAATGGGGCGATGCCTGGGGAGAGATCATCACGAAGGAGGTGAACAGTAGAAAAAAAGCACACATTTTCTGTTCTTCACGCATTTATTTGAGTCTGATCTTGACTTTGCACATTTCTCATCCTTTGGAGGGTGAGGCCAAAAGAAGGTGAGAAAAGTTGTTCCTATAAATCCCTTTAAGTCGCACTTCTTTCAAAGTGATTGAACTATTCCATACTACAGTATGGCTGGTAACTACTCGTTTCTTTGAGTTACCCTTATTTCTTTAGTGTTGGTTGTTGGTTTGTGTGTGTGCTTGCTTTTGCTTGTTTTTGTTTATGCGTCGCTAGTAATTGGTGGAATTTCAGGGAAAAGTTTGAGGACAGTAGTTTTTTCTCAATTATAGTGGGTGGTGGAGCATTTCTTAGTGGAAGGAACACCTGGTCGCTGCTTATATTGGGGTCTTTTATCTGATCCAGGTGCTTCTCTAGAGCTGTCTAGACTGGAGTACTCTTCCTCAATGAAGTGGAATCTCTCAAAGGAGAAAGATTTGCCCTGACGAAATAGGAGTGGGGTCCCAATCCTCTATCTGTTCTGATGCTTGGAACACGCTGGAGAGAGATCTTAATGGCAGCTTCCTTTTCTGTCCGTTTCTATTTTTTTTTTTTTTTTGGGTCTCAGCTGACTCAAATGATTGGTTTGTCAATATAAAATTATTATCCATTTCAGTGTTTATTTGTGCTGGCTGACCTATGCCTAATTCTCATGAAGCATAATACCGATTATGCACTTCACAAAATATGTGTCAGAGCATCAGTGCAAATTGTATGTCATAATAACGAAACGAGTATACTGGTTAAGGCACAGACTCTGGAGTTGGAAGCCTGAATCCTAGCTTCACCATATACTAGCTGTAAAACCATTCTAAGTCTCAGCTTCCTTATCAGTAAGACAGCAATAGTAATAGCAATGACAGTACCTACTTTGTGAGTTCTTGTGAGCAATAAATCTATGTAAGCAGTTAGTGAAATGCCTAGGACATAATAAACATTCAATAAAGTTAACTTATAATTATACTTTTATTGTTGTTGTGTGCCTTTGAGTCAATTTTGACTCCTAGAGACCCTATATGACTAAGTAGAACTGCCCTGTAGGGTTTCCTAGGCTAATCTTTAGTGGAACAGATCGCCAGGCCCTTTCTCCCTCTGAGCAGCTGGTGGGTACGAACTTCCAGCCTTTCGGTTATTAGCAGCATGACCACTGCAGTTGTTGCCTCACGACTTTAAAATTCGTAGAACATTGCCAAAACCAAAACCGTTGCCGTCGAGTTGATTCCGACTCATAACGACCCTATAGGACAGAATAGAACTGTCCCATAGGGTTTCCAAACAGCAGTGGATTTGAACTGCAGATCTTTTCGTTAGCAGCCTGAGCTCTTCACCACTGCACTACCAGGGCCCCAGAATGTTGCTAACGTGTTTATATAGAAAAGGTCTGGTGCTGTTTTCACAAACAGAACAGAAGATCTGGGACAATTCTGAGGATCAGGTGTGTGCAGGTGTTGCATACCTTCCAACCTTCTTCCTGCCTGTCTTCCTCCCTCTTTCCCGTCCTTTTCTTCTCCTTTTTGTTGAATTTTCTCCCTTTTACTTGTGAGAAGACTTAAGGAGACCATATATTAAGACAATGCCAGTTAAGTAATTTAAGGAAAGATCGGAACGAAGACCACACAAAGGAAGCTAAAAGAGATCTTTCCAAGTATGAGAACTAAACAGAATTAAGCACTTGGGAAATAAAGATTGCTCTAAAGTTTTTGGCAGTTAAGGCTTAAAAGGAAAATACATTAAGTTACATAGTTTTAGTTTTTGACAATAGAAAATAAGGTAAATCTTCAGAGGAAATTATAAAGATTGTAGACCCAAATTACATAAATTGAACCTGAATCATTAAACTGTACTTGATAAGTAGGTAACTGAAACCTTATAAATCACATATGCATGTTATTTTCATCCTTTAATATCACCATCTAATTATAATCATGTCATATGTTAGAGATATTGTTCAGGTTATGCATGGAAATAATTAAATGTCAAAATGAGTCACTTTTGAGTGGGTTGTGTATTGGTAGTTTCACTAATTAATGAAACTAACAAGCACTAAAGATGAGTTATGCAATTATTTTAAAAACTGCTAAAAAGTTTTCTAAGTTCTTCATATTTAATTGTAATTGAAATTTAATGTAATGCAAAGAATTGTTTTACATGTCTCCATAACACAGGATAGACAATAAGTTTTCTTGTATATTTCATTTTAATTTGAGTGACATTTGCATATAATTTTACTGTTTGATTTAATTTATTTTCACAATACTGGAAGATAAAACGCTTTTGTAAAATATATGGGATAATATTATCCTCCAGGTTTACTTTTATATTGATTGTGTAAACAGGTAAGAACTCTAGAAATAGTGCTTTCCAGGAAAAAAAAAAGTTATTGCTCTAGACCTATGTTACCTATGTGGAGATGTAAAGAAATTACTTCAAAATTCATTGGAAATAGAAAGTTGTTTTTTTTTTCCCCAATCTGTGTCAGGTGTAGATGGAATATGCACTCTGCCTACTGATTTTTTTTTCCCTGTCTTATTCAACTTTTGGAATAGTAAAGTCTTAACTCTTTACTGCATGAGAGATTATTGGGTAATGCTCAGGGCTCTTATAAAGTTAAAATCTGGGTTGTTAAATTTAGGTGTCAATATCCTCCTCCATTCATTTTGATAGAAGAGCCCTGTCTTAAAGTAATAATATATTCTTTCTTATCTGGTGTGGTTAAGGTTGGAATTTCATATGTTTAAGTCTTAAATAATTCTGTTGAACAATTGCTGGTTTTATGAAACTAGTTTACTTTGGTACTTGCCCAGCCTTATGTATTTCTTTCTTTTTTAATGTCTGAAGTTAACATTTTTAATTATATAATTGTTTTAACCTTAAAAATTTTTTTTATTGTACTTTAGATGAAGGTTTACTGAACAAACTAGCTTCTCATCAAATAGTTGGTACACATATTGTTTTATGACATTGGTTAACAACCCCACAACATGTCAACACTGTCCCTTCTTGGCCTTGGGTTCCCTATTACCAGCTTTCCTGTCACCTCCTGCCTTCTATTCCTTGCCCCTGGGCTGGTGTGTCCCTTTAGTCTTGTTTTGTTTTATGGGCCTGTCTAACTTGTGGATGAAGGGTGAACTCAGGAGTGACTTCATTACTGAGCTAAAAGGGTGTGTGGGGGCCATAGTCTCAGGGTTTCTCCAGTCTCTGTCAGGCCAGTAAGTCTGGTCTTTTTTTGTGAGTTAGAATTTTGGTCTACATTTTTCTCCAGCTCTGTCCAGGACCTCTATTGTGATCCCTTTCAGAGCAGTTGGTGGTGGTAACCAGGCACCATCTAGTTGTACTGGACTCAGTCTGGTGGAGGCTGTGGTAGTTGTGGTCCATTAGTCCTTTGGACTAGTCTTTCCCTTATGTCTTTAGTTTTCTTCATTCTCCCTTGCTCCTGTGACCTTTAAATTTTTTTAAACATTTTTAACATTGTCAGAAATGAAGATTGTTCTCTTTTTTTGTTGGTTATGATTCATTTCTATACCAGTCTCCAAAAAAAGCTGTTATACAATGTGTAGTCATTGTTTGAATAGAATGGAACCTATGTGTGGGAGACTTAAAAAGTTCTATTTGATGGTAAGTATAATCATATCACATTTTATCTAGGATTAGTAATGAAAATGTGGTCTAATTTTTTTTTACCACAGTACCCGATATGAATCATAGACTTTGTAGGTGCGTTCAATTTTCTCTCCGTTACGGTCCTCTAAGTCTCAAATAAACTTGTGTCCTGTGAAAATGTCCTCAACATACGGGATTTCTGTCATCTGATGAAGATTATAGCCAGGAAAATGTAGTAGGTGCCACTTAATCTATTCTGTACAGAGAGGAAATTTTATGGAAGTTAAAACATAAATTGAAGGCAGAGAGAGACTAACTAGATTAAGTTTTATTTAGTGACTTTGCAAACTTGACCAGGTGTTAAAAAGATCAAGATCTGTTGTGAATTTTGAGGATGAAATTTGCCCCACTACACCTACTCAGAAGGTCAGTGGTGGGAGGAAAAGTTTTCAATCTTTTTTTCTAATTATGGATTTGTGAGTAGGAGAAAGGATGTACCATTTCCTATTTGACTTTGAAATGTCCCTCCCGTAGGATCCATCTTTTTTTAATTGTATCACATCCAGCAATTTGTCCTGCCATCTCACTTAAGCCTCATTCCTAAAGGAGTCTTCTATGTTTTTACTTGAAATTCTTGCATGTTCCTTCTCTGTTTGGTTAAGGGGATGTTTAAAGCTTTATGTTTCAGTGGAAAGTTTTGGGACCATCACAAATAGAAATCTAGACACTCCTACCTTATTTCAGAGATCTAGGTAGAGAAATGCTATGGTTAAATAGCCTGGAAACTTGTTTGAAATAATTTTGTTTGCTTACTGAAAGCATTCATTTGTATGTGGTTAGTATGGCTTGATTTTTCTAGTAACTGCTTTTTATTATAGAAACTTAATTAAAAGCTATGATAATTAAAAGCTATGAATGACTGCAGTGTAAATAGAAGTGATCATTGACAGAGAGAATTTAACATAACCTATAAGCAATGTCCAGTATTTGAGCTACTTACACGTATAATTTAAGAAATAGTCACTTTTGAGGATGTTTCTTTGTAGACTTTGTTTCTAGAACAATTACAAATCAATCTAGCTTTCAAAATGAGAATAATGTGAGCTAACATTGATTGAGTTACATTCTGGACACCATGATAAGCTTATATTCCACGTATTATGCTAAGTAATTTATGTGTATTATGTCATTTAATCCTAATAACAACCCTATAAGTTAGGTACCAACCTCTCATTATTTTTAACACCTTTTTGGAACTGATTTCAAAAGACACTTGCTATTTTTTTAATGACTGAACTGGTTGGAACTGGTTCAAACTTGTATTTTACTCTTCGATCTCAAATTTATATTCTGCAAAAGAATAAGCTGAAGCAATTTAATCTGAAGAAATATGACAACAAATTTGTTCTTTATATTTTTTTCTTAATTTTTAAAATTGTACTTTAGATGAAGGTTTACAGAACAAATTAGTTCTTCATTAAACAATTAATGCACATTGGTTGCCAACCCTATGACGCGCTGCCTTTTCGTCCTTGCCCCTGGGCTGTTGTGCCCATTTAGTCTTGTTTTGTTTTATGGGCCTATCTAATCTTTGGCTGAAAGGTGAACCTCAGGAGTGACTTCAGTACTGAGTTAAAAGGGTGTGCGGGGGCCATACTTTTCAGGGTTTCTCCAGTCTCTGTCAGACCGGTAAGTCTAGTCGTTTTTTGTGAGTTAGAATTTTGTTCTACAATTTTCTCCAGCTCTGACTGGGACCCGCTATTGTGATCCCTGTCAGAACAGTTGGTGGTGGTATCCAGGCACCATCTAGTTGTACTGGACTCAGTCTGGTGGAGGCTGTGGTAGTTGTGGTCCATTAGTCCTTTGGACCAATCTTTCTGTTGTGTCTTCGGTTTTCTTCATTCTCCCTTGCTCCAGATGGGGTGGGACAAGTGGAGTATCTTAGATGGCCGTTCACAAGCTTTTAAGACCCCAGATGCTACTCACCAAAGTAGGATATAGAACATTTTCTTTATAAACTCTGTTATGCCAGTTGAGCTAGATGTCCCCCGAGATGATGGCTCCCGGACCTCAGCCCAGTAATTTGGTCCCTCAGGGAGCTTGGATGTGCCTATGAAGCTACCATGACCTTGCTTTGGTCAAGTTGTGCTGGCTTCCCCAGTATCTTACCGCTTATCTATTGTCCAGTTAGTGTTTTTCCCTCCCCATCCATCCCCTTCCTAGTAACCGTCAAAGATTGTTTCTTTCTGTATGTAAACATTTTCATCAGTTTTTATAATAGTGGTCGCATACAGTATTTGTCCTTTTGTGATTGACTTATTTCACTCAGCATAATGCCCTCCAAATTCATCCATGTTGTGAGATGTTTTGCAGATACATCATTGTTCCTTATGGTTGCATAGTATGACACTTGCTGTTTTTAAGGGGATGTGATTATTGGAAAAATAGAGAAGAGAGGCAAGTCACTGCATAGAACTAGGCTTAAATAGTCAGGCCTTGAATTACCTGACATAAAGATTATTAATGTTTGGATTAACTTGAATGTTGTTAAAAATCATTAATAAAAATAATTAATTTGGATTCTGTCTTAGTTATCTAGTGCTGCTATAATAGAAATACCTACCATAAGTGTATGGCTTTAACAAAAAGAAATTTATTCTGTCACAGTCTAGGAGCTAGAAGTCTGAATTCAGGGTACCAGCTCCAGGGGAAGACTTTCTCTCTCTGTTGGCTCTAGGGGAAGATCCTTGTCATCAATCTTCCCCTGTCGAGGAGCTTCTCAGTGCAGGAACCCGGGTCCAAAGGACAGACTATTCTCCTGGCTCTTGTTTCTTGGTGGTATGAGATCCTCATGTCTCTCTGCTAGCTTCTCTCTTTTATATCTCAAAACAGATTGACTCAAGGTACGATCTAATCTTGTAGATTGAGTCCTGCTTCATTAACATAACTGCCGCTAATCCCATCTCATCCACATCATAGAGACAGGATTTACAACACATAGGAAAGTTACATCAGATGACAAAATGATGGGCGATCACACAATACTGGGAATCATGGCCTAGCCAAGTTGACACACATTTTGTGGTATACAATTCAATCCATAACAGACTCCTTTCTTTTTCATTATTACTAAGGGCTGACTGTGTACAAGAAACTTAAATGTTTTAGTGAGGATATTGAAACATGGACCCTACTCTCAAGTAGTTTACAGTCCAGTAAGAAACAGTGACTATAGCTTGCGCCTAGGCAGAAGTATAGAAAAGTCTAGGACATGGCAGGCAGACTGGCTGAATGAGCCCAGGGGAAGCCTACTTGGATGAAAAACTGATGAGCCTCTGAGAGAGAATTTACCTCAGGGAAGAAGAAGCTGGCTCTTCTGAGCTTGACTTATTCTTAGGCATTGAGAGACAGAAATTCTGAGCATAGCAAAATGTTCTTCATCTTTTTCCACCTGTCAAGTTGTGAATGGATTCATGTCTGAGCCCAGTAGAAATACAGGAGGGCATCTAAATAAAAACTGTTCAGTGACAGAAGCCCCTTTCATGAGTACATGAGAATCATGTCTTAGAGTCTCTTAGAAATTCTTGTGTAACTTGTATGGGGCTAGGAATTCTGTATCAGCAGGTCCAAGAGTTGATGACATTTAAGTTATTATAATTAATTGGACCCATCAGTACTCACAGAGGGGTAAGATGCAGAGACATGGGAGTTACGGAAATAACCGTTATACCAATGAAAATTAAAGGAGGAGGCACACCCACACATACACGCACACACGTGGTGAGAGAGTGAGAGGAGTAAGAGGCGCAGACAGACAGAAAATGGTGCTCATAGGACAGAATGACCACAATGATTACTCCCATCCTAGGGGTTCAACAAAGGCTTCAGATAGGAGGTGGCTTTTGAATAGGGGCTTAAAGAATATTAATATTTAAGCTTATAGATATAGGAAAGAGGGAGATTGCAAGTCTGTATGGAAAAAATATGGAAGCGAAGATATGACATGGCAAGTATGGGAAGGAAGTAGGACAGTGAGAACTTTAGTTTGGCTTCATCTAGAGCATGTAAAGAGCATCTCAGTGGCAATAAACAAGGAGTGTTCTGATTAGAATTATAACTGAGAAAGTTAATTAAATATATTAGATGGTGGGGAGTAAAACTAAAGTGGAGGGATAGTGGTGGGAGCAATTTGGAGGCTATAGATAGATAGTAGATAATATAATTGTAGATAGATAGATAGTAGATAATATGATTGCGAACTAGGGAAGTAGCTATGGACATAGTGAAAGGGGAAAGATTGCACAACATTATTGATTGGAATTCCCAAGATTTGGTACCTAGTGTGAATGGAGATGGAAGAGGAGAATGTGTGTGTGTGTGTGTGTGTGTGTGTGTGTGTGTAGTGAAGGTAAGGGGATCAAAGATGAGCTGAAAGTTTTGAGCCTGCATTAGTAGGAAATATGGAAAACAACAACAGGAAGAGAAAACCTTTGATAAGTTCTCTCTGAGACACATTGCATGTGAACTGCTGACAGAGTGTACAGTTGGAGATGTGTAACAGGCAGTTAGGAGTTGTGGTAACTCTGGAGAGAGTACATGACCAGGAGGAAGAATTTAGGAGACATGGGGATAAAGGAGGTAACCAAAGCTGGGACAGTGGATAGAGTTGAAGATGTCCAGAGAAGAGAACTGAAGTACAGAACCTTGGAGAATACCTACTTTTAGAGACCAGAAAGAGGAGCCAGAGGAAGAATCAGAAAGAAGTATCCAAACAATGGAAGTACAACTCCAAGAGTAGAATTTTTGTAGAAACTAAGGAATTTTAAATTTAAGGAGAAGTTTCAATTAGTAAAAAAAAAAAATAAATTATACAGTATGTTGGTCTGAAGTGCATTTATTAACCCAAATTATGCCAATGGGCATTTTCGAAGAAGAAATTCTTGTAGAATCTACTAATGACTAGCTAACAGTGATTGTGACTCCACTGTTGGTACCATGTAATTATGCTTGTTTATGGTTGAATCAGTTAGATAATATTAGAAAAAAAGTTTCTCTCTTGAATATTTAAAATGTTTTTCCTAACTCTTCTTTTTCTTGGATATCAGAAACTCATTTAAATTCTTTTGACAAATCTCCACTTAAAATATGACCATACACATTGTTTTTTACAGTTTTCTTGAAAAATATCTTTGACAAATAAGAAATAAATGAGTCTCTGTTTTCCAGTTCAAGCTATAGTGGTGGGAGATTTTGACCAGTAAGCCAGGTTAACCCATGCAGCCTACTGATAGGCTTCTCCAGACCATCACTATCAGTGAGCCATTGCTGAGGTACAGAATAGTATCTAACACCCTGAACTCATTAACAATAGTTATTTATAGAGAGGAGATTTGGAGGTTAAGTGGAAGTGTGTATGTGCAGGGGGATTTCTATGTTTTACTTTAAAGACTCAGCAATATTTTATAATGTGCATGTCTTCATTTACTGCATTTTATAGATGTACTTTTCAAATTGTGTATGAACTGTGCATGTTATAATGTATGACAAATGATATTATACATGGTGCTTGTTATTATGCATATTATTTGTGCATACCCCAAGTTAAAAATGATATTCTTGATGTGTAGGGTCACTGTGAGTCAGAATTTACTCAGTGACAATGGGTTTGTTTTTTTTTTGATGTGAATAGAGGCATATATGCCTTTAAAAAGCAACATACATGTATTAAAACAGTATGTAGAAGACAATGAAGTATTACATATGCAAGTTAAATGAGTCAAGGACACTAAATTGTGTATTGGACATTAATATCAAGAGATGTCAAAACTTTGGGTAGAGAACAGACAAAGTATCTATCAGAGTTTTGTGTTAGGCTAACAGGATAAATGCAAGAGTGGAATGATTTTCTATCAATGTGATGGAAGTGCTGGGATTTTAGTAGGGGTTTAAGTGTTCATTGAAAAACAAAAACAGGATTAATCATTTTTATTTACTGTTGCATACTATTTCATTGTGTGTATGTACCATAATTTGTTTATCCATTCATCTGTTGATGGGCATTTAGGTTATTTCCGCTTTTTTCTATTGTGAATATTGCTGCATGAACATGGGTATGCATATGTCTATTCTTGTGACCAGCCTGAGACCAGAAGAACTAGATGGTGCCTGGCTACCACCAATGACAGCTCTGACAGGGATCATAACAGAGAGTCATGGAAAGAGCAGGAGAAAAATTTAGAATAAAATTCAAATTCACTAAAGAAGAGCAGACTTAGAGATCTGACAGAGACTGGAGGAATCCTTGAAACTGTGGCCCCCAGGCAATCTGCTAACCCAGTACTGCAACCATTTCAGAAGACCACTTTCAGACAAAGATTAGACAGGCCTATAAAACAATAAATAACACACGTGAGGAGCATGCCTTTTAGTTCAGTGAAATACATGAGACCAAATAGGCAACTCCAGTCCAAAAGCAGGACGAGAAGGGAGATGGGACAGGAACTAGACCAATGGACACAGGGAACCCAGGAGGAAAGGGGGAGTGAGTTGTCACATTGTGGGGATTGCAACCAATGTCACAAAACAATATGTGTATAAATTTTTGAATGAGGAATTAACTTGAGCTGTAAACTTACACCTAAAACACACACACAAAAAAGAAAGAAAAACAAAATCAATGCCGTATAATTAGTGGATTGAAGGAGCATATAGTCTAAGAATAGTCTCTCTTATCAGTGGGGCTGTTTGGCTGTTGGCAAGAGATATAGTATCTATCTAACATTAGGAAAAATGGAACGTAACGAATGATATTAAGTGACTTACAGAAATTGAAGGAAGAAATGAACAGTCAAGCTTCAAGACAGGCAGGAACAAGGACACCTTCAGGAATCTCAGTCCAAATACATTTCCTGGGAGAATGGATTGGTGGAGCTCTAACCATTGTCTGTAGTTCTTTCTAGATTAAAATTTTCAGGTGTGAGATTCCGATTGAATCATCTTGGATCAAGTCACTCTTTGAAAGGTGATCTTGTAATTGATAGCCCAGCAGAGCCACATAGACCGAGGAGGAGTTGCTCTCCAAAAGAGGAATTAAGTGTGATTATCATAAGAAGGGAAAAAGGATACTAGACCAGTAAACACAAGTGGCCCACCATAGCCGGTGATGATGCTTTGTAATTCATTTTAAAAAGTGAAGAAATGGGTTTGTGTGGTTTCTTAGACTAAATCTATATTTATAAATACTCACATACGAATATATACACACCCAGACTCATATTTTATTACACTTTGCTACATTGCTTTTGGATGATCTGCTCTATTCTTTTCCTCCATTCACTACTCTTGTAATTGATACACTGAGTGACCTACTCACAGATTACTTTTCTCCCCGCAAAGTAGAAATTTAAAGAAATGCTAGAGCCCCACCCCTCAAAACTACATTATTATACAGTATAATATATGCCATGTGCTGAGGTCAACTTAATTTGGAGAAGTTGTTTTTTTGGTTATTAATAAAGACATTTTATTGATTTATTTTAGGCAGAAAAGTATTCTCGCATCAGTGTGTTTTGAGTAGAATTTACATTGACTTACATAAATACTCTTTTTTTTAATTGTACTTTAGATGAAGGTTTACAGAATAATTTCTCATTAAACAGTACGCGTATTGTTTTATGACAATGGTTAACAACCCTGCAACATGTTAACACTGTCACTTCTTGACCTTGGGTTCCCTATTACCAGCTTTCCTGTCCCCTCCTGCCTTCTAGTCCTTGTCCCTGGACTGTTGTGCCCCATTAGTCTTGTTTTGTTTTATGGGGCTGTCTAATCTTTGGCTGAAGGGTAAACCTTGGGAGTGACTTCATACTGAACTAAAAGGGTGTCTGGGGGCCATATTTTTGGGGTTTCTCCAGTCTCTGTCAGGGCAGTAAGTCTGGTCTTTTTTGTGAGTTAGAATTTTGTTGTACATTTTTCTCCAGCTCTGTCCGGGAATCACTGTTGTGACCCCTATCTATCAGACCAGTCAGTGGTGGTAGCAAGGCACCATCTAGTTGTACTGGACTCAGTCTGGTGGAGGCTGTGGTAGCTGTGGTCCATTAGTCCTTTGGACTGATCTTTCCCTTGTATCATGTTTTCTTCATTCTCCCTTGCTCCTGAAGGGGTGAGACCAGTGGAGTATCTTAGATGGCTGCTCATAAGCTTTTAAGACTCCAGACGCTACTCACCAAAGTAGAATGTAGAACATTTTCTTTATAAACTGTGTTATGCCAATTGAGCTAGATGTTCCCCTAGACCATGGTCCCCATAGCCCTCAGCCCAGCAATTTGGTCACTCAAGGAGTTTGGATGTCTATGGAGCTTCAGTGACCTTTCCTTGTACAAGTTGTGGTGGCTTCCCCAGTATCGTGTACTCTTTTAACCCTTCACCAAAGTTACCGCTTATTTATTGTCTATTTAGTATTTCCCCTCCACCCCTCCCATCCCTCGTAACCAACAAAGATTGTTTCTTTTTCTGTGTAAACCTTTTTATGAGATTTTACGGTAGTGGTCTCATACAATATTTATCCTTTTGTGATGGACTTATTTCACTCAGCATAATGTCCTCCAGTTTCATCCATGTTATGAGATGCTTCACAGATTCATCATTGTTCTTTATCATTGCATAACACTCCATTGTGTGTATGTACCATAGTTTGTTTATCCATTCATCGGTTGATGGGCATCTAGGTTGTTGCCATCTTTTTGCTGTTGTGAACAGTGCTGCGATGAACATGGGTGTGCATATGTCTATTCGTGTGATGACTCTTATTTCTCTAGGATATATTCCTATGAGTGGGATTGCTGGATCCTGAGGTATTTCTATTTCTAGCTTTCTAAGGAAGCACCATATCATTTTCCAAAATGGTTGTGTCATTTTGGCATTCCCACCAGCAATGCATAAGAGTTCCGATCTCCGTGCAGCCTCTACCACATTAGTGTTTTTGATTCATGCCAGTAATGCCGGGGTGAGATGGTATCTCATTGTGGTTTTCATTTGCATTTCTCTAATGGCTAGTGATCGCGAGCATTTCCTCATGTGTCTGTTGGCCATTTGAATGTCTTCTTTGGTGAAGTGTCTGTTCATTTCCTTTGCCCATTTTTTAATAGGATTATTTGTCTTTTTGTTGTAGAGGTGTTGGATTTTCTTGTAGATTTTAAAGATTAGACATTTGTCTGATTTGTAGCGTCCAAAAATTTTTTCCCAGTCTGTAAGTTCTCTTTTTACTCTTGGTGAAGTCTTTTGATGTGCATAAGTGTTTAATTTTTAGAAGATCCCAGTTATTTAGCTTAATATTCTGGAGTTTGTGTGTTGTTGGTTATGGTTTGTATCCTGTTAATGCCATGTATTAGGGCCTCTAGCGTTGATCGTATTTTTTCTTCTATGAAGTTTATAGTTTTAGGCTTTATATTTAGGTCTTTGATCCATTTTGAACTAGTTTTTGTATATGGTGTGAGGTATGGGTCTTGTTTCATTTTTTTGCAGATGGACATCGAGTTTTGCCAGCTCCATTTGTTAAAAAGACTGTCTGTTCCTCATTTGATGGACTTTTGGCCCTTGTCAAAGATCAGGTGACCGTAGGTGGATGGATTTACATCTGGGTGCTCAATTCTGTTCCACTGGTCAATGTATCTGTTGTTGTACCAGTACCAGGCTGTTTTGACTACCATAGCTGTATAGTAAATTCTGAGGTCAGGTAGTGTGAGTCCTCCTACTTTATTCTTCTTCTTCAATAGTGCTTTACTTATCCGGGGCTTCTTCCCTTTCCATATATAATTAATGATTAGTTTTTCCATCTCTTTAAACAGTATTGTTGGTATTTGAATTGGGATTGCATTGTATTTGTAAATTGCTTTGGGTAGAATTGTCATTTTCACAATGCTGAGTCTAACTATCCATGAGCATGGTATGTTTTTCCATTTATGTAGATCCTTTTGGGTTTCTTGCAGTAGTGTTTTGTAGTTTTCTTTGTATAGATCTTTTACATCCCTCGTTAAATTTATTCCTAAGTATTTTTTTTTTTAGGGACTATTATAAATGGTATTGTTTTCCTGATTTCTTTTCATCATTCTCTTTATTGGTGTATAGGAATACAACTGATTTTTGTATGTTTGTCTTGTATCCTGCTTCTCTGCTGAATCTTTCTATTAGTTCCACTAGTTTTCTTGTGGAGTCTTTAGGGTTTTCTATGTACAGTATCATATCATCTGCAAACAGGGACAGTTTAACTTCTTCATTACCAATTTCGATGCCCTTTATTTCTTTTTCTTACCTTATTGCTCTAGCTAGTAGGACTTTCAGCACAATGTTAAATAGGAGTGATAAAGGGCAACCTTGTCTTGTTCCTGTTCTCAAGGGGAATGTTTTCCGCCTGTCCCTATTAAGAATGATGTTGGTCATTACTTTTGCATAGATGCCCTTTATTATGTTGAGAAATTTCCCTTCTATACCTATTTTATTAAGACTTTTTATCAGGAATGGGTGTTGGACTTTGTCAAATGCCTTTTCTGTGTCAATTGAGAAGGTCATGTGATTCTTCTCTTTCCTTTTATTTATGTGGTGGATTACATTGATTGATTTTCTGATGTTGAACCATCCTTGCGTACTTTGTACGAATCGTACTTGGTCATGGAGTGTTTTTTTTTTTTATACGATGCTGAATTCTATTGACTAGAATTTTGTTGAGAATTTTTGCATCTATATTTATGAGAGATATTGGTCTGTAATTTTCTTTTTTTGTGGCATCTTTGCCTTGTTTTGGTATCAG